>NW_027480511.1:1030198-1373597 GCF_051401765.1 Calliopsis andreniformis | reverse complement strand
GGATTGAGGATTGAGGATGGAGGATTGAGGATTGAAGATTAGTGTTGAGGATTGAAGATTGAGGATTGAGGATTGAGGATTGAGGATTGAGGATTGAAGATTGAGTGTTGAGGATTGAAGATTGAGGATTGAGGATTGAGTATTGAGGATTGAGGATTGAGTATTGAGGATTCAGGATTCAGGGTTGAAGATTGAGAATTGAGGATTGTGGATTGAGGATTGAGTATTGAAGATTGAGTATTGATGATTGAATATTGAGGATTGAGGATTGAGGATTGAGGATTCAAGATTGAGTATTGAGGATTGAAGATTGGGGATTGAGAATTGAGGATTGAGGATTCAGGGTTGAAGATAGAGGATTGAGGATTGGTGATTGAGGATTGAGGATTGAGGATTGAAGATTGAATATTGATGATTGAATATTGAGGACTGAGGGTTGAGGGTTGTGGATTGAGGACGAGGACTGAGGGTTGAATATTGATGTTTGAGGTCTGAGGATTAAGGATTGAGGATTGAGAATTGAGTATTGGGGATTGAGGATTGAAGATTGAGGATTGGGTATTTAGGATTGAAGAATGAGGATTGAGGATTGAGGTTTGAGGATTGAGCATTGAAGATTGAGTATTGATGATTGAATATTGAGGATTGAGGACCAAGGATTGACGATTGAGTATTGAAGATTGAGGATTGATGACTGTGGATTGACGACTGAGAATTGAGGATTGAGGATTGATGATTGAAGATTGAGTATTGAGGATTGAATATTGAGGATTGAGGATTGAGGATTGAGGATTGAGGATTGAGGATTGAGGATTGAAGATTGAGTATTGAGTATTGAAGCTTGAGGATTGTGGATTGAGGATCGAGGAATGAGGATTGAGGATTGGAGATTGATTATTGAGGATTGAAGATGGAGGATTGAGTATTGAGGATTGAGAATTGAGAATTGAGTATGAGGACTGAGGGTTGAGGATTGAGGTTTGAGGAATGAGGACTGAGGGTTGGGGAATGAGGATTGAGGATTGAGGATTGAGGATTGAGGATGGAGGATGAGGGCTGAGGGTTGAGGATTGAGGATTGAGAAATGAGGATTGAGGATTGAGGATTTATATTGAGGATTCGGTATTGAGGATTGAAGAATGAGGATTGAGGAATTAGGATTGAGGATTGAGGATTGAGGATTGAAGATTGAGGATTGAGGATTGAGGATTGAAGATTGAGAATAGAGGATTGAGTACTGAGCATGGAGGATGAGGGCTGAGGGTTAAGGATTGAGGATTGAGAAATGAGGATTGAGGATTGAGGATTGAAATTGAGGATTGGGTATTGAGGATTGAAGAAAGAGGATTGAGGATTGAGGATGGAGGATTGAGGATTGAAGATTAGTGTTGAGGATTGAAGATTGAGGATTGAGGATTGAGGATTGAGGATTGAGGATTGAGGATTGAAGATTGAGGATTGGGTATTGAGGTTTGAAGAATGAGGATTTAGGATTGAGGGTTGAGGATTGAGGATTGCAGATTGAGTGTTGAGGATTGAAGATTGAGTATTGAGGATTGAGCATTGAGGATTGAGGATTGAAGATCGAGTATTGAGGATTGAAGATTGAGGATTGAGTATTGAGGATTGAGGATTCAGGGTTGAAGATTGAGGATTGAGGAATGAGGATTGAGGATTGAAGAATGAGGATTGAGGATTGAGGATGGAGTATTGAGGATTGAAGATTAGTGTTGAGGATTGAAGATTGAGGATTGAGGATTGAGGATTGAGGATTGAGGATTGAAGATTGAGTGTTGAGGATTGAAGATTGAGGATTGAGGATTGAGTATTGAGGATTGAGGATTGAGTATTGAGGATTCAGGATTCAGGGTTGAAGATTGAGAATTGAGGATTGTGGATTGAGGATTGAGTATTGAAGATTGAGTATTGATGATTGAATATTGAGGATTGAGGATTGAGGATTGAGGATTCAAGATTGAGTATTGAGGATTGAAGATTGGGGATTGAGAATTGAGGATTGAGGATTCAGGGTTGAAGATAGAGGATTGAGGATTGGTGATTGAGGATTGAGGATTGAGGATTGAAGATTGAATATTGATGATTGAATATTGAGGACTGAGGGTTGAGGGTTGTGGATTGAGGACGAGGACTGAGGGTTGAATATTGATGTTTGAGGTCTGAGGATTAAGGATTGAGGATTGAGAATTGAGTATTGGGGATTGAGGATTGAAGATTGAGGATTGGGTATTTAGGATTGAAGAATGAGGATTGAGGATTGAGGTTTGAGGATTGAGCATTGAAGATTGAGTATTGATGATTGAATATTGAGGATTGAGGACCAAGGATTGACGATTGAGTATTGAAGATTGAGGATTGATGACTGTGGATTGACGACTGAGAATTGAGGATTGAGGATTGATGATTGAAGATTGAGTATTGAGGATTGAATATTGAGGATTGAGGATTGAGGATTGAGGATTGAGGATTGAGGATTGAGGATTGAAGATTGAGTATTGAGTATTGAAGCTTGAGGATTGTGGATTGAGGATCGAGGAATGAGGATTGAGGATTGGAGATTGATTATTGAGGATTGAAGATGGAGGATTGAGTATTGAGGATTGAGAATTGAGAATTGAGTATGAGGACTGAGGGTTGAGGATTGAGGTTTGAGGAATGAGGACTGAGGGTTGGGGAATGAGGATTGAGGATTGAGGATTTAGGATTGAGGATGGAGGATGAGGGCTAAGGGTTGAGGATTGAGGATTGAGAAATGAGGATTGAGGATTGAGGATTTATATTGAGGATTCGGTATTGAGGATTGAAGAATGAGGATTGAGGAATTAGGATTGAGGATTGAGGATTGAGGATTGAAGATTGAGGATTGAGTATTGAGGATTGAGGATTCAGGGTTGAAGATTGAGGATTGAGGATTGAGGATTGAGGATTGAGGATTGAGGATTGAAGATTGAATATCGATGATTGAATATTGAGGACTGAGGATTGAGGGTTGTGGATTGAGGACGAGGACTGAGGGTTGAATATTGATGTTTGAGGTCTGAGGATCAAGGTTTGAGGATTGAGAATTGAGGATTGAGGATTGAGGATTGAAGATTGAGGATTGGGTATTTAGGATTGAAGAATGAGGATTGAGGATTGAGGTTTGAGGATTGAGGATTGAAGATTGAGTATTGATGATTGAATATTGAGGATTGAGGATTGAGGTTTGAGGATTGAGGATGAAGACTGAGGGTTGAGGATTGTGGTTTGAGGAACGAGGATTGAGGATTGAGGATTGAGGACTAAGGATTGACGATTGAGTATTGAAGATTGAGGATTGATGACTGAGGATTGACGACTGAGAATTGAGGATTGAGGATGATGATTGAAGATTGAGTATTGAGGATTGAATATTGAGGATTGAGGATTGAGGATTGAGGAATGAGGATTGAAGATTGAGTATTGAGGATTGAAGATTGAGAATAGAGGATTGAGTACTGAGCATGGAGGATGAGGGCTGAGGGTTAAGGATTGAGGATTGAGAAATGAGGATTGAGGATTGAGGATTGAAATTGAGGACTGGGTATTGAGGATTGAAGAAAGAGGATTGAGGAATTAGGATTGAGGATTGAGGATTGAGGATTGAAGATTGAGGATTGGGTATTGAGGATTGAAGAATGAGGATTTAGGATTGAGGGTTGAGGATTGAGGATTGCAGATTGAGTGTTGAGGATTGAAGATTGAGTATTGAGGATTGAGCATTGAGGATTGAGGATTGAAGATCGAGTATTGAGGATTGAAGATTGAGGATTGAGTATTGAGGATTGAGGATTCAGGGTTGAAGATTGAGGATTGAGGAATGAGGATTGAGGATTGAGGATTGAGGATTGAAGATTGAATATTGATGATTGAATATTGAGGACTGAGGATTGTGGCTTGTGGATTGAGGACGAGGACAGAGGGTTTAATATTGATGTTTGAGGTCTGAGGATTAAGGATTGAGGATTGAGAATTGAGGATTGAGGATTGAGGATTGAAGATTGAGGATTGGGTATTCAGGATTGAAGAATGAGGATTGAGGATTGAGGATTGAGGTTTGAGGATTGAGGACGAGGACTGACGGTTGAGGATTGAGGTTTGAGGATTGAGGATTGGGGATTGAGGACTGAGGATTGAGGATTCAGGATTGAGCATTGAGGATTGAAGATTGATGACTGGGGATTGAGGATTGAAGATTGAGCATTAACGATTGAAGATTGGGGATTGAGGATCTAGGATCGGATATTGATTATTGAGGATTGAAGATTGAGGATTGAGGATTGAGGATTGAGAATTGAAAATTGAGGATGAGGACTGAGGGTTGAGGATTGAGGTTTGAGGAATGAGGATTGAGGATTGAGGATTGAGAATTGAGGATTGACGATTGAGGATTGAAATTGAGGATTGGGTATTGGTGATTGAAGAATGAGGATTTAGGAATTAGGATTGAGGATTGAGGATTTAGCATTGAAGATTGAGGAGTGGGTATTGAGGATTGAAGATTGAGGATTGAGTATTGAGGACTGAGGATTGAGGATTGAAGATTGAGGATTCAGAATTGAGGATTGAGAATTGAGGATTGAGGATTGAAGATTGAATATTGATGATTGAATATTGAGGACTGAGGATTGAGGACGAGGACTGAGGGTTGAATATTGATGTTTGAGGTCTGAGGATTAAGGATTGAGGAATGAGAATTGAGTATTGGGGCTTGAGGATTGCAGATTGAGGATTGGGTATTTAGGATTGAAGAATGAGGATTGAGGATTGAGGTTTGAGGATTGAGCATTGAAGATTGAGTATTGATGATTGAATATTGAGGATTGAGGACCAAGGACTGACGATTGAGTATTGAAGATTGAGGATTGATGACTGAGGATTGACGACTGAGAATTGAGGATTGAGGATTGATGATTGAAGATTGAGTATTGAGGATTGAATATTGAGGATTGAGGATTGAGGATTGAGGATTGAGGATTGAGGATTGAGGATTGAAGATTGTGTATTGAGTATTGAAGGTTGAGGATTGTGGATTGAGGATTGAAGAATGAGGATTGAGGATTGAGGATTGAGGATTGAGGATTGAGGATTGAAGATTAGTGTTGAGGATTGAAGATTGAGGATTGAGGATTGAGGATTTATGATTGAGGATCGAAGATTGAGAATTGAGGATTGAAGATTGAGGACTGAGTATTGAGGATTGAGGATTCAGGGTTGAAGATTGAGGATTGAGGATTGAGGATTGAGGATTGAAGATTGAATATTGATGATTGAATTTTGAGGACTGAGGATTGAGGGTTGTGGATTGAGGACGAGGACTGAGGGTTGAATATTGATGTTTGAGGTCTGAGGATTAGGGATTGAGGATTGAGAATTGAGGATTGAGGATTGAGGATTGGAAATTGAGGATTGGGTATTTAGGATTGAAGAATGAGGATTGAGGATTGTGGTTTGAGGATTGAGGATTGAAGATTGAGTATTGATGATTGAATATTGAGGATTGAGGATTGAGGTTTGAGGATTGAGGACTAGGACTGACGGTTGAGTATTGAGGTTTGAGGATTC
Organism: Calliopsis andreniformis; assembly: GCF_051401765.1. NCBI lineage: Eukaryota > Metazoa > Arthropoda > Insecta > Hymenoptera > Andrenidae > Calliopsis > Calliopsis andreniformis. Next base: position 1,367,996 of record NW_027480511.1, on the reverse strand, counting down.
AGAATTGAGGATTGAGAATTGAGGATTGAGGATTGAAGATTGAATATTGATGATTGAATATTGAGGACTGAGTATTGAGGGTTGTGGATTGAGGACGAGGACTGAGGGTTGAATATTGATGTTTGAGGTCTGAGGATTAAGGATTGAGGAATGAGAATTGAGTATTGGGGATTGAGGATTGAAGATTGAGGGTTGGGTATTTAGGATTGAAGAATGAGGATTGAGGATTGAGGTTTGAGGATTGAGCATTGAAGATTGAGTATTGATGATTGAATATTGAGGATTGAGGACCAAGGATTGACGATTGAGTATTGAAGATTGAGGATTGATGACTGAGGATTGACGACTGAGAATTGAGGATTGAGGATTGATGATTGAAGATTGGGTATTGAGGATTGAATATTGAGGATTGAGGATTGAGGATTGAGGATTGAGGATTGAGGATTGAGGATTGAAGATTGTGTATTGAGTATTGAAGGTTGAGGATTGTGGATTGAGGATTGAAGAATGAGGATTGAGGATTGAGGATTGAGGATTGAGGATTGAGGATTGAAGATTAGTGTTGAGGATTGAAGATTGAGGATTGAGGATTGAGGATTGAGGATTGAGGATCGAAGATTGAGAGTTGAGGATTGAAGATTGAGGACTGAGGATTGAGGGTTGTGGATTGAGGACGAGGACTGAGGGTTGAATATTGATGTTTGAGGTCTGAGGATTAGGGATTGAGGATTGAGAATTGAGGATTGAGGATTGAGGATTGGAAATTGAGGATTGGGTATTTAGGATTGAAGAATGAGGATTGAGGATTGTGGTTTGAGGATTGAGGATTGAAGATTGAGTATTGATGATTGAATATTGAGGATTGAGGATTGAGGTTTGAGGATTGAGGACTAGGACTGACGGTTGAGTATTGAGGTTTGAGGATTGAGGATTGGGGATTGAGGACTGAGGATTGAGGATTGAGGATTGACCATTGACGATTGAAGATTGATGACTGGGGACTGAGGACTGAAGATTGAGGATTAACGATTGAAGGTTGGGGATTGAGGACATAGGATCGGAGATTGATTATTGAGGATTGAAGATTGAGGATTGAGGATTGAGAATTGAGAATTGAGGATGAGGACTGAGGGTTGAGGATTGAGGTTTGAGGAATGGGGATTGGGGATTGAGGATTGAGGATTGAGGATTGAGGTTTGAGGATTGAGGATTGATGATTGAGTATTGATGATTGAATATTGAGGATTGAGTATTGAGGTTTGAGGATTGAGGACGAGGACGGACCGTTGAGGATTGAGGTTTGATGATTGAGGATTGGGGATTGAGGACTGAGGATTGAGGATTGAGGATTGAGCATTGAGGATTGAAGATTGAGGATTAACGATTGAAGATTGGGTATTGAGGATCTAGGATCGGATATTGATTATTGTGGATTGAAGATTGTGGATTGAGGATTGAGGATTTTAGAATTGAGAATTGAGGATGAGGACTGAGGGTTGAGGATTGAGGTTTGAGGAATGAGGATTGATGGTTGAGGATTGAGGATTGAGGATTGAGGATTGAGGATTGCAGATTGAGTATTGAGGATTGAAGATTGAGGATTGAGGATTGAGGATTGAGGAATGAGGATTGAAGATTGAGTATTGAGAATTGAAGATTGAGGATAGAGGATTGTGTACTGAGGAGTGGGGATTGAGGATTGAGGATTGATGATTGAGGATTGGGGATTGAGGACTGAGGATTGAGAATTGAGAATTGAGGATGAAGACTGAGGGTTGAGGATTGAGGTTTGAGGAACGAGGATTGAGGATTGAGGATTGAGGACTAAGGATTGACGATTGAGTATTGAAGATTGAGGATTGATGACTGAGGATTGACGACTGAGAATTGAGGATTAAGGATTGATGATTGAAGATTGAGTATTGAGGATTGAATATTGAGGATTGAGGATTGAGGATTGAGGATTGAGGTTTGAGGATTGAGGATTGAAGATTGAGTATTGAGTATTGTAGGTTGAGGATTGCGGATTGAGTATTAAGGATTGAGGATTGAATATTGTAGATTGAGTATTGATGCCTGAGGATTGAGGATTGAGGATTGAGGATTGAGGATTGAGGATTGAGGATTGAAGATTGAGTATTGAGGATTGAAGATTGAGGATTGAAGGTTGAGTATTGATGATTGAAGAATGAGGATTGAGAATTGAGGATTGAGGATTGAGGATTGAGGATCTAGGATTGGAGATTGATTATTGAGTATTGAAGGTTGAAGATTGTGGATTGAGGATTGAGGATTGAGGGTTGAGGATTGAGTATTGAAGATTGAGTATTGATGCCTGAGGATTGAGGATCGAGGATTGAGGATTGAGGATTGGAGATTGATTATTGAGGATTGAGGATTGAAATTGAGGATTGGGTATTGATGATTGAAGAATGAGGATTGAGGAATTAGGATTGAGGATTGAGGATTGAGGATTGAAGATTGAGGAGTGGGTATTGAGGATTGAAGATTGAGGATTGAGTATTGAGGATTGAGGATTGAGGATTGAGGATTTATATTGAGGATTGGGTATTGAGGATTGAAGAATGAGGATTGAGGAATTAGGATTGAGGATTGAGGATTGAGGATTGAAGATTGAGGATTGAGTATTGAGGATTGAGGATTCAGGGTTGAAGATTGAGGATTGAGGATTGAGGATTGAGGATTGAGGATTGAGGATTGAAGATTGAATATCGATGATTGAATATTGAGGACTGAGGATTGAGGGTTGTGGATTGAGGACGAGGACTGAGGGTTGAATATTGATGTTTGAGGTCTGAGGATCAAGGATTGAGGATTGAGAATTGAGGATTGAGGATTGAGGATTGAAGATTGAGGATTGGGTATTTAGGATTGAAGAATGAGGATTGAGGATTGAGGTTTGAGGATTGAGGATTGAAGATTGAGTATTGATGATTGAATATTGAGGATCGAGGATTGAGGTTTGAGGATTGAGGATGAAGACTGAGGGTTGAGGATTGTGGTTTGAGGAACGAGGATTGAGGATTGAGGATTGATGATTGAGGATTGGGGATTGAGGACTGAGTATTGAGAATTGAGAATTGAGGATGAAGACTGAGGGTTGAGGATTGAGGTTTGAGGAACGAGGATTGAGGATTGAGGATTGAGGACTAAGGATTGACGATTGAGTATTGAAGATTGAGGATTGATGACTGAGGATTGACGACTGAGAATTGAGGACTGAGGATTGATGATTGAAGATTGAGTATTGAGGATTGAATATTGAGGATTGAGGATTGAGGATTGAGGATTGAGGTTTGAGGATTGAGGATTGAAGATTGAGTATTCAGTATTGTTGGTTGAGGATTGTGGATTGAGTATTAAGGATTGAGGATTGAATATTGTAGATTGAGTATTGATGCCTGAGGATTGAGGATTGAGGATTGAGGATTGAGGATTGAGGATTGAGGATTGAAGATTGAGTATTGAGGATTGAAGATTGAGGATTGAAGGCTGAGTATTGATGATTGAATATTGAGGATTGAGGATTGAGGATTGAGGATTGAGGATTGAGGATTGAGGATAGAAGATTGAGTATTGATGATTAAATATTGAGGATTGAGGATTGAGGTTTGAGGATTGAGGACGAGGACTGACGGTAGAGGATTTAGGTATGGGGATTGAGGATTGAGGACTGAGGATTGAGGATGAGTGCTAAGGGTCGGGGATTGAGGTTTGGCGGCTGAGGACTGACGATTGAGGATTGAGAATTGAGGATTGATGTTTGAGGATTGAAGATTGAGGATTAGGTATTGAGGATTGAAGAATGAGGATTGAGGATTGAGGATTCAGGATTGAGGATTGAGGATCTAGGATTGGAGACTGATTATTGAGTATTGAAGGTTGAAGATTGTGGATTGAGGATTGAGGATTGAGGGTTGAGGATTGAGTATTGAAGATTGAGTATTGATGCCTGAGGATTGAGGATCGAGGATTGAGGATTGAGGATTGGAGATTGATTATTGAGGATTGAGGATTGAAATTGAGGATTGGGTATTGATGATTGAAGAATGAGGATTGAGGAATTAGGATTGAGGATTGAGGATTGAGGATTGAAGATTGAGGAGTGGGTATTGAGGATTGAAGATTGAGGATTGAGTATTGAGGATTGAGGATTGAGGATTGAGGATTTATATTGAGGATTGGGTATTGAGGATTGAAGAATGAGGATTGAGGAATTAGGATTGAGGATTGAGGATTGAGGATTGAAGATTGAGGATTGAGTATTGAGGATTGAGGATTCAGGGTTGAAGATTGAGGATTGAGGATTGAGGATTGAGGATTGAGGATTGAGGATTGAAGATTGAATATCGATGATTGAATATTGAGGACTGAGGATTGAGGGTTGTGGATTGAGGACGAGGACTGAGGGTTGAATATTGATGTTTGAGGTCTGAGGATCAAGGATTGAGGATTGAGAATTGAGGATTGAGGATTGAGGATTGAAGATTGAGGATTGGGTATTTAGGATTGAAGAATGAGGATTGAGGATTGAGGTTTGAGGATTGAGGATTGAAGATTGAGTATTGATGATTGAATATTGAGGATCGAGGATTGAGGTTTGAGGATTGAGGATGAAGACTGAGGGTTGAGGATTGTGGTTTGAGGAACGAGGATTGAGGATTGAGGATTGATGATTGAGGATTGGGGATTGAGGACTGAGTATTGAGAATTGAGAATTGAGGATGAAGACTGAGGGTTGAGGATTGAGGTTTGAGGAACGAGGATTGAGGATTGAGGATTGAGGACTAAGGATTGACGATTGAGTATTGAAGATTGAGGATTGATGACTGAGGATTGACGACTGAGAATTGAGGACTGAGGATTGATGATTGAAGATTGAGTATTGAGGATTGAATATTGAGGATTGAGGATTGAGGATTGAGGATTGAGGTTTGAGGATTGAGGATTGAAGATTGAGTATTCAGTATTGTTGGTTGAGGATTGTGGATTGAGTATTAAGGATTGAGGATTGAATATTGTAGATTGAGTATTGATGCCTGAGGATTGAGGATTGAGGATTGAGGATTGAGGATTGAGGATTGAGGATTGAAGATTGAGTATTGAGGATTGAAGATTGAGGATTGAAGGCTGAGTATTGATGATTGAATATTGAGGATTGAGGATTGAGGATTGAGGATTGAGGATTGAGGATTGAGGATAGAAGATTGAGTATTGATGATTAAATATTGAGGATTGAGGATTGAGGTTTGAGGATTGAGGACGAGGACTGACGGTAGAGGATTTAGGTATGGGGATTGAGGATTGAGGACTGAGGATTGAGGATGAGTGCTAAGGGTCGGGGATTGAGGTTTGGCGGCTGAGGACTGACGATTGAGGATTGAGAATTGAGGATTGATGTTTGAGGATTGAAGATTGAGGATTAGGTATTGAGGATTGAAGAATGAGGATTGAGGATTGAGGATTCAGGATTGAGGATTGAGGATCTAGGATTGGAGACTGATTATTGAGTATTGAAGGTTGAGGATTGTGGATTGAGGATTGAGGATTGAGGATTGAGGATTGAGGATTGAGGATTGAGGATTGAAGATTGAGGATTGGGTATTTAGGATTGAAGAATGAGGATTGAGGATTGAGGTTTGAGGATTGAGGATTGAAGATTGAGTATTGATGATTGAATATTGAGGATCGAGGATTGAGGTTTGAGGATTGAGGATGAAGACTGAGGGTTGAGGATTGTGGTTTGAGGAACGAGGATTGAGGATTGAGGATTGATGATTGAGGATTGGGGATTGAGGACTGAGTATTGAGAATTGAGAATTGAGGATGAAGACTGAGGGTTGAGGATTGAGGTTTGAGGAACGAGGATTGAGGATTGAGGATTGAGGACTAAGGATTGACGATTGAGTATTGAAGATTGAGGATTGATGACTGAGGATTGACGACTGAGAATTGAGGACTGAGGATTGATGATTGAAGATTGAGTATTGAGGATTGAATATTGAGGATTGAGGATTGAGGATTGAGGATTGAGGTTTGAGGATTGAGGATTGAAGATTGAGTATTCAGTATTGTTGGTTGAGGATTGTGGATTGAGTATTAAGGATTGAGGATTGAATATTGTAGATTGAGTATTGATGCCTGAGGATTGAGGATTGAGGATTGAGGATTGAGGATTGAGGATTGAGGATTGAAGATTGAGTATTGAGGATTGAAGATTGAGGATTGAAGGCTGAGTATTGATGATTGAATATTGAGGATTGAGGATTGAGGATTGAGGATTGAGGATTGAGGATTGAGGATAGAAGATTGAGTATTGATGATTAAATATTGAGGATTGAGGATTGAGGTTTGAGGATTGAGGACGAGGACTGACGGTAGAGGATTTAGGTATGGGGATTGAGGATTGAGGACTGAGGATTGAGGATGAGTGCTAAGGGTCGGGGATTGAGGTTTGGCGGCTGAGGACTGACGATTGAGGATTGAGAATTGAGGATTGATGTTTGAGGATTGAAGATTGAGGATTAGGTATTGAGGATTGAAGAATGAGGATTGAGGATTGAGGATTCAGGATTGAGGATTGAGGATCTAGGATTGGAGACTGATTATTGAGTATTGAAGGTTGAGGATTGTGGATTGAGGATTGAGGATTGAGGATTGAGGATTGAGGATTGAGGATTGAGGATTGAGGATTGAGGATTGAGGATTGAGGATTGAGGATTGAAGATTGAGTATTGATGATTGAATATTGAGGATTGAGGATTGAGGTTTGGGTATTGAGGATTGAGGATTGAGCGTGGAGGATTGAGTTTTGAACATTGAGTATTGATGCCTGAGGATTGAGGATCGAGGATTGAGTAATGAGGATTGGAGATTGATTATTGAGAATTGAAGATTGAGGATTGAGTATTGAGGATTGAGAATTGAGAATTGAGTATGAGGACTGAGGGTTGAGGATTGAGGTTTGAGGAATGAGGACTGAGGGTTGGGGAATGAGGATTGAGGATTGAGGATTGAGGATTGAGCATTGAAGATTGAGTATTGATGCCTGAGGATTGAGGATTGAGGATTGAGGATTGAGGATTGAGGATTGAAGATTGAGTATTGAGGATTGAAGGTTGAGGATTGAGTATTGAGGATTGAGGATTCAGGGTTGAAGATTGAGGATTGAGGATTGAGGATTGAGGTTTGAGGATTGAGGATGAAGACTGAGGGTTGAGGATTGTGGTTTGAGGAACGAGGATTGAGGATTGAGGATTGAGGACTAAGGATTGACGATTGAGTATTGAAGATTGAGGATTGATGACTGAGGATTGACGACTCAGAATTGAGGACTTATGATGATGATTGAAGATTGAGTATTGAGGATTGAATATTGAGGATTGAGGATTGAGGATTGAGGAATGAGGATTGAAGATTGAGTATTGAGGATTGAAGATTGAGGATAGAGGATTGAGTACTGAGGATGGAGGATGAGGGCTGAGGGTTAACGATTGAGGATTGAGAAATGAGGATTGAGGATTGAGGATTGAAATTGAGGATTGGGTGTTGAGGATTGAAGAATGAGGAATGAGGAATTAGGATTGAGGATTGTGGATTGAGGATTGAAGATTGAGGATTGGGTATTGAGGATTGCAGAATGAGGATTGAGGATTGAGGGTTGAGGATTGAGGATTGAAGATTGAGTGTTGAGGATTGAAGATTGAGTATTGAGGATTGAGGATTGAGGATTGAGGATTGAAGATTGAGTACTGAGGATTGAAGATTGAGGATTGAGTATTGAGGATTGAGGATTCAGGGTTGAAGATTGAGGATTGAGGATTGAGGATTGAGGATTGAGGATTGAGGATTGAAGATTGAATATTGATGATTGAATATTGAGGACTGAGGATTGAGCGTTGTGGATTGAGGACGAGGACTGAGGGTTGAATATTGATGTTTGAGGTCTGACGATTAAGGATTGAGGGTTCAGAATTGAGAATTGAGGATTGAGGATTGAAGATTGAGGATTAGGCATTGAGGATTGAAGAATGAGGATTGATGATTGAGGTTTGAGGATTGAGGATTGCAGATTGAGTATTGAGGATTGAAGTTTGAGGATTCAGGATTGAGGATTGAAGATTGAGTATTGAGGATTGAGGACTGAGTATTGAGGATTGGAGATTGAGTATTGAGGATTGAAGGTTGAGGATTGAGGATTGAGTACTGAGGATTGAGGATTGAGGATTGAGGATTGAAGATTGAGTATTGAGAATTGAAGGTTGAGGATTGAGGATTGCGTACTGAGGATTGAGGATTGAGGATTGAGGATTGAAGATTGGGGATTGATGATTGAGGATTGAGGATTGAGGATTGAGGTTTGAGGATTGAGGACGAGGACTGACGGTTGAGGATTGAGGTTTGAGGATTGAGGATTGGGGATTGAGGACTGAGGATTGAGGATTCAGGATTGAGCATTGAGGATTGAAGATTGATGACTGGGGATTGAGGATTGAAGATTGAGCATTAACGATTGAAGATTGGGGATTGTGGATCTAGGATCGGATATTGATTATTGAGGATTGAAGATTGAGGATTGAAGATTGAGGATTGGGTATTTAGGATTGAAGAATGAGGATTGAGGATTGAGGTTTGAGGATTGAGCATTGAAGATTGAGTATTGATGATTGAATATTGAGGATTGAGGACCAAGCATTGACGATTGAGTATTGAAGATTGAGGATTGATGACTGAGGATTGACGACTGAGAATTGAGGATTGAGGATTGATGATTGAAGATTGAGTATTGAGGATTGAATATTGAGGATTGAGGATTGAGGATTGAGGATTGAGTATTGAGGATTGAGGATTGAAGATTGAGTATTGAGTATTGAAGGTTGAGGATTGTGGATTGAGGATTGAAGAATGAGGATTGAGGATTGAGGATTGAGGATTGAGGATTGAGGTTTGAAGATTAGTGTTGAGGATTGAAGATTGAGGATTGAGGATTGAGGATTGAGGATTGAGGATCGAAGATTGAGAATTGAGGATTGAAGATTGAGGACTGAGTATTGAGGATTGAGGATTCAGGGTTGAAGATTGAGGATTGAGGATTGAGGATTGAGGATTGAGGATTGAGGATTGAGGATTGAAGATTGAATATTGATGATTGAATATTGAGGACTGAGGATTGAGGGTTGTGGATTGAGGACGAGGACTGAGGGTTGAATATTGATGTTTGAGGTCTGAGGATTAGGGATTGAGGATTGAGAATTGAGGATTGAGGATTGAGGATTGGAAATTGAGGATTGGGTATTTAGGATTGAAGAATGAGGATTGAGGATTGTGGTTTGAGGATTGAGGATTGAAGATTGAGTATTGATGATTGAATATTGAGGATTGAGGATTGAGGTTTGAGGATTGAGGACTAGGACTGACGGTTGAGTATTGAGGTTTGAGGATTCAGAATTGAGGATTGAGAATTGAGGATTGAGGATTGAAGATTGAATATTGATGATTGAATATTGAGGACTGAGGATTGAGGGTTGTGGATTGAGGACGAGGACTGAGGGTTGAATATTGATGTTTGAGGTCTGAGGATTAAGGATTGAGGAATGAGAATTGAGTATTGGGGAGTGAGGATTGAAGATTGAGGGTTGGGTATTTAGGATTGAAGAATGAGGATTGAGGATTGAGGTTTGAGGATTGAGCATTGAAGATTGAGTATTGATGATTGAATATTGAGGATTGAGGACCAAGGATTGACGATTGAGTATTGAAGATTGAGGATTGATGACTGAGGATTGACGACTGAGAATTGAGGATTGAGGATTGATGATTGAAGATTGAGTATTGAGGATTGAATATTGAGGATTGAGGATTGAGGATTGAGGATTGAGGATTGAGGATTGAGGATTGAAGATTGTGTATTGAGTATTGAAGGTTGAGGATTGTGGATTGAGGATTGAAGAATGAGGATTGAGGATTGAGGATTGAGGATTGAGGATTGAGGATTGAAGATTAGTGTTGAGGATTGAAGATTGAGGATTGAGGATTGAGGATTGAGGATTGAGGATCGAAGATTGAGAATTGAGGATTGAAGATTGAGGACTGAGGATTGAGGGTTGTGGATTGAGGACGAGGACTGAGGGTTGAATATTGATGTTTGAGGTCTGAGGATTAGGGATTGAGGATTGAGAATTGAGGATTGAGGATTGAGGATTGGAAATTGAGGATTGGGTATTTAGGATTGAAGAATGAGGATTGAGGATTGTGGTTTGAGGATTGAGGATTGAAGATTGAGTATTGATGATTGAATATTGAGGATTGAGGATTGAGGTTTGAGGATTGAGGACTAGGACTGACGGTTGAGTATTGAGGTTTGAGGATTGAGGATTGGGGATTGAGGACTGAGGATTGAGGATTGAGGATTGACCATTGACGATTGAAGATTGATGACTGGGGACTGAGGACTGAAGATTGAGGATTAACGATTGAAGGTTGGGGATTGAGGACATAGGATCGGAGATTGATTATTGAGGATTGAAGATTGAGGATTGAGGATTGAGAATTGAGAATTGAGGATGAGGACTGAGGGTTGAGGATTGAGGTTTGAGGAAAGGGGATTGGGGATTGAGGATTGAGGATTGAGGATTGAGGTTTGAGGATTGAGGATTGATGATTGAGTATTGATGATTGAATATTGAGTATTGAGGATTGAAGATTGAGGATTAACGATTGAAGATTGGGTATTGAGGATCTAGGATCGGATATTGATTATTGTGGATTGAAGATTGTGGATTGAGGATTGAGGATTGAGAATTGAGAATTGAGGATGAGGACTGAGGGTTGAGGATTGAGGTTTGAGGAATGAGGATTGATGGTTGAGGATTGAGGATTGAGGATTGAGGATTGAGGATTGCAGATTGAGTATTGAGGATTGAAGATTGAGGATTGAGGATTGAGGATTGAGGAATGAGGATTGAAGGTTGAGTATTGAGAATTGAAGATTGAGGATAGATGATTGTGTACTGAGGAGTGGGGATTGAGGATTGAGGATTGAAGATTGAGTATTGAGGATTGAAGATTGAGGATTGAAGGTTGAGTATTGATGATTGAATATTGAGGGTTGAGGATTGAGGATTGAGGATTGAGGATTGAGGATTGAGGATAGAAGATTGAGTATTGATGATTAAATATTGAGGATTGAGGATTGAGGTTTGAGGATTGAGGACGAGGACTGACGGTAGAGGATTTAGGTTTGGGGATTGAGGATTGAGGACTGAGGATTGAGGATGAGTGCTAAGGGTCGGGGATTGAGGTTTGACGGCTGAGGACTGACGATTGAGGATTGTGAATTGAGGATTGATGTTTGAGGATTGAAGATTGAGGATTAGGTATTGAGGATTGAAGAATGAGGATTGAGGATTGAGGATTCAGGATTGAGGATTGAGGATCTAGGGTTGGAGATTGATTATTGAGTATTGAAGGTTGAGGATTGTGGATTGAGGATTGAGGATTGAGGACTGTGGATTGAGGATTGAGGATTGAGGATTGAGGATTGAGGATTGAGGATTGAGGATTGAGGATTGAAGATTGAGTATTGATGATTGAATATTGAGGATTGAGGATTGAGGTTTGGGTATTGAGGATTGAGGATTGAGGGTTGAGGATTGAGTTTTGAAGATTGAGTATTGATGCCTGAGGATTGAGGATCGAGGATTGAGTATTGAGGATTGGAGATTGATTATTGAGGATTGAAGATTGAGGATTGAGTATTGAGGATTGAGAATTGAGAATTGAGTATGAGGACAGAGGGTTGAGGATTGAGGTTTGAGGAATGAGGACTGAGGGTTGGGGAATGAGGATTGAGGATTGAGGAGTGAGGATTGAGCATTGAAGATTGAGTATTGATGCCTGAGGATTGAGGATTGAGGATTGAGGATTGAGGATTGAAGATTGAGTATTGAGGATCGAAGGTTGAGGATTGAGTATTGAGGATTGAGTATTCAGGGTTGAGGATTGAGGATTGAGGATTGAGGATTGAGGTTTGAGGATTGAGGATGAAGACTGAGGGTTGAAGATTGTGGTTTGAGGAACGAGGATTGAGGATTGAGGATTGAGGACTAAGGATTGACGATTGAGTATTGAAGATTGAGGATTGATGACTGAGGATTGACGACTGAGAATTGAGGATTGAGGATGATGATTGAAGATTGAGTATTGAGGATTGAATATTGAGGATTGAGGATTGAGGATTGAGGAATGAGGATTGAAGATTGAGTATTGAGGATTGAAGATTGAGGATAGAGGATTGAGTACTGAGGATGGAGGATGAGGGCTGAGGGTTAAGGATTGAGGATTGGGAAATGAGGATTGAGGATTGAAATTGAGGATTGGGTATTGAGGATTGAAGAATGAGGAATGAGGAATTAGGATTGAGGATTGAGGATTGAGGATTGAAGATTGAGGATTGGGTATTGAGGATTGAAGAATGAGGATTGAGTATTGAGGATTGAGGATTGAGGATTGAAGATTGAGTGTTGAGGATTGAAGATTGAGTATTGAGGATTGAGGATTGAGGATTGAGGATTGAAGATTGAGTATTGAGGATTGAAGATTGAGGATTGAGTATTGAGGATTGAGGATTCAGGGTTGAAGATTGAGGATTGAGGATTGGGAAATGAGGATTGAGGATTGAAATTGAGGATTGGGTATTGAGGATTGAAGAATGAGGAATGAGGAATTAGGATTGGGGATTGAGGACTGAGGATTGAGGATTGAGGATTGAGCATTGAGGATTGAAGATTGATGACTGGGGATTGAGGATTGAAGATTGAGCATTAACGATTGAAGATTGGGGATTGAGGATCTAGGATCGGATATTGATTATTGAGGATTGAAGATTGAGGATTGAGGATTGAGGATTGAGAATTGAGAATTGAGGATGAGGACTGAGGGTTGAGGATTGAGGTTTGAGGAATGAGGATTGAGGACTGAGGATTGAGAATTGAGGATTGAGTATTGAGGATTGAAATTGAGGATTGGGTATTGATGATTGAAGAATGAGGATTGAGGAATTAGGATTGAGGATTGAGGATTGAGGATTGAAGATTGAGGAGTGGGTATTGAGGATTGAAGATTGAGGATTGAGTATTGAGGATTGAGGATTGAGGATTGAAAGTTGAGGGTTCAGAATTGAGGATTGAGGATTGGGTATTGAGGTTTGAAGAATCAGGATTGAGGATTGAGGATTGAGGATTGAGTATTGAAGATTGAGTGTTGAGGATTGAAGATTGAGGATTGAGGATTGAGGATTGAGGATTGAGGATTGAAGATTGAGGATTGAGTATTGAGGATTGAGGATTGAGGATTGAAGATTGAGGGTTCAGAATTGAGGATTGAGGATTGAGTATTGAGGATTGAAGATTGAATATTGATGATTGAATATTGAGGACTGAGGATTGAGGGTTGTGGATTGAGGACGAGGACTGAGGGTTGAATATTGATGTTTGAGGTCTGAGGATTAAGGATTGAGGGTTGAGAATCGAGAATTGAGGATTGAGGATAGAAGATTGAGGATTGGGCATTGAGGATTGAAGAATGAGGATTGAGGATTGAGGTTTGAGGATTGAGGATTGCAGATTGAGTATTGAGGATTGAAGATTGAGGATTCAGGATTGAGGATTGAAGATTGAGTATTGAGGATTGAGGATTGAGTATTGAGGATTGAGGATTGAGGATTTATATTGAGGATTGGGTATTGAGGATTGAAGAATGAGGATTGAGGAATTAGGATTGAGGATTGAGGATTGAGAATTGAAGATTGAGGATTGAGTATTGAGGATTGAGGATTCAGGGTTGAAGATTGAGGATTGAGGATTGAGGATTGAGGATTGAGCATTGAGGATTGAAGATTGAATATCGATGATTGAATATTGAGGACTGAGGATTGAGGGTTGTGGATTGAGGACGAGGACTGAGGGTTGAATATTGATGTTTGAGGTCTGAGGATCAAGGATTGAGGATTGAGAATTGAGGATTGAGGATTGAGGATTGAAGATTGAGGATTGGGTATTTAGGATTGAAGAATGAGGATTGAGGATTGAGGTTTGAGGATTGAGGATTGAAGATTGAGTATTGATGATTGAATATTGAGGATTGAGGATTGAGGTTTGAGGATTGAGGATGAAGACTGAGGGTTGAGGATTGTGGTTTGAGGAACGAGGATTGAGGATTGAGGATTGAGGTCTAAGGATTGACGATTGACTATTGAAGATTGAGGATTGATGACTGAGGATTGACGACTGAGAATTGAGGATTGAGGATGATGATTGAAGATTGAGTATTGCGGATTGAATATTGAGGATTGAGGATTGAGGATTGAGGAATGAGGATTGAAGATTGAGTATTGAGGATTGAAGATTGAGGATAGAGGATTGAGTACTGAGGATGGAGGATGAGGGCTGAGGGTTAAGGATTGAGGATTGAGAAATGAGGATTGAGGATTGAGGATTGAAATTGAGGATTGGGTATTGAGGATTGAAGATTGAGGATTGGGTATTGAGGATTGAAGAATTGAGGATTTAGGATTGAGGATTGAGTATTGAGGATTGAGCATTGAGGAATGAGGATTGAAGATTGAGTATTGAGAATTGAAGATTGAGGATAGAGGATTTTGTACTGAGGAGTGAGGATTGAGGATTGAGGATTGATGATTGAGGATTGGGGATTGAGGATTGAAGATTGAGGATTGGGTATTGAGGATTGAAGAATGAGGATTGAGGATTGAGGAATGAGTATTGAAGATTGAGTATTGAGGATTGAAGATTGAGGATTGAGGATAGAGGATTGAAGATGGAGGATGAGGGCTGAGGGTTGAGGATTGAGGTTTGAGGACAGAGGACTGCGGATTGACGATTGAGAATTGAGGATTGAGGATTGAGGATTGAAGATTGAGGACTGGGTATTGAGGATTGAAGAATGAGGATTGAGGATTGAGGATTGAGGACTGAGGATTGAGGATTGAAGATTGAGTATTGAGTATTGAGGATTGAGGTTTGAGGATTGAGGATTGAAGATTGAGTATTGATGATTGAATATTGAGGATTGAGGATTGAGGTTTGAGGATTGAGGATGAAGACTGAGGGTTGAGGGTTGATGTTTGAGGAACGAGGATTGAGGATTGAGGATTGAGGGCTAAGGATTGACGATTGAGTATTGAAGATTGAGGATTGTTGACTGAGGATTGACGACTGAGAATTGAGGATTGAGGATGATGATTGAAGATTGAGTATTTAGTATGAGGACTGAGGGTTGAGGATTGAGGTTTGAGGAATGAGGATTGAGGGTTGGGGAATGAGGATTGAGGATTGAGGATTGAGGATTGAGCATTGAAGATTGAGTATTGATGCCTGAGGATTGTGGATTGAGGATTGAAGATTGAGGATCGAGGTTTGAAGATTGAGAATTGAGGATTGAAGATTGAGGATTGAGGATTGAGGATTGAGGATGGAGGATGAGGGCTGAGGGTTGAGGATTGAGGATTGAGAAATGAGGATTGAGGATTGAGGATTGAAATTGAGGATCGGGTATTGAGGATAGAAAAATGAGGATTGAGGGATTAGGATTGAGGATGGACGATTGAGGATTGAAGATTGAGGATTGGGTATTGAGGATTGAAGAATGAGGATTGAGGATTGAGGATGGAGGATTGAGGATTGAAGATTAGTGTTGAGGATTGAAGATTGAGGATTGAGGATTGAGGATTGAGGATTGAGGATTGAAGATTGAGTGTTGAGGATTGAAGATTGAGGATTGAGGATTGAGGTTTGAGTATTGAGGATTGAGGATTCAGGGTTGAAGATTGAGTATTGAGGATTGAGGATTGAGGATCTAGGATTGGAGATTGATTATTGGGTATTGAAGGTTGAGGATTGTGGATTCAGGATTGAGGATTGAGGATTGAGGATTGAGGATTGAGGATTGAGGATTGAGGATTGAGAATTGTGGATTGAGGATTGAGTATTGAAGATTGAGTATTGATGATTGAATATTGAGGATTGAAGATTGGGGATTGAGTATTGAGGATTGAGGATTCAGGGTTGAAGATTGAGGATTGAGGATTGGGGATTGAGGATTGAGGATTAAGGATTGAAGATTGAATATTGATGATTGAATATTGAGGACTGAGTGTTGAGGGTTGTGGATTGAGGACGAGGACTGAGGGTTGAATATTGATGTTTGAGGTCTGAGGATTAAGGATTGAGGATTGAGAATTGAGTATTGGGGATTGAGGATTGAAGATTGAGGATTGGGTATTTAGGATTGAAGAATGAGGATTGAGGATTGAGGTTTGAGGATTGAGCATTGAAGATTGAGTATTGATGATTGAATATTGAGGATTGAGGACCAAGGATTGACGATTGAGTATTGAAGATTGAGGATTGATGACTGAGGATTGACGACTGAGAATTGAGGATTGAGGATTGATGATTGAAGATTGAGTATTGAGGATTGAATATTGAGGATTGAGGATTGAGGATTGAGGATTGAGGATTGAGGATTGAGGATTGAAGATTGAGTATTGAGTAATGAAGGTTGAGGATTGTGGATTGAGGATTGAAGAATGAGGATTGAGGATTGAGGATTGAGGATTGAGGATTGAGGATTGAAGATTAGTGTTGAGGATTGAAGATTGAGGATTGAGGATTGAGGATTGAGGATTGAGGATCGAAGATTGAGAAATGAGGATTGAAGATTGAGGACTGAGTATTGAGGATTGAGGATTCAGGGTTGAAGATTGAGGATTGAGGATTGAGGATTGAGGATTGAGGATTGAGGATTGAGGATTGAAGATTGAGTATTGATGATTGAATATTGAGGATTGAGGTTTGGGTATTGAGGATTGAGGATTGAGGGTTGAGGATTGAGTTTTGAAGATTGAGTATTGATGCCTGAGGATTGAGGATCGAGGATTGAGTATTGAGGATTGGAGATTGATTATTGAGGATTGAAGATTGAGGATTGAGTATTGAGGATTGAGAATTGAGAATTGAGTATGAGGACTGAGGGTTGAGGATTGAGGTTTGAGGAATGAGGACTGAGGGTTGGGGAATGAGGATTGAGGATTGAGGATTGAGGATTGAGGATTGAGGATGAAGACTGAGGGTTGAGGATTGTGGTTTGAGGAACGAGGATTGAAGATTGAGGATTGAGGACTAAGGATTGACGATTGAGTATTGAAGATTGAGGATTGATGACTGAGGATTGACGACTGAGGATTGAGGGTTGAGGATGATGATTGAAGATTGAGTATTGAGAATTGAATATTGAGGATTGAGGATTGAGGATTGAGGAATGAGGATTGAAGATTGAGTATTGAGGATTGAAGATTGAGGATAGAGGATTGAGTACTGAGGATGGAGGATGAGGGCTGAGGGATAAGGATTGAGGATTGAGAAATGAGGATTGAGGATTGAGGATTGAAATTGAGGATTGGGTATTGAGGATTGAAGAATGAGGATTGAGGAATTAGGATTGAGGATTGTGGATTGAGGATTGAAGATTGAGGATTGGGTATTGAGGATTGAAGAATGAGGATTTAGGATTGAGGATTGAGGATTGAGGATTGCAGATTGAGTGTTGAGGATTGAAGATTGAGTATCGAGGATTGAGCATTGAGGATTGAGGATTGAAGATTGAGTATTGAGGATTGAAGATTGAGGATTGAGTATTGAGGATTGAGGATTCAGGGTTGAAGATTGAGGATTGAGGAATGAGGATTGAGGATTGAGGATTGAGGATTGAAGATTGATGACTGGGGATTGAGGATTGAAGATTGAGCATTAACGATTGAAGATTGGGGATTGAGGATCTAGGATCGGATATTGATTATTGAGGATTGAAGATTGAGGATTGAGGATTGAGGATTGAGTATTGAGAATTGAGGATGAGGACTGAGGGTTGAGGATTGAGGTTTGAGGAATGAGGATTGAGGATTGAGGATTGAGAATTGAGGATTGAGGATTGAGGATTGAAATTGAGTATTGGGTATTGGTGATTGAAGAATGAGGATTGAGGAATTAGGATTGAGGTTTGAGGATTGAGGATTGAAGATTGAGGAGTGGGTATTGAGGATTGAAGATTGAGGATTGAGTATTGAGGACTGAGGATTGAGGATTGAAGATTGAGGATTCAGAATTGAGGATTGAGAATTGAGGATTGAGGATTGAAGATTGAATATTGATGATTGAATATTGAGGACTGAGGATTGAGGGTTGTGGATTGAGGACGAGGACTGAGGGTTGAATATTGATGTTTGAGGTCTGAGGATTAAGGATTGAGGATTGAGAATTGAGTATTGGGGATTGAGGATTGAAGATTGAGGATTGGGTATTTAGGATGGAAGAATGAGGATTGAGGATTGAGGTTTGAGGATTGAGCATTGAAGATTGAGTATTGATGATTGAATATTGAGGATTGAGGACCAAGGATTGACGATTGAGTATTGAAGATTGAGGATTGATGACTGAGGATTGACGACTGAGAATTTAGGATTGAGGATTGATGATTGAAGATTGAGTATTGAGGATTGAACATTGAGGATTGAGGATTGAGGATTGAGGATTGAGGATTGAGGATTGAGGATTGAAGATTGAGTATTGAGTATTGAAGGTTGAGGATTGTGGATTGAGGATTGAAGAATGAGGATTGAGGATTGAGGATTGAGGATTGAGGATTGAGGATTGAAGATTAGTGTTGAGGATTGAAGATTGAGGATTGAGGATTGAGGATTGAGGATTGAGGATCGAAGATTGAGAATTGAGGATTGAAGATTGAGGAGTGAGTATTGAGGATTGAGGATTCAGGGTTGAAGATTGAGGATTGAGGATTGAGGATTGAGGATTGAGGATTGAGGATTGAGGGTTGTGGATTGAGGACGAGGACTGAGGGTTGAATATTGACGTTTGAGGTCTGAGGATTAAGGATTGAGGGTTGAGAATTGAGAATTGAGGATTGAGGATTGAAGACTGAGGATTAGGCATTGAGGATTGAAGAATGAGGATTGAGGATTGAGGTCTGAGGATTGAGGATTGCAGATTGAGTATTGAGGATTGAAGATTGAGGATTCAGGATTGAGGATTGAAGATTGAGTATTGAGGATTGAGGACTGAGTATTGAGGATTGGAGATTGATTATTGAGGATTGAAGATTGAGGATTGAGTATTGAGGATTGAGAATTGAGAATTGAGTATGAGGACTGAGGGTTGAGGATTGAGGTTTGAGGAATGAGGACTGAGGGTTGGGGAATGAGGATTGAGGATTGAGGATTGAGGATTGAGCATTGAAGATTGAGTATTGATGCCTGAGGATTGAGGATTGAGGATTGAGGATTGAGGATTGAAGATTGAGTATTGAGGATCGAAGGTTGAGGATTGAGTATTGAGGATTGAGGATTCAGAGTTGGAGATTGAGGATTGAGGATTGAGGATTGAGGTTTGAGGATTGAGGATGAAGACTGAGGGTTGAGGATTGTGGTTTGAGGTACGAGGATTGAGGACTAAGGATTGACGATTGAGTATTGAAGATTGAGGACTGATGACTGAGGATTGACGACTGAGAATTGAGGATTGAGGATTGAGGATTGAGGATTGAGGATTGAGGATTGAGGATTGAGGATCTAGGATTGGAGATTGATTATTGAGTATTGAAGGTTGAAGACTGTGGATTGAGGATTGAGGATTGAGGGTTGAGGATTGAGTATTGAAGATTGAGTATTGATGCCTGAGGATTGAGGATCGAGGATTGAGGATTGAGGATTGGAGATTGATTATTGAGGATTGAAGATTGAGGATTGAGTATTGAGGATTGAGAATTGAGAATTGAGTATGAGTACTGAGGGTTGAGGAATGAGGACTGAGGGTTGGGGAATGAGGATTGAGGATTGAGGATTGAGGATTGAGTATGGAGGATGAGGGCTGAGGGTTGAGGATTGAGGATTGAGAAATGAGGATTGAGGATTGAGGATTTATATTGAGGATTGGGTATTGAGGATTGAAGAATGAGGATTGAGGATTGAGGATTGAAGATTGAGGATTGAGTATTGATGATTGAGGATTCAGGGTTGAAGATTGAGGATTGAGGATTGAGGATTGAGGATTGAGGATTGAGGATTGAAGATTGAATATCGATGATTGAATATTGAGGACTGAGGATTGAGGGTTGTGGATTGAGGACGAGGAATGAGGGTTGAATATTGATGTTTGAGGTCTGAGGATCAAGGATTGAGGATTGAGAATTGAGGATTGAGGATTGAGGATTGAAGATTGAGGATTGGGTACTTAGGATTGAAGAATGAGGATTGAGGATTGAGGTTTGAGGATTGAGGACTGAAGATTGAGTATTGATGATTGAATATTGAGGATTGAGGATTGAGGTTTGAGGATTCAGGATGAAGACTGAGGGTTGAGGATTGTGGTTTGAGGAACGAGGATTGAGGATTGAGGTTTGAGGACTAAGGATTGACGATTGAGTATTGAAGATTGAGGATTGATGACTGAGGATTGACGACTGAGAATTGAGGATTGAGGATGATGATTGAAGATTGAGTATTGAGGATTGAATATTGAGGGTTGAGGATTGAGGATTGAGGAATGAGGATTGAAGATTGAGTATTGAGGATTGAAGATTGAGGATAGAGGATTGAGTACTGAGGATGGAGGATGAGGGCTGAGGGTTAAGGATTGAGGATTGAGAAATGAGGATTGAGGATTGAGGATTGGGTATTGAGGATTGAAGAATGAGGATTGAGGAATTAGGATTGAGGATTGAGGATTGAGGATTGAAGATTGAGGATTGGGTATTGAGGATTGAAGAATGAGGATTTAGGATTGAGGATTGAGGATTGAGGATTGAAGATTGAGTGTGGAGGATTGAAGATTGAGTATTGAGGATTGAGCATTGAGGATTGAGGATTGAAGATTGAGTATTGAGGATTGAAGATTGAGGATTGAGTATTGAGGATTGAGGATTCAGGGTTGAAGATTGAGGATTGAGGAATGAGGATTGAGGATTGAGGATTGAGGATTGAAGATTGAATATTGATGATTGAATATTGAGGACTGAGGATTGTGGCTTGTGGATTGAGGACGAGGACAGAGGGTTTAATATTGATGTTTGAGGTCTGAGGATTAAGGATTGAGGATTGAGAATTGAGGATTGAGGATTGAGGATTGAAGATTGAGGATTGGGTATTTAGGATTGAAGAATGAGGATTGAGGATTGAGGATTGAGGTTTGAGGATTGAGGACGAGGACTGGCGGTTGAGGATTGAGGTTTGAGGATTGAGGATTGGGGCTTGAGGACTGAGGATTGAGGATTGAGGATTGAGCATTGAGGATTGAAGATTGATGACTGGGGATTGAGGATTGAAGATTGAGCATTAACGATTGAAGATTGGGGATTGAGGATCTAGGATCGGATATTGATTACTGAGGATTGAAGATTGAGGATTGAGGATTGAGGATTGAGAATTGAGAATTGAGGATGAGGACTGAGGGTTGAGGATTGAGGTTTGAGGAATGAGGATTGAGGATTGAGGATTGAGAATTGAGGATTGAGGATTGAGGATTGAAATTGAGGATTGGGTATTGGTGATTGAAGAATGAGGATTGAGGAATTAGGATTGAGGATTGAGGATTGAGGATTGAAGATTGAGGAGTGGGTATTGAGGATTGAAGATTGAGCATTGAGTATTGAGGACTGAGGATTGAGGATTGAAGATTGAGGATTCAGAATTGAGGATTGAGAATTGAGGATTGAGGATTGAAGATTGAATATTGATGATTGAATATTGAGGACTGAGGATTGAGGGTTGTGGATTGAGGACGAGGACTGAGGGTTGAATATTGATGTTTGAGGTCTGAGGATTAAGGATTGAGGATTGAGAATTGAGTATTGGGGATTGAGGATTGAAGATTGAGGATTGGGTATTTAGGATTGAAGAATGAGGATTGAGGATTGAGGTTTGAGGATTGAGCATTGAAGATTGAGTATTGATGATTGAATATTGAGGATTGAGGACCAAGGATTGACGATTGAGTATTGAAGATTGAGGATTGATGACTGAGGATTGACGACTGAGAATTGAGGATTGAGGATTGATGATTGAAGATCGAGTATTGAGGATTGAATATTGAGTATTGAGTATTGAAGGTTGAGGATTGTGGATTGAGGATTGAAGAATGAGGATTGAGGATTGAGGATTGAGGATTGAGGATTGAGGATTGAAGATTAGTGTTGAGGATTGAAGATTGAGGATTGAGGATTGAGGATTGAGGACGGAGGATCGAAGATTGAGAATTGAGGATTGAAGATTGAGGACTGAGTATTGAGGATTGAGGATTCAGGGTTGAAGATTGAGGATTGAGGATTGAGGATTGAGGATTGAGGATTAAGGATTGAGGATTGAAGATTGAATATTGATGATTGAATATTGAGGACTGAGGATTGAGGGTTGTGGATTGAGGACGAGGACTGAGGGTTGAATATTGATGTTTGAGGTCTGAGGATTAGGGATTGAGGATTGAGAATTGAGGATTGAGGATTGAGGATTGGAAATTGAGGATTGGGTATTTAGGATTGAAGAATGAGTATTGAGGATTGTGGTTTGAGGATTGAGGATTGAAGATTGAGTATTGATGATTGAATATTGAGGATTGAGGATTGAGGTCTGAGGATTGAGGACTAGGACTGACGGTTGAGTATTGCGGTTTGAGGGTTGAGGATTGGGGATTGAGGACTGAGGATTTAGGATTGAGGATTGACCATTGAGGATTGAAGATTGATGACTGGGGATTGAGGATTGAAGATTGAGGATTAACGATTGAAGGTTGGGGATTGAGGACATAGGATCGGAGATTGATTATTGAGGATCGAAGATTGAGGATTGAGGATTGAGGATTGAGAATTGAGAATTGAGGATGAGGACTGAGGGTTGAGGATTGAGGTTTGAGGAATGGGGATTGGGGATTGAGGATTGAGGATTGAGGATTGAGGTTTGAGGATTGAGGATTGATGATTGAGTATTGATGATTGAATATTGAGTATTGAGGATTGAGGTTTGAGGATTGAGGACGAGGACTGACCGTTGAGGATTGAGGTTTGATGATTGAGGATTGGGGATTGAGGACTGAGGATTGAGGATTGAGGATTGAGCATTGAGGATTGAAGATTGAGGATTAACGATTGAAGATTGGGTATTGAGGATCTAGGATCGGATATTGATTATTGAGTATTGAAGATTGTGGATTGAGGATTGAGGATTGAGAATTGAGAATTGAGGATGAGGACTGAGGGTTGAGGATTGAGGTTTGAGGAATGAGGATTGATGGTTGAGGATTGAGGATTGAGGATTGAGGATTGAGGATTGCAGATTGAGTATTGAGGATTGATGATTGAGGATTGAGGATTGAGGATTGAGGAATGAGGATTGAAGATTGAGGATTGATGATTGTGGATTGGGAATTGAGGACTGAGGATTGAGAATTGAGAATTGAGGATGAAGACTGAGGGTTGAGGATTGAGGTTTGAGGAACGAGGATTGAGGATTGAGGATTGAGGACTAAGGATTGACGATTGAGTATTGAAGATTGAGGATTGATGACTGAGGATTGACGACTGAGAATTGAGGATTAAGGATTGATGATTGAAGATTGAGTATTGAGGATTGAATATTGAGGATTGAGGATTGAGGATTGAGGTTTGAGGATTGAGGATTGAAGATTGAGTATTGAGTATTGTAGGTTGAGGATTGTGGATTGAGTGTTAAGGATTGAGGATTGAATATTGTAGATTGAGTATTGATGCCTGAGGATTGAGGATTGAGGATTGAGGATTGAGGATTGAGGATTGAGGATTGAAGATTGAGTATTGAGGATTGAAGATTGAGGATTGAAGGTTGAGTATTGATGATTGAATATTGAGGATTGAGGATTGAGGATTGAGGATTGAGGATTGAGGATTGAGGATAGAAGATTGAGTATTGATGATTAAATATTGAGGATTGAGGATTGAGGTTTGAGGATTGAGGACGAGGACTGACGGTAGAGGATTTAGGTTTGGGGATTGAGGATTGAGGACTGAGGATTGAGGATGAGTGCTAAGGGTCGGGGATTGAGGTTTGACGGCTGAGGACTGACGATTGAGGATTGAGAATTGAGGATTGATGTTTGAGGATTGAAGATTGAGGATTAGGTATTGAGGACTGAAGAATGAGGATTGAGGATTGAGGATTCAGGATTGAGGATTGAGGATCTAGGATTGGAGATTGATTATTGAGTATTGAAGGTTGAGGATTGTGGATTGAGGATTGAGGATTGAGGACTGAAGATTGAGGATTGAGGATTGAGTATTGAGGATTGAGGATTGAGGATTGAGGATTGAGGATTGAGGATTGAAGATTGAGTATTGATGATTGAATATTGAGGATTGAGGATTGAGGTTTGGGTATTGAGGATTGAGGATTGAGGGTTGAGGATTGAGTTTTGAAGATTGAGTATTGATGCCTGAGGATTGAGGCTCGACGATAGAGTATTGAGGATTGGAGGTTGATTATTGAGGATTGAAGATTGAGGATTGAGTATTGAGGATTGAGAATTGAGAATTGAGTATGAGGACTGAGGGTTGAGGATTGAGGTTTGAGGAATGAGGACTGAGGGTTGGGGAATGAGGATTGAGGATTGAGGATTGAGGATTGAGCATTGAAGATTGAGTATTGATGCCTGAGGATTGAGGATTGAGGATTGAGGATTGAGGATTGAAGATTGAGTATTGAGGATCGAAGGTTGAGGATTGAGTATTGAGGATTGAGGATTCAGGGTTGAAGATTGAGGATTGAGGATTGAGGATTGAGGTTTGAGGATTGAGGATGAAGACTGAGGGTTGAGGATTGTGGTTTGAGGAACGACGATTGAGGATTGAGGATTGAGGACTAAGGATTGACGATTGAGTATTGAAGATTGAGGATTGATGACTGAGGATTGACGACTGAGAATTGAGGATTGAGGATGATGATTGAAGATTGAGTATTGAGGATTGAATAATGAGGATTGAGTATTGAGGATTGAGGATTCAGGGTTGAAGATTGAGGATTGAGGATTGAGGATTGAGGATTGAGGATTGAGGATTGAAGATTGAATATCGATGATTGAATATTGAGGACTGAGGATTGAGGGTTGTGGATTGAGGACGAGGACTGAGGGTTGAATATTGACGTTTGAGGTCTGAGGATCAAGGATTGAGGATTGAGAATTGAGGATTGAGGATTGAGGATTGAAGATTGAGGATTGGGTATTTAGGATTGAAGAATGAGGATTGAGGATTGAGGATTGAGGATTGAGGATTGAAGATTGAGTATTGATGATTGAATATTGAGGATTGAGGATTGAGGTTTGAGGATTGAGGATGAAGACTGAGGGTTGAGGATTGTGGTTTGAGGAACGAGGATTGAGGATTGAGGATTGATGATTGAGGATTGGGGATTGAGGACTGAGGATTGAGAATTGAGAATTGAGGATGAAGACTGAGGGTTGAGGATTGAGGTTTGAGGAACGAGGATTGAGGATTGAGGATTGAGGACTAAGGATTGACGATTGAGTATTGAAGATTGAGGATTGATGACTGAGGATTGACGACTGAGAATTGAGGACTGAGGATTGATGATTGAAGATTGACTATTGAGGATTGAATATTGAGGATTGAGGATTGAGGATTGAGGATTGAGGTTTGAGGATTGAGGATTGAAGATTGAGTATTCAGTATTGTAGGTTGAGGATTGTGGATTGAGTATTAAGGATTGAGGATTGAATATTGTAGATTGAGTATTGATGCCTGAGGATTGAGGATTGAGGATTGAGGATTGAGGATTGAGGATTGAGGATTGAAGATTGAGTATTGAGGATTGAAGATTGAGGATTGAAGGTTGAGTATTGATGATTGAATATTGAGGATTGAGGATTGAGGATTGAGGATTGAGGATTGAGGATTGAGGATAGAAGATTGAGTATTGATGATTAAATATTGAGGATTGAGGATTGAGGTTTGAGGATTGAGGACGAGGACTGACGGTAGAGGATTTAGGTATGGGGATTGAGGATTGAGGACTGAGGATTGAGGATGAGTGCTAAGGGTCGGGGATTGAGGTTTGACGGCTGAGGACTGACGATTGAGGATTGAGAATTGAGGATTGATGTTTGAGGATTGAAGATTGAGGATTAGGTATTGAGGATTGAAGAATGAGGATTGAGGATTGAGGATTCAGAATTGAGGATTGAGGATCTAGGATTGGAGACTGATTATTGAGTATTGAAGGTTGAGGATTGTGGATTGAGGATTGAGGATTGAGGATTGAGGATTGAGGATTGAGGATTGAGGATTGAGGATTGAGGATTGAGGATTGAGGATTGAGGATTGAATATTGAGTATTGATGATTGAATATTGAGGATTGAGGATCGAGGTTTGGGTATTGAGGATTGAGGATTGAGCGTGGAGGATTGAGTTTTGAACATTGAGTATTGATGCCTGAGGATTGAGGATCGAGGATTGAGTAATGAGGATTGGAGATTGATTATTGAGGATTGAAGATTGAGGATTGAGTATTGAGGATTGAGAATTGAGAATTGAGTATGAGGACTGAGGGTTGAGGATTGAGGTTTGAGGAATGAGGACTGAGGGTTGGGGAATGAGGATTGAGGATTGAGGATTGAGGATTGAGCATTGAAGATTGAGTATTGATGCCTGAGGATTGAGGATTGAGGATTGAGGATTGAGGATTGAGGATTGAAGATTGAGTATTGAGGATTGAAGGTTGAGGATTGAGTATTGAGGATTGAGGATTCAGGGTTGAAGATTGAGGATTGAGGATTGAGGATTGACGTTTGAGGATTGAGGATGAAGACTGAGGGTTGAGGATTGTGGTTTGAGGAACGAGGATTGAGGATTGAGGATTGAGGACTAAGGATTGACGATTGAGTATTGAAGATTGAGGATTGATGACTGAGGATTGACGACTGAGAATTGAGGACTGAGGATGATGATTGAAGATTGAGTATTGAGGATTGAATATTGAGGATTGAGGATTGAGGATTGAGGAATGAGGATTGAAGATTGAGTATTGAGGATTGAAGATTGAGGATAGAGGATTGAGTACTGAGGATGGAGGATGAGGGCTGAGGGTTAACGATTGAGGATTGAGAAATGAGGATTGAGGATTGAGGATTGAAATTGAGGATTGGGTGTTGAGGATTGAAGAATGAGGAATGAGGAATTAGGATTGAGGATTGTGGATTGAGGATTGAAGATTGAGGATTGGGTATTGAGGATTGAAGAATGAGGATTGAGGATTGAGGATTGAGGATTGAGGATTGAAGATTGAGTGTTGAGGATTGAAGATTGAGTATTGAGGATTGAGGATTGAGGATTGAGGATTGAAGATTGAGTACTGAGGATTGAAGATTGAGGATTGAGTATTGAGGATTGAGGATTCAGGGTTGAAGATTGAGAATTGAGAATTGAGGATGAGGACTGAGGGTTGAGGATTGAGGTTTGAGGAATGGGGATTGGGGATTGAGGATTGAGGATTGAGGATTGAGGTTTGAGGATTGAGGATTGATGATTGGGTATTGATGATTGAATATTGAGTATTGAGGATTGAGGTTTGAGGATTGAGGACGAGGACTGACCGTTGAGGGTTGAGGTTTGATGATTGAGGATTGGGGATTGAGGACTGAGGATTGAGGATTGAGGATTGAGCATTGAGGATTGAAGATTGAGGATTAACGATTGAAGATTGGGTTTTGAGGATCTAGGATCGGATATTGATTATTGTGGATTGAAGATTGTGGATTGAGGATTGAGGATTGAGGATTGAGAATTGAGAATTGAGGATGAGGACTGAGGGTTGAGGATTGAGGTTTGAGGAATGAGGATTGATGGTTGAGGATTGAGGATTGAGGATTGAGGATTGAGGATTGCAGATAGAGTATTGAGGATTGAAGATTGAGGATTGAGGATTGAGGTTTGAGGAACGAGGATTGAGGATTGAGGATTGAGGACTAAGGATTGACGATTGAGTATTGAAGATTGAGGATTGATGACTGAGGATTGACGACTGAGAATTGGGGATTAAGGATTGATGATTGAAGATTGAGTATTGAGGATTGAATATTGAGGATTGAGGATTGAGGATTGAGGATTGAGGTTTGAGGATTGAGGATTGAAGATTGAGTATTGAGTATTGTAGGTTGAGGATTGTGGATTGAGTATTAAGGATTGAGGATTGAATATTGTAGATTGAGTATTGATGCCTGAGGATTGAGGAATGAGGATTGATGGTTGAGGATTGAGGATTGAGGATTGAGGATTGAGGATTGCAGATTGAGTATTGAGGATTGAGGATTGAGGATTGAGGATTGCAGATTGAGTATTGAGGATTGAAGATTGAGGATTGAGGATTGAGGTTTGAGGAACGAGGATTGAGGATTGAGGATTGAGGACTAAGGATTGACGATTGAGTATTGAAGATTGAGGATTGATGACTGAGGATTGACGACTGAGAATTGAGGATTAAGGATTGATGATTGAAGATTGAGTATTGAGGATTGAATATTGAGGATTGAGGATTGAGGATTGAGGATTCAGGATTGCGGATTGAGGATCTAGGATTGGAGATTGATTATTGAGTATTGAAGGTTGAGGATTGTGGATTGAGGATTGAGGATTGAGGACTGAGGATTGAGGATTGAGGATGGAGGATTGAGGATTGAGGATTGAGGATTGAGGATTGAGGATAGAAGATTGAGTATTGATGATTGAATATTGAGGATTGAGGATTGAGGTTTGGGTATTGAGGATTGAGGATTGAGGTTTGAGGATTGAGTTTTGAAGATTGAGTATTGATGCCTGAGGATTGAGTATCGAGGATTGAGTATTGAGGATTGGAGATTGATTATTGAGGATTGAAGATTGAGGATTGAGTATTGAGGATTGAGAATTGAGAATTGAGTATGAGGACAGAGGGTTGAGGATTGATGTTTGAGGAATGAGGACTGAGGGTTGGGGAATGAGGATTGAGGATTGAGGAGTGAGGATTGAGCATTGAAGATTGAGTATTGATGCCTGAGGATTGAGGATTGAGGATTGAGGATTGAGGATTGAAGATTGAGTATTGAGGATCGAAGGTTGAGGATTGAGTATTGAGGATTGAGGATTCAGGGTTGAGGATTGAGGATTGAGGATTGAGGATTGAGGTTTGAGGATTGAGGATGAAGACTGAGGGTTGAGGATTGTGGTTTGAGGAACGAGGATAGAGGATTGAGGATTGAGGACTAAGGATTGACGATTGAGTATTGAAGATTGAGGATTGATGACTGAGGATTGACGACTGAGAATTGAGGATTGAGGATGATGATTGAAGATTGAGTATTGAGGATTGAATATTGAGGATTGAGGATTGAGGATTGAGGAATGAGGATTGAAGATTGAGTATTGAGGATTGAAGATTGAGGATAGAGGATTGAGTACTGAGGATGGAGGATGAGGGCTGAGGGTTAAGGATTGAGGATTGAGAAATGAGGATTGAGGATTGAAATTGAGGATTGGGTATTGAGGATTGAAGAATGAGGAATGAGGAATTAGGATTGAGGATTGAGGATTGAGGATTGAAGATTGAGGATTGGGTATTGAGGATTGAAGAATGAGGATTGAGGATTGAGGATTGAGGATTGAGGATTGAAGACTGAGTGTTGAGGATTGAAGATTGAGTATTGAGGATTGAGGATTGAGGATTGAGGATTGAAGATTGAGTATTGAGGATTGAAGATTGAGGATTGAGTATTGAGGATTGAGGATTCAGGGTTGAAGATTGAGGATTGAGGATTGAGGATTGAGGATTGAGGATTGAAGATTGAATATTGATGATTGAATATTGAGGACTGAGGATTGAGGCTTGTGTATTGAGGACGAGGACTGAGGGTTTAATATTGATGTTTGAGGTCTGAGGATTAAGGATTGAGGATTGAGAATTTAGGATTGAGGATTGAGGATTGAAGATTGAGGATTGGGTATTTAGGATTGAAGAATGAGGATTGAGGATTGAGGATTGAGGTTTGAGGATTGAGGACGAGGACTGACGGTTGAGGATTGAGGTTTGAGGATTGAGGATTGGGGATTGAGGTCTGAGGATTGAGGATTGAGGATTGAGCATTGAGGATTGAAGATTGATGACTGGGGATTGAGGATTGAAGATTGAGCATTAACGATTGAAGATTGGGGATTGAGGATCTGGGATCGGATATTGATTATTGAGGATTGAAGATTGAGGATTGAGGATTGAGAATTGAGAATTGAGGATGAGGACTGAGGGTTGAGGATTGAGGTTTGAGGAATGAGGATTGAGGATTGAGGATTGGAGATTGATTATTGAGGATTGAGGATTGAAATTGAGGATTGGGTATTGATGATTGAAGAATGAGGATTGAGGAATTAGGATTGAAGATTGAGGATTGAGGATTGAAGATTGAGGAGTGGGTACTGAGGATTGAAGATTGAGGATTGAGTATTGAGGATTGAGGATTGAGGATTGAAGATTGATGGTTCAGAATTGCGGATTGAGGATTGAGGATTGAGGATTTATATTGAGGATTGGGTATTGAGGATTGAAGAATGAGGATTGAGGAATTAGGATTGAGGATTGAGGATTGAGGATTGAAGATTGAGGATTGAGTATTGAGGATTGAGGATTCAGGGTTGAAGATTGAGGATTGAGGATTGAGGATTGAGGATTGAGGATTGAGGATTGAGGATTGAAGATTGAATATCGATGATTGAATATTGAGGACTGAGGATTGAGGGTTGTGGATTGAGGACGAGGACTGAGGGTTGAATATTGATGTTTGAGGTCTGAGCATCAAGGATTGAGGATAGAGAATTGAGGATTGAGGATTGAGGATTGAAGATTGAGGATTGGGTATTTAGGATTGAAGAATGAGGATTGAGGATTGAGGTTTGAGGATTGAGGATTGAAGATTGAGTATTGATGATTGAATATTGAGGATTGAGGATTGAGGTTTGAGGATTGAGGATGAAGACTGAGGGTTGAGGATTGTGGTTTGAGGAACGAGGATTGAGGATTGAGGATTGAGGACTAAGGATTGACGATTGAGTATTGAAGATTGAGGATTGATGACTGAGGATTGACGACTGAGAATTGAGGATTGAGGGTGATGATTGAGGATTGAGTATTGAGGATTGAATATTGAGGATTGAGGATTGAGGATTGAGGAATGAGGATTGAAGATTGAGTATTGAGGATTGAAGATTGAGGATAGAGGATTGAGTACTGAGGATGGAGGATGAGGGCTGAGGGTTAAGGATTGAGGATTGAGAAATGAGGATTGAGGATTGAGGATTGAAATTGAGGGTTGGGTATTGAGGATTGAAGAATGAGGATTGAGGAATTAGGATTGAGGATTGAGGATTGAGGATTGAAGATTGAGGATTGGGTATTGAGGATTGAAGAATGAGGATTTAGGATTGAGGATTGAGGATTGAGGATTGAAGATTGAGTGTTGAGGATTGAAGATTGAGTATTGAGGATTGAGCATTGAGGATTGAGGATTGAAGATTGAGTATTGAGGATTGAAGATTGAGGATTGAGTATTGAGGATTGAGGATTGAAGATTGAGTGTTGAGGATTGAAGATTGAGTATTGAGGATTGAGGATTGAGAATTGAGGATTGAGGATTGAGGATTGAAATTGAGGATTGGGTATTGGTGATTGAAGAATGAGGATTGAGGAATTAGGATTGAGGATTGAGGATTGAGGATTGAAGATTGAGGAGTGGGTATTGAGGATTGAAGATTGAGGATTGAGTATTGAGGACTGAGGATTGAGGATTGAAGATTGACGATTCAGAATTGAGAATTGAGGTTTGAGAATTGAGTATTGGGGATTGAGGATTGAAGATTGAGGATTGGGTATTTAGGATTGAAGAATGAGGATTGAGGATTGAGGTTTGAGGATTGAGCATTGAAGATTGAGTATTGATGATTGAATATTGAGGATTGAGGACCAAGGATTGACGATTGCGTATTGAAGATTGAGGATTGATGACTGAGGATTGACGACTGAGGATTGAGGATTGAGGATTGAAGATTGAATATTGATGATTGAATATTGAGGACTGAGGATTGAGGGTTGTGGATTGAGGACGAGGACTGAGGGTTGAATATTGATGTTTGAGGTCTGAGGATTAAGGATTGAGGGTTGAGAATCGAGAATTGAGGATTGAGGATAGAAGATTGAGGATTGGGCATTGAGGATTGAAGAATGAGGATTGAGGATTGAGGTTTGAGGATTGAGGATTGCAGATAGAGTATTGAGGATTGAAGATTGAGGATTCAGGATTGAGGATTGAAGATTGAGTATTGAGGATTGAGGATTGAGTATTGAGGATTGAAGATTGAGTATTGAGGATTGAAGGTTGAGGATTGAGGATTGAGTACTGAGGATTGAGGATTGAGGATTGAGGATTGAAGATTGAGTATTGTGGATTGAAGGTTGAGGATTGAAGATTGAGGATTGAGGATTGAGGATTGAGAATTGAGAATTGAGGATGAGGACTGAGGGTTGAGGATTGAGGTTTGAGGAATGAGGATTGAGGACTGAGGATTGAGAATTGAGGATTGAGGATTGATGATTGAAATTGAGGATTGGGTATTGATGATTGAAGAATGAGGATTGAGGAATTAGGATTGAGGATTGAGGATTGAGGATTGAAGATTGAGGAGTGGGTATTGAGGATTGAAGATTGAGGATTGAGTATTGAGGATTGAGGATTGAGGATTGAAGATTGAGGGTTCAGAATTGAGGATTGAGGATTGAGGACCAAGGATTGACGATTGCGTATTGAAGATTGAGGATTGATGACTGAGGATTGACGACTGAGGATTGAGGATTGAGGATTGAAGATTGAATATTGATGATTGAATATTGAGGACTGAGGATTGAGGGTTGTGGATTGAGGACGAGGACTGAGGGTTGAATATTGATGTTTGAGGTCTGAGGATTAAGGATTGAGGGTTGAGAATTGAGAATTGAGGATTGAGGATTGAAGATTGAGGGTTGGGCATTGAGGATTGAAGAATGAGGATTCAGGATTGAGGACTGAGTATTGAGGATTGAAGATTGGGGATTGATGATTGAGGATTGAGAATTGAGAATTGAGGATGAGGGCTAAGGGTTGAGGATTGAGGATTGAGGATTGAGGATTGAGGATTGAGCATTGAAGATTGAGTATTGATACCTGAGGATTGAGGATTGAGGATTGATGATTGAGGATCGAGGATTGAAGATTGAGAATTGAGGATTGAAGATTGAGGATTGAGGATTGAGGATTGAGGATGGAGGATGAGGGCTGAGGGTTGAGGATTGAGGATTGAGAAATGAGGATTGAGGATTGAGGATTGAGGATTGAAGATTGAGTATTGAGTATTGTAGGTTGAGGATTGTGGATTGAGTATTAAGGATTGAGGATTGAATATTGTAGATTGAGTATTGATGCCTGGGGATTGAGGATTGAGGATTGAGGATTGAAGATTGAGTATTGAGGATTGAAGATTGAGGATTGAAGATTGAGTATTGATGATTGAATATTGAGGATTCAGGGTTGAGGATTGAGGATTGAGGATCTAGGATTGGAGATTGATTATTGAGTATTGAAGGTTGAGGATTGTGGATTGAATATTGAGGATTGAGGATTGAGGTTTGAGGATTGAGGACGAGGACTGACGGTAGAGGATTTAGGTTTGGGGATTGAGGATTGAGTATTGAAGGTTGAGGATTGTGGATTGAATATTGAGGATTGTGGATTGAGGATTGAGGATTGAGGGTTGAGGATTGAGTATTGAAGATTGAGTATTGATGCCTGAGGATTGAGGATCGAGGATTGAGGATTGAGGATTGGAGATTGATTATTGAGGATTGAGGATTGAAATTGTGGATTGGGTATTGATGATTGAAGAATGAGGATTGAGGAATTAGGATTGAAGATTGAGGATTGAGGATTGAAGATTGAGGAGTGGGTACTGAGGATTGAAGATTGAGGATTGAGTATTGAGGATTGAGGATTGAGGATTGAAGATTGATGGTTCAGAATTGCGGATTGAGGATTGAGGATTGAGGATTTATATTGAGGATTGGGTATTGAGGATTGAAGAATGAGGATTGAGGAATTAGGATTGAGGATTGAGGATTGAGGATTGAAGATTGAGGATTGAGTATTGAGGATTGAGGATTCAGGGTTGAAGATTGAGGATTGAGGATTGAGGATTGAGGATTGAGGATTGAGGATTGAGGATTGAAGATTGAGGATTGGGTATTTAGGATTGAAGAATGAGGATTGAGGATTGAGGTTTGAGGATTGAGGATTGAAGATTGAGTATTGATGATTGAATATTGAGGATTGAGGATTGAGGTTTGAGGATTGAGGATGAAGACTGAGGGTTGAGGATTGTGGTTTGAGGAACGAGGATTGAGGATTGAGGATTGAGGACTAAGGATTGACGATTGAGTATTGAAGATTGAGGATTGATGACTGAGGATTGACGACTGAGAATTGAGGATTGAGGATGATGATTGAGGATTGAGTATTGAGGATTGAATATTGAGGATTGAGGATTGAGGATTGAGGAATGAGGATTGAAGATTGAGTATTGAGGATTGAAGATTGAGGATAGAGGATTGAGTACTGAGGATGGAGGATGAGGGCTGAGGGTTAAGGATTGAGGATTGAGAAATGAGGATTGAGGATTGAGGATTGAAATTGAGGGTTGGGTATTGAGGATTGAAGAATGAGGATTGAGGAATTAGGATTGAGGATTGAGGATTGAGGATTGAAGATTGAGGATTGGGTATTGAGGATTGAAGAATGAGGATTTAGGATTGAGGATTGAGTATTGAGGATTGAAGATTGAGTGTTGAGGATTGAAGATTGAGTATTGAGGATTGAGCATTGAGGATTGAGGATTGAAGATTGAGTATTGAGGATTGAAGATTGAGGATTGAGAATTGAGGATTGAGGATTGAGGATTGAAGATTGAGGATTGGGTATTTAGGATTGAAGAATGAGGATTGAGGATTGAGGATTGAGGTTTGAGGATTGAGGACGAGGACTGACGGTTGAGGATTGAGGTTTGAGGATTGAGGATTGGGGCTTGAGGACTGAGGATTGAGGATTGAGGATTGAGCATTGAGGATTGAAGATTGATGACTGGGGATTGAGGATTGAAGATTGAGCATTAACGATTGAAGATTGGGGATTGAGGATCTAGGATCGGATATTGATTATTGAGGATTGAAGGTTGAGGATTGAGGATTGAGGATTGAGAATTGAGAATTGAGGATGAGGACTGAGGGTTGAGGATTGAGGTTTGAGGAATGAGGATTGAGGATTGAGGATTGAGAATTGAGGATTGAGGATTGAGGATTGAAATTGAGGATTGGGTATTGGTGATTGAAGAATGAGGATTGAGGAATTAGGATTGAGGATTGAGGATTGAGGATTGAAGATTGAGGAGTGGGTATTGAGGATTGAAGATTGAGGATTGAGTATTGAGGACTGAGGATTGAGGATTGAAGATTGACGATTCAGAATTGAGAATTGAGGTTTGAGAATTGAGTATTGGGGATTGAGGATTGAAGATTGAGGATTGGGTATTTAGGATTGAAGAATGAGGATTGAGGTTTGAGGTTTGAGGATTGAGCATTGAAGATTGAGTATTGATGATTGAATATTGAGGATTGAGGACCAAGGATTGACGATTGAGTATTGAAGATTGAGGATTGATGACTGAGGATTGACGACTGAGAATTGAGGATTGAGGATTGATGATTGAAGATTGATTATTGAGGATTGAGGACTGAGGATTGAGGGTTGTGGATTGAGGACGAGGACTGAGGGTTGAATATTGATGTTTGAGGTCTGAGGATTAAGGATTGAGGATTGAGAATTGAGTATTGGGGATTGAGGATTGAAGATTGAGGATTGGGTATTTAGGATTGAAGAATGAGGATTGAGGATTGAGGATTGAGGTTTGAGGATTGAGGACTAGGACTGACGGTTGAGTATTGAGGTTTGAGGATTGAGGATTGAGGATTGAGGTTTGAGGATTGAGGATTGAAGATTGAGTATTGATGATTGAATATTGAGGATTGAGGATTGAGGTTTGAGGATTGAGGACGAGGACTGAGGGTTGAATATTGATGTTTGAGGTCTGAGGATTAAGGATTGAGGGTTGAGAATTGAGAATTGAGAATTGAGGATTGAGGATTGAAGATTGAGGATTAGGCATTGAGGATTGAAGAATGAGGATTGAGGATTGAGGTTTGAGGATTGAGGATTGCAGATTGAGTATTGAGGGTTGAAGATTGAGGATTCAGGATTGAGGATTGAAGATTGAGTATTGAGGATTGAGGACTGAGTATTGAGGATTGGAGATTGAGTATTGAGGATTGAAGGTTGAGGATTGAGGATTGAGTACTGAGGATTGAGGATTGAGGATTGAGGATTGAAGATTGAGTATTGAGGATTGAAGGTTGAGGATTGAGGATTGCGTACTGAGGATTGAGGATTGATTATTGAGGATTGAAGATTGGGGATTGATGATTGAGGATTGAGAATTGAGAATTGAGGATGAGGGCTAAGGGTTGAGGATTGAGGATTGAGGATTGAGGATTGAGGATTGAGGATTGAGCATTGAAGATTGAGTATTGATACCTGAGGATTGAGGATTGAGGATTGATGATTGAGGATCGAGGATTGAAGGTTGAGAGTTGAGGATTGAAGATTGAGGATTGAGGATTGAGGATTGAGGATGGAGGATGAGGGCTGAGGGCCGAGGATTGAGGATTGAGAAATGAGGATTGAGGATTGAGGATTGAGGATTGAAGATTGAGTATTGAGTATTGTAGGTTGAGGATTGTGGATTGAGTATTAAGGATTGAGGATTGAATATTGTAGATTGAATATTGATGCCTGAGGATTGAGGATTGAGGATTGAGGATTGAGGATTGAGGATTGAAGATTGAGGATTGAAGATTGAGTATTGAGGATTGAAGATTGAGGATTGAAGAATGAGTATTGATGATTGAATATTGAGGATTCAGGGTTGAGGATTGAGGATTGAGGATCTAGGATTGGAGATTGATTATTGAGTATTGAAGCTTGAGGATTGTGGATTGAATATTGAGGATTGAGGATTGAGGTTTGAGGATTGAGGACGAGGACTGACGGTAGAGGATTTAGGTTTGGGGATTGAGGATTGAGGACTGAGGATTGAGGATTGAGGATTGAGGATTGAGGATTGAGGATTGAGGATCTAGGATTGGAGATTGATTATTGAGTATTGAAGGTTGAAGATTGTGGATTGAGGATTGAGGATTGAGGGTTGAGGGTTGAGTATTGAAGATTGAGTATTGATGCCTGGGGATTGAGGATCGAGGATTGAGGATTGAGGATTGGAGATTGATTATTGAGGATTGAGGATTGAAATTGAGGATTGAGGATCGAGGATTGAGGATTGAGGATTGGAGATTGATTATTGAGGATTGAGGATTGAAATTGAGGATTGGGTATTGATGATTGAAGAATGAGGATTGAGGAATTAGGATTGAGGATTGAGGATTGAGGATTGAAGATTGAGGAGTGGGTATTGAGGATTGAAGATTGAGGACTGAGTATTGAGGATTGAGGATTGAGGATTGAAGATTGAGGGTTCAGAATTGAGGATTGAGGATTGAGGATTGAGGATTTATATTGAGGATTGGGTATTGAGGATTGAAGAATGAGGATTGAGGAATTAGGATTGAGGATTGAGGATTGAGGATTGAAGATTGAGGATTGAGTATTGAGGATTGAGGATTGAAGATTCAGTATTGAGTATTGTAGGTTGAGGATTGTGGATTGAGTATTAAGGATTGAGGATTGAATATTGTAGATTGAGTATTGATGCCTGAGGATTGCGGATTAAGGATTGGGGATTGAGGATTGAGGATTGAGGATTGAAGATTGAGTATTGAGGATTGAAGATTGAGGATTGAAGGTTGAGTATTGTTGATTGAATATTGAGGATTGAGGATTGAGGATTGATGATTGAGGATTGAGGATTGAGGATAGAAGATTGAGTATTGATGATTAAATATTGAGGATTGAGGATTGAGGTTTGAGGATTGAGGACGAGGACTGACGGTAGATGATTTAGGTTTGGGGATTGAGGATTGAGGACTGAGGATTGAGGATGAGTGCTAAGGGTCGGGGATTGAGGTTTGACGGCTGAGGACTGACGATTGAGGATTGAGAATTGAGGATTGATGTTTGAGGATTGAAGATTGAGGATTAGGTATTGAGGATTGAAGAATGAGGATTGAGGATTGAGGATTCAGGATTGAGGATTGAGGATCTAGGATTGGAGATTGATTATTGAGTATTGAAGGTTGAGGATTGTGAATTGAGGATTGAGGATTGAGGATTGAGGATTGAGGATTGAGGATTGAGGATTGAGGATTGAGGATTGAGGATTGAGGATTGAGGATTGAGGATTGAAGATTGAGTATTGATGATTGAATATTGACAATTGAGGATTGAGGTTTGGGTATTGAGGATTGAGGATTGAGCGTGGAGGATTGAGTTTTGAACATTGAGTATTGATGCCTGAGGATTGAGGATCGAGGATTGAGTATTGAGGATTGGAGATTGATTATTGAGGATTGAAGATTGAGGATTGAGTATTGAGGATTGAGAATTGAGAATTGAGTATGAGGACTGAGGGTTGAGGATTGAGGTTTGAGGAATGAGGACTGAGGGTTGGGGAATGAGGATTGAGGATTGAGGATTGAGGATTGTGCATTGAAGATTGAGTATTGATGCCTGAGGATTGAGGATTGAGGATTGAGGATTGAGGATTGAAGATTGAGTATTGAGGATTGAAGGTTGAGGATTGAGTATTGAGGATTGAGGATTCAGGGTTGAAGATTGAGGATTGAGGATTGAGGATTGAGGTTTGAGGATTGAGGATGAAGACTGAGGGTTGAGGATTGTGGTTTGAGGAACGAGGATTGAGGATTGAGGATTGAGGACTAAGGATTGACGATTGAGTATTGAAGATTGAGGATTGATGACTGAGGATTGACGACTGAGAATTGAGGATTGAGGATGATGATTGAAGATTGAGTATTGAGGATTGAATATTGAGGATTGAGGATTGAGGATTGAGGAATGAGGATTGAAGATTGAGTATTGAGGATTGAAGATTGAGGATAGAGGATTGTGTACTGAGGATGGAGGATGAGGGCTGAGGGTTAAGGATTGAGGATTGAGAAATGAGGATTGAGGATTGAGGATTGAAATTGAGGATTGGGTATTGAGGATTGAAGAATGAGGAATGAGGAACTAGGATTGAGGATTGAGGATTGAGGATTGAAGATTGAGGATTGGGTATTGAGGATTGAAGAATGAGGATTGAGGATTGAGGATTGAGGATTGAGGATTGAAGATTGAGTGTTGAGGATTGAAGGTTGAGTATTGAGGATTGAGGATTGAGGATTGAGGATTGAAGATTGAGTATTGAGGATTGAAGATTCAGGATTGAGTATTGAGGATTGAGTATTCAGGGTTGAAGATTGAGGATTGAGGATTGAGGATTGAGGATTGAGGATTGAGGATTGAAGATTGAATATTGATGATTGAATATTGAGGACTGAGGATTGAGGCTTGTATATTGAGGACGAGGACTGAGGGTTTAATATTGATGTTTGAGGTCTGAGGATTAAGGATTGAGGATTGAGAATTGAGGATTGAGGATTGAGGATTGAAGATTGAGGATTGGGTATTTAGGATTGAAGAATGAGGATTGAGGATTGAGGATTGAGGTTTGAGGATTGTGGTCGAGGACTGACGGTTGAGAATTGAGGTTTGAGGATTGAGGATTGGGGATTGAGGACTGAGGATTGAGGATTGAGGATTGAGCATTGAGGATTGAAGATTGATGACTGGGGATTGAGGATTGAAGATTGAGCAGT
Organism: Calliopsis andreniformis; assembly: GCF_051401765.1. Lineage (NCBI taxonomy): Eukaryota > Metazoa > Arthropoda > Insecta > Hymenoptera > Andrenidae > Calliopsis > Calliopsis andreniformis. The sequence continues at coordinate 1,327,863 of NW_027480511.1, read as the reverse complement.
AACGATTGAAGATTGGGGATTGAGGATCTAGGATCGGATATTGATTATTGAGGATTGAAGATTGAGGATTGAGGATTGAGGATTGAGAATTGAGAATTGAGGATGAGGACTGAGGGTTGAGGGTTGAGGTTTGAGGAATGAGGATTGAGGACTGAGGATTGAGAATTGAGGATTGAGGATTGAGGATTGCAATTGAGGATTGGGTATTGATGATTGAAGAATGAGGATTGAGGAATTAGGATTGAGGATTGAGGATTGAGTATTGAAGATTGAGGAGTGGGTATTGAGGATTGAGGATTGAGGATTGAAGGTTGAGGGTTCAGAATTGAGGATTGAGGATTGGGTATTGAGGTTTGAAGAATCAGGATTGAGGATTGAGGATTGAGGATTGAGTATTGAAGATTGAGTGTTGAGGATTGAAGATTGAGGATTGAGGATTGAGGATTGAGGATTGAGGATTGAAGATTGAGTATTGAGGATTGAAGGTTGAGGATTGAGTATTGAGGATTGAGGATTCAGGGTTGAAGATTGAGGATTGAGGATTGAGGATTGAGGTTTGAGGATTGAGGATGAAGACTGAGGGTTGAGGATTGTGGTTTGAGGAACGAGGATTGAGGATTGAGGATTGAGGATTGAGGATTGAAGATTGAATATTCATGATTGAATATTGAGGACTGAGGATTGAGGCTTGTGGATTGAGGACGAGGACTGAGGGTTTAATATTGATGTTTGAGGTCTGAGGATTAAGGATTGAGGATTGCGAATTGAGGATTGAGGATTGAAGATTGAGGATTGGGTATTTAGGATTGAAGAATGAGGATTGAGGATTGAGGATTGAGGTTTGAGGATTGAGGACGAGGACTGACGGTTGAGGATTGAGGTTTGAGGATTGAGGATTGGGGATTGAGGACTGAGGATTGAGGATTCAGGATTGAGCATTGAGGATTGAATATTGATGACTGGGGATTGAGGATTGAAGATTGAGCATTAACGATTGAAGATTGGGGATTGAGGATCTAGGATCGGATATTGATTATTGAGGATTGAAGATTGAGGATTGAGGATTTAGGATTGAGAATTGAGAATTGAGGATGAGGACTGAGGGTTGAGGATTGAGGTTTGAGGAATGAGGATTGAGGACTGAGGATTGAGAATTGAGGATTGAGGATTGAGGATTGAAATTGAGGATTGGGTATTAATGATTGAAGAATGAGGATTGAGGAATTAGGATTGAGGATTGAGGATTGAGGATTGGAGATTGAGGAGTGGGTATTGAGGATTGAAGATTGAGGATTGAGTATTGAGGATTGGGGATTGAGGATTGAAGATTGAGGGTTCAGAATTGAGGATTGAGGATTGAGGATTGAGGATTGAAGATTGAAAATTGATGATTGAATATTGAGGACTGAGGATTGAGGGTTGTGGATTGAGGACGAGGACTGAGGGTTGAATATTGATGTTTGAGGTCTGAGGATTAAGGATTGAGGGTTGAGAATTGAGAATTGAGGATTGAGGATTGAAGATTGAGGATTGGGCATTGAGGATTGAAGAATGAGGATTGAGGATTGAGGTTTGAGGATTGAGGATTGCAGATTGAGTATTGAGGATTGAAGATTGAGGATTCAGGATTGAGGATTGAAGATTGAGTATTGAAGATTGAGGATTGGGTATTTAGGATTGAAGAATGAGGGTTGAGGATTGAGGATTGAGGTTTGAGGATTGAGGACGAGGACTGACGGTTGAGGATTGAGGTTTGAGGATTGAGGATTGGGGATTGAGGATTGAGGATTGAAGATTGAGTATTGAGTATTGAAGGTTGAGGATTGTGGATTGAGGATTGAAGAATGAGGATTGAGGATTGAGGATTGAGGATTGAGGATTGAGGATTGAAGATTAGTGTTGAGGATTGAAGATTGAGGATTGAGTATTGAGGACTGAGGATTGAGGATTGAAGATTGAGGATTCAGAATTGAGGATTGAGAATTGAGGATTGAGGATTGAGGATTGAGGATTGAGGATTGAGGATTGAGGATTGAGGATTGAGGATTGAAGATTGAGTATTGAGGATTGAAGATTGAGGATTGAAGGTTGAGTATTGATGATTGAATATTGAGGATTGAGGATTGAGGATTGATGATTGAGGATTGAGGATTGAGGATAGAAGATTGAGTATTGATGATTGAATATTGAGGATTGAGGATTGAGGTTTGGGTATTGAGGATTGAGGATTGAGCGTGGAGGACTGAGTTCTGAACATTGAGTATTGATGCCTGAGGATTGAGGATCGAGGATTGAGTATTGAGGATTGGAGATTGATTATTGAGGATTGAAGATTGAGGATTGAGTATTGAGGATTGAGAATTGAGAATTGAGTATGAGGACTGAGGGTTGAGGATTGAGGTTTGAGGAATGAGGACTGAGGTTTGGGGAATGAGGATTGAGGATTGAGGATTGAGGATTGTGCATTGAAGATTGAGTATTGATGCCTGAGGATTGAGGATTGAGGATTGAGGATTGAGGATTGAAGATTGAGTATTGAGGATTGACGGTTGAGGATTGAGTATTGAGGATTGAGGATTCAGGGTTGAAGATTGAGGATTGAGGATTGAGGATTGAGGTTTGAGGATTGAGGATGAAGAATGAGGGTTGAGGATTGTGGTTTGAGGAACGAGGATTGAGGATTGAGGAGTGAGGACTAAGGATTGACGATTGAGTATTGAAGATTGAGGATTGATGACTGAGGATTGACGACTGAGAATTGAGGATTGAGGATGATGATTGAAGATTGAGTATTGAGGATTGAATATTGAGGATTGAGGATTGAGGATTGAGGAATGAGGATTGAAGATTGAGTATTGAGGATTGAAGATTGAGGATAGAGGATTGAGTACTGAGGATGGAGGATGAGGGCTGAGGGTTGAATATTGATGTTTGAGGTCTGAGGATTAAGGATTGAGGGTTGAGAATTGAGAATTGAGGATTGAGTATTGAAGATTGATGATTGGGCATTGAGGATTGAAGAATGAGGATTGAGAATTGAGGATGAGGACTGAGGGTTGAGGATTGAGGTTTGAGGAATGAGGATTGAGGATTGAGGATTGAGAATTGACGATTGAGTATTGAAGATTGAGGATTGATGACTGAGGATTGACGACTGAGAATTGAGGATTGAGGATTGATGATTGAAGATTGAGTATTGAGGATTGAATATTGAGGATTGACGATTGAGGATTGAGGATTGAGGATTGAGGATTGAGGATTGAAGATTGAGTATTGAGTATTGAAGGTTGAGGATTGTGGATTGAGTATTGAAGAATGAGGATTGAGGATTGAGGATTGAGGATTGAGGATTGAGGATTGAAGGTTAGTGTTGAGGATTGAAGATTGAGGATTGAGGTTTGAGGATTGAGGATTGAGGATCAAAGATTGAGAATTGAGGATTGAAGATTGAGGACTGAGTATTGAGGATTGAGGATTCAGGGTTGAAGATTGAGGATTGAGGATTGAGGATTGAGGATTGAGGATTGAGGATTGAGGATTGAAGATTGAGTATTGATGATTGGATATTGAGGATTGAGGATTGAGGTTTGAGGATTGAGGACGAGGACTGACGGTTGAGTATTGAGGTTTGAGGATTGAGGATTGGGGATTGAGGACTGAGGATTGAGGATTGAGGATTGGCCATTGAGGATTGAAGATTGATGACTGGGGATTGAGGACTGAAGATTGAGGATTAACGATTGTAGGTTGGGGATTGAGGACATAGGATCGGAGATTGATTATTGAGGATTGAAGATTGAGGATTGAGGATTGAGGATTGAGAATTGAGAATTGAGGATGAGGACTGAGGGTTGAGGATTGAGGTTTGAGGAATGGGGATTGGGGATTGAGGATTGAGGATTGAGGATTGAGGTTTGAGGATTGAGGATTGATGATTGAGTATTGATGATTGAATATTGAGTATTGAGGATTGAGGTTTGAGAATTGAGGACGAGGACTGACCGTTGAGGATTGAGGTTTGATGATTGAGGATTGGGGATTGAGGACTGAGGATTGAGGATTGAGGATTGAGCATTGAGGATTGAAGATTGAGGATTAACGATTGAAGATTGGGTATTGAGGATCTAGGATCGGATATTGATTGTTGAGGATTGAAGATTGAGGATTGAGGATTGAGGATTGAGAATTGAGAATTGAGGATGAGGACTGAGGGTTGAGGATTGAGGTTTGAGGAATGAGGATTGATGGTTGAGGATTGAGGATTGAGGATTGAGGATTGAGGATTGCAGATTGAGTATTGAGGATTGAAGATTGAGGATTGAGGATTGAGGATTGAGGAATGAGGATTGAATATTGAGTATTGAGAATTGAAGATTGAGGATAGAGGATTGTGTACTGAGGAGTGAGGATTGAGGATTGAGGATTGATGATTGAGGATTGGGAATTGAGGACTGAGGATTGAGAATTGAGAATTGAGGATGAAGTCTGAGGGTTGAGGATTGAGGTTTGAGGAACGAGGATTGAGGATTGAGGATTGAGGACTAAGGATTGACTATTGAGTATTGAAGATTGAGGATTGATGACTGAGGATTGACGACTGAGAATTGAGGATTAAGGATTGATGATTGAAGATTGAGTATTGAGGATTGGGTATTGAGGATTGAAGAATGAGGAATGAGGAATTAGGATTGAAGATTGAGGATTGAGGATTGAGGATTGAGAATTGAGAATTGAGGATGAGGACTGAGGGTTGAGGATTGAGGTTTGAGGAATGAGGATTGAGGACTGAGGATTGAGAATTGAGGATTGAGGATTGAGGATTGAAATTGAGGATTGGGTATTGATGATTGAAGAATGAGGATTGAGGAATTAGGATTGAGGATTGAGGATTGAGTATTGAAGATTGAGGAGTGGGTATTGAGGATTGAGGATTGAGGATTGAAGGTTGAGGGTTCAGAATTGAGGATTGAGGATTGGGTATTGAGGTTTGAAGAATCAGGATTGAGGATTGAGGATTGAGGATTGAGTATTGAAGATTGAGTGTTGAGGATTGAAGATTGAGGATTGAGGATTGAGGATTGAGGATTGAGGATTGAAGATTGAGTATTGAGGATTGAAGGTTGAGGATTGAGTATTGAGGATTGAGGATGGAGGATGAGGGCTGAGGGTTAAGGATTGAGGATTGAGAAATGAGGATTGAGGATTGAGGATTGAAATTCAGGATTGGGTATTGAGGATTGAGGAATGAGGATTGAAGATTGAGTATTGAGGATTGGAGATTGAGGATGGAGGATTGAGTACTGAGGATGGAGGATGAGGGCTGAGGGTTAAGGATTGAGGATTGAGAAATGAGGATTGAGGATTGAGGATTGAAATTCAGGATTGGGTATTGAGGATTGAAGAATGAGGAATGAGGAATTAGTATTGAGGATTGAGGATTGAGGATTGAAGATTGAGGATTGGGTATTGAGGATTGAAGTATGAGGATTGAGGATTGAGGATTGAGGATTGAGGATTGAAGATTGAGTATTGAGGATTGAAGATTGAGTATTGAGGATTGAGGATTGAGGATTGATGATTGAAGATTGAGTATTGAGGACTGAAGATTGAGGATTGAGAATTGAGGATTGAGGATTCAGGGTTGAAGATTGAGGATTGAGGATTGAGAATTGAGGATTGAGGATTGAGGATTGAAGATTGAATATTCATGATTGAATATTGAGGACTGAGGATTGAGGCTTGTGGATTGAGGACGAGGACTGAGGGTTTAATATTGATGTTTGAGGTCTGAGGATTAAGGATTGAGGATTGCGAATTGAGGATTGAGGATTGAGGATTGAAGATTGAGGATTGGGTATTTAGGATTGAAGAATGAGGATTGAGGATTGAGGATTGAGGTTTGAGGATTGAGGACGAGGACTGACGGTTGAGGATTGAGGTTTGAGGATTGAGGATTGGGGATTGAGGACTGAGGATTGAGGATTCAGGATTGAGCATTGAGGATTGAATATTGATGACTGGGGATTGAGGATTGAAGATTGAGCATTAACGATTGAAGATTGGGGATTGAGGATCTAGGATCGGATATTGATTATTGAGGATTGAAGATTGAGGATTGAGGATTTAGGATTGAGAATTGAGAATTGAGGATGAGGACTGAGGGTTGAGGATTGAGGTTTGAGGAATGAGGATTGAGGACTGAGGATTGAGAATTGAGGATTGAGGATTGAGGATTGAAATTGAGGATTGGGTATTAATGATTGAAGAATGAGGATTGAGGAATTAGGATTGAGGATTGAGGATTGAGGATTGGAGATTGAGGAGTGGGTATTGAGGATTGAAGATTGAGGATTGAGTATTGAGGATTGAGGATTGAGGATTGAAGATTGAGGGTTCAGAATTGAGGATTGAGGATTGAGGATTGAGGATTGAAGATTGAATATTGATGATTGAATATTGAGGACTGAGGATTGAGGGTTGTGGATTGAGGACGAGGACTGAGGGTTGAATATTGATGTTTGAGGTCTGAGGATTAAGGATTGAGGGTTGAGAATTGAGAATTGAGGATTGAGGATTGAAGATTGAGGATTGGGCATTGAGGATTGAGGATTCAGGATTGAGGATTGAAGATTGAGTATTGAAGATTGAGGATTGGGTATTTAGGATTGAAGAATGAGGGTTGAGGATTGAGGATTGAGGTTTGAGGATTGAGGACGAGGACTGACGGTTGAGGATTGAGGTTTGAGGATTGAGGATTGGGGATTGAGGATTGAGGATTGAAGATTGAGTATTGAGTATTGAAGGTTGAGGATTGTGGATTGAGGGTTGAAGAATGAGGATTGAGGATTGAGGATTGAGGATTGAGGATTGAGGATTGAAGATTAGTGTTGAGGATTGAAGATTGAGGATTGAGTATTGAGGACTGAGGATTGAGGATTGAAGATTGAGGATTCAGAATTGAGGATTGAGAATTGAGGATTGAGGATTGAGGATTGAGGATTGAGGATTGAGGATTGAGGATTGAGGATTGAGGATTGAAGATTGAGTATTGAGGATTGAAGATTGAGGATTGAAGGTTGAGTATTGATGATTGAATATTGAGGATTGAGGATTGAGGATTGATGATTGAGGATTGAGGATTGAGGATAGAAGATTGAGTATTGATGATTAAATATTGAGGATTGAGGATTGAGGTTTGAGGATTGAGGACGAGGACTGACGGTAGAGGATTTAGGTTTGGGGATTGAGGATTGAGGACTGAGGATTGAGGATGAGTGCTAAGGGTCGGGGATTGAGGTTTGACGGCTGAGGACTGACGATTGAGGATTGAGAATTGAGGATTGATGTTTGAGGATTGAAGATTGAGGATTAGGTATTGAGGATTGAAGAATGAGGATTGAGGATTGAGGATTCAGGACTGAGGATTGAGGATCTAGGATTGGAGATTGATTATTGAGTATTGAAGGTTGAGGATTGTGGATTGAGGATTGAGGATTGAGGATTGAGGATTGAGGATTGAGGATTGAGGATTGAGGATTTAGGATTGAGGATTGAGGATTGAGGATTGAAGATTGAGTATTGATGATTCAATATTGAGGATTGAGGATTGAGGTTTGGGTATTGAGGATTGAGGATTGAGCGTGGAGGACTGAGTTTTGAACATTGAGTATTGATGCCTGAGGATTGAGGATCGAGGATTGAGTATTGAGGATTGGAGATTGATTATTGAGGATTGAAGATTGAGGATTGAGTATTGAGGATTGAGAATTGAGAATTGAGTATGAGGACTGAGGGTTGAGGATTGAGGTTTGAGGAATGAGGGCTGAGGGTTGGGGAATGAGGATTGAGGATTGAGGATTGAGGATTGTGCATTGAAGATTGAGTATTGATGCCTGAGGATTGAGGATTGAGGATTGAGAATTGAGGATTGAAGATTGAGTATTGAGGATTGAAGGTTGAGGATTGAGTATTGAGGATTGAGGATTCAGGGTTGAAGATTGAGGATTGAGGATTGAGGATTGAGGTTTGAGGATTGAGGATGAAGAATGAGGGTTGAGGATTGTGGTTTGAGGAACGAGGATTGAGGATTGAGGATTGAGGACTAAGGATTGACGATTGAGTATTGAAGATTGAGGATTGATGACTGAGGATTGACGACTGAGAATTGAGGATTGAGGATGATGATTGAAGATTGAGTATTGAGGATTGAATATTGAGGATTGAGGATTGAGGATTGAGGAATGAGGATTGAAGATTGAGTATTGAGGATTGAAGATTGAGGATAGAGGATTGAGTACTGAGGATGGAGAATGAGGGCTGAGGGTTGAATATTGATGTTTGAGGTCTGAGGATTAAGGATTGAGGGTTGAGAATTGAGAATTGAGGATTGAGTATTGAAGATTGAGGATTGGGCATTGAGGATTGAAGAATGAGGATTGAGAATTGAGGATGAGGACTGAGGGTTGAGGATTGAGGTTTGAGGAATGAGGATTGAGGATTGAGGATTGAGAATTGACGATTGAGTATTGAAGATTGAGGATTGATGACTGAGGATTGACGACTGAGAATTGAGGATTGAGGATTGATGATTGAAGATTGAGTATTGAGGATTGAATATTGAGGATTGAGGATTGAGGATTGAGGATTGAGGATTGAGGATTGAGGATTGAAGATTGAGTATTGAGTATTGAAGGTTGAGGATTGTGGATTGAGTATTGAAGAATGAGGATTGAGGATTGAGGATTGAGGATTGAGGATTGAGGATTGAGGATTGAAGATTAGTGTTGAGGATTGAAGATTGAGGATTGAGGTTTGAGGATTGAGGATTGAGAATCAAAGATTGAGAATTGAGGATTGAAGATTGAGGACTGAGTATTGAGGATTGAGGATTCAGGGTTGAAGATTGAGGATTGAGGATTGAGGATTGAGGATTGAGGATTGAAGATTGAAGATTGAATGTTGATGATTGAATATTGAGGACTGAGGATTGAGGGTTGTGGATTGAGGACGAGGACTGAGGGTTGAATATTGATGTTTGAGGTCTGAGGATTAGGGATTGAGGATTGAGAATTGAGGATTGAGGATTGAGGATTGGAAATTGAGGATTGGGTATTTAGGATTGAAGAATGAGGATTGAGGATTGTGGTTTGAGGATTGAGGATTGAAGATTGAGTATTGATGATTGGATATTGAGGATTGAGGATTGAGGTTTGAGGATTGAGGACGAGGACTGACAGTTGAGTATTGAGGTTTGAGGATTGAGGATTGGGGATTGAGGACTGAGGATTGCGGATTGAGGATTGGCCATTGAGGATTGAAGATTGAGGATTAACGATTGAAGATTGGGTATTGAGGATCTAGGATCGGATATTGATTGTTGAGGATTGAAGATTGAGGATTGAGGATTGAGGATTGAGAATTGAGAATTGAGGATGAGGACTGAGGGTTGAGGATTGAGGTTTGAGGAATGAGGATTGATGGTTGAGGATTGAGGATTGAGGATTGAGGATTGAGGATTGCAGATTGAGTATTGAGGATTGAAGATTGAGGATTGAGGATTGAGGATTGAGGAATGAGGATTGAAGATTGAGTATTGAGAATTGAAGATTGAGGATAGAGGATTGTGTACTGAGGAGTGAGGATTGAGGATTGAGGATTGATGATTGAGGATTGGGAATTGAGGACTGAGGATTGAGAATTGAGAATTGAGGATGAAGTCTGAGGGTTGAGGATTGAGGTTTGAGGAACGAGGATTGAGGATTGAGGATTGAGGACTAAGGATTGACTATTGAGTATTGAAGATTGAGGATTGATGACTGAGGATTGACGACTGAGAATTGAGGATTAAGGATTGATGATTGAAGATTGAGTATTGAGGATTGGGTATTGAGGATTGAAGAATGAGGAATGAGGAATTAGGATTGAAGATTGAGGATTGAGGATTGAGGATTGAGAATTGAGAATTGAGGATGAGGACTGAGGGTTGAGGATTGAGGTTTGAGGAATGAGGATTGAGGACTGAGGATTGAGAATTGAGGATTGAGGATTGAGGATTGAGGATTGAAATTGAGGATTGGGTATTGATGATTGAAGAATGAGGATTGAGGAATTAGGATTGAGGATTGAGGATTGAGTATTGAAGATTGAGGAGTGGGTATTGAGGATTGAGGATTGAGGATTGAAGGTTGAGGGTTCAGAATTGAGGATTGAGGATAGAAGATTGAGTATTGATGATTAAATATTGAGGATTGAGGATTGAGGTTTGAGGATTGAGGACGAGGACTGACGGTAGAGGATTTATGTTTGGGGATTGAGGATTGAGGACTGAGGATTGAGGATGAGTGCTAAGGGTCGGGGATTGAGGTTTGACGGCTGAGGACTGACGATTGAGGATTGAGAATTGAGGATTGATGTTTGAGGATTGAAGATTGAGGATTAGGCATTGAGGATTGAAGAATGAGGATTGAGGATTGAGGATTCAGGATTGAGGATTGAGGATCTAGGATTGGAGATTGATTATTGAGTATTGAAGGTTGAGGATTGTGGATTGAGGATTGAGGATTGAGGATTGAGGATTGAGGATTGAGGATTGAGGATTGAGGATTGAGGATTGAGGATTGAGGATTGAAGATTGAGTATTGATGATTGAATATTGAGGATTGAGGATTGAGGTTTGGGTATTGAGGATTGAGGATTGAGCGTGGAGGACTGAGTTTTGAACATTGAGTATTGATGCCTGAGGATTGAGGATCGAGGATTGAGTATTGAGGATTGGAGATTGATTATTGAGGATTGAAGATTGAGGATTGAGTATTGAGGATTGAGAATTGAGAATTGAGTATGAGGACTGAGGGTTGAGGATTGAGGTTTGAGGAATGAGGACTGAGGGTTGGGGAATGAGGATTGAGGATTGAGGATTGAGGATTGTGCATTGAAGATTGAGTATTGATGCCTGAGGATTGAGGATTGAGGATTGAGGATTGAGGATTGAAGATTGAGTATTGAGGATTGAAGGTTGAGGATTGAGTACTGAGGATTGAGGATTCAGGGTTGAAGATTGAGGATTGAGGATTGAGGATTGAGGTTTGAGGATTGAGGATGAAGAATGAGGGTTGAGGATTGTGGTTTGAGGAACGAGGATTGAGGATTGAGGATTGAGGACTAAGGATTGACGATTGAGTATTGAAGATTGAGGATTGATGACTGAGGATTGACGACTGAGAATTGAGGATTGAGGATGATGATTGAAGATTGAGTATTGAGGATTGAATATTGAGGATTGAGGATTGAGGATTGAGGAATGAGGATTGAAGATTGAGTATTGAGGATTGAAGATTGAGGATAGAGGATTGAGTACTGAGGATGGAGGATGAGGGCTGAGGGTTGAATATTGATGTTTGAGGTCTGAGGATTAAGGATTGAGGGTTGAGAATTGAGAATTGAGGATTGAGGATTGAGGATTGAGGATTGAGGATTGAGGATTGAGGATTGAGGATTGAGGATTGAGGATTGAGGATTGAGGATTGAGGATTGAAGATTGAGTATTGATGATTGAATATTGAGGATTGAGGATTGAGGTTTGGGTATTGAGGATTGAGGATTGAGCGTGGAGGACTGAGTTTTGAACATTGAGTATTGATGCCTGAGGATTGAGGATCGAGGATTGAGTATTGAGGATTGGAGATTGATTATTGAGGATTGAAGATTGAGGATTGAGTATTGAGGATTGAGAATTGAGAATTGAGTATGAGGACTGAGGGTTGAGGATTGAGGTTTGAGGAATGAGGGCTGAGGGTTGGGGAATGAGGATTGAGGATTGAGGATTGAGGATTGTGCATTGAAGATTGAGTATTGATGCCTGAGGATTGAGGATTGAGGATTGAGGATTGAGGATTGAAGATTGAGTATTGAGGATTGAAGGTTGAGGATTGAGTATTGAGGATTGAGGATTCAGGGTTGAAGATTGAGGATTGAGGATTGAGGATTGAGGTTTGAGGATTGAGGATGAAGAATGAGGGTTGAGGATTGTGGTTTGAGGAACGAGGATTGAGGATTGAGGATTGAGGACTAAGGATTGACGATTGAGTATTGAAGATTGAGGATTGATGACTGAGGATTGACGACTGAGAATTGAGGATTGAGGATGATGATTGAAGATTGAGTATTGAGGATTGAATATTGAGGATTGAGGATTGAGGATTGAGGAATGAGGATTGAAGATTGAGTATTGAGGATTGAAGATTGAGGATAGAGGATTGAGTACTGAGGATGGAGAATGAGGGCTGAGGGTTGAATATTGATGTTTGAGGTCTGAGGATTAAGGATTGAGGGTTGAGAATTGAGAATTGAGGATTGAGTATTGAAGATTGAGGATTGGGCATTGAGGATTGAAGAATGAGGATTGAGAATTGAGGATGAGGACTGAGGGTTGAGGATTGAGGTTTGAGGAATGAGGATTGAGGATTGAGGATTGAGAATTGACGATTGAGTATTGAAGATTGAGGATTGATGACTGAGGATTGACGACTGAGAATTGAGGATTGAGGATTGATGATTGAAGATTGAGTATTGAGGATTGAATATTGAGGATTGAGGATTGAGGATTGAGGATTGAGGATTGAGGATTGAGGATTGAAGATTGAGTATTGAGTATTGAAGGTTGAGGATTGTGGATTGAGTATTGAAGAATGAGGATTGAGGATTGAGGATTGAGGATTGAGGATTGAGGATTGAGGATTGAAGATTAGTGTTGAGGATTGAAGATTGAGGATTGAGGTTTGAGGATTGAGGATTGAGGATCAAAGATTGAGAATTGAGGATTGAAGATTGAGGACTGAGTATTGAGGATTGAGGATTCAGGGTTGAAGATTGAGGATTGAGGATTGAGGATTGAGGATTGAGGATTGAGGATTGAAGATTGAATATTGATGATTGAATATTGAGGACTGAGGATTGAGGGTTGTGGATTGAGGACGAGGACTGAGGGTTGAATATTGATGTTTGAGGTCTGAGGATTAGGGATTGAGGATTGAGAATTGAGGATTGAGGATTGAGGATTGGAAATTGAGGATTGGGTATTTAGGATTGAAGAATGAGGATTGAGGATTGTGGTTTGAGGATTGAGGATTGAAGATTGAGTATTGATGATTGGATATTGAGGATTGAGGATTGAGGTTTGAGGATTGAGGACGAGGACTGACAGTTGAGTATTGAGGTTTGAGGATTGAGGATTGGGGATTGAGGACTGAGGATTGCGGATTGAGGATTGGCCATTGAGGATTGAAGATTGAGGATTAACGATTGAAGATTGGGTATTGAGGATCTAGGATCGGATATTGATTGTTGAGGATTGAAGATTGAGGATTGAGGATTGAGGATTGAGAATTGAGAATTGAGGATGAGGACTGAGGGTTGAGGATTGAGGTTTGAGGAATGAGGATTGATGGTTGAGGATTGAGGATTGAGGATTGAGGATTGAGGATTGCAGATTGAGTATTGAGGATTGAAGATTGAGGATTGAGGATTGAGGATTGAGGAATGAGGATTGAAGATTGAGTATTGAGAATTGAAGATTGAGGATAGAGGATTGTGTACTGAGGAGTGAGGATTGAGGATTGAGGATTGATGATTGAGGATTGGGAATTGAGGACTGAGGATTGAGAATTGAGAATTGAGGATGAAGTCTGAGGGTTGAGGATTGAGGTTTGAGGAACGAGGATTGAGGATTGAGGATTGAGGACTAAGGATTGACTATTGAGTATTGAAGATTGAGGATTGATGACTGAGGATTGACGACTGACAATTGAGGATTAAGGATTGATGATTGAAGATTGAGTATTGAGGATTGGGTATTGAGGATTGAAGAATGAGGAATGAGGAATTAGGATTGAAGATTGAGGATTGAGGATTGAGGATTGAGAATTGAGAATTGAGGATGAGGACTGAGGGTTGAGGATTGAGGTTTGAGGAATGAGGATTGAGGACTGAGGATTGAGAATTGAGGATTGAGGATTGAGGATTGAGGATTGAAATTGAGGATTGGGTATTGATGATTGAAGAATGAGGATTGAGGAATTAGGATTGAGGATTGAGGATTGAGTATTGAAGATTGAGGAGTGGGTATTGAGGATTGAGGATTGAGGATTGAAGGTTGAGGGTTCAGAATTGAGGATTGAGGATAGAAGATTGAGTATTGATGATTAAATATTGAGGATTGAGGATTGAGGTTTGAGGATTGAGGACGAGGACTGACGGTAGAGGATTTATGTTTGGGGATTGAGGATTGAGGACTGAGGATTGAGGATGAGTGCTAAGGGTCGGGGATTGAGGTTTGACGGCTGAGGACTGACGATTGAGGATTGAGAATTGAGGATTGATGTTTGAGGATTGAAGATTGAGGATTAGGCATTGAGGATTGAAGAATGAGGATTGAGGATTGAGGATTCAGGATTGAGGATTGAGGATCTAGGATTGGAGATTGATTATTGAGTATTGAAGGTTGAGGATTGTGGATTGAGGATTGAGGATTGAGGATTGAGGATTGAGGATTGAGGATTGAGGATTGAGGATTGAGGATTGAGGATTGAGGATTGAAGATTGAGTATTGATGATTGAATATTGAGGATTGAGGATTGAGGTTTGGGTATTGAGGATTGAGGATTGAGCGTGGAGGACTGAGTTTTGAACATTGAGTATTGATGCCTGAGGATTGAGGATCGAGGATTGAGTATTGAGGATTGGAGATTGATTATTGAGGATTGAAGATTGAGGATTGAGTATTGAGGATTGAGAATTGAGAATTGAGTATGAGGACTGAGGGTTGAGGATTGAGGTTTGAGGAATGAGGACTGAGGGTTGGGGAATGAGGATTGAGGATTGAGGATTGAGGATTGTGCATTGAAGATTGAGTATTGATGCCTGAGGATTGAGGATTGAGGATTGAGGATTGAGGATTGAAGATTGAGTATTGAGGATTGAAGGTTGAGGATTGAGTACTGAGGATTGAGGATTCAGGGTTGAAGATTGAGGATTGAGGATTGAGGATTGAGGTTTGAGGATTGAGGATGAAGAATGAGGGTTGAGGATTGTGGTTTGAGGAACGAGGATTGAGGATTGAGGATTGAGGACTAAGGATTGACGATTGAGTATTGAAGATTGAGGATTGATGACTGAGGATTGACGACTGAGAATTGAGGATTGAGGATGATGATTGAAGATTGAGTATTGAGGATTGAATATTGAGGATTGAGGATTGAGGATTGAGGAATGAGGATTGAAGATTGAGTATTGAGGATTGAAGATTGAGGATAGAGGATTGAGTACTGAGGATGGAGGATGAGGGCTGAGGGTTGAATATTGATGTTTGAGGTCTGAGGATTAAGGATTGAGGGTTGAGAATTGAGAATTGAGGATTGAGTATTGAAGATTGAGGATTGGGCATTGAGGATTGAAGAATGAGGATTGAGAATTGAGGATGAGGACTGAGGGTTGAGGATTGAGGTTTGAGGAATGAGGACTGAGGGTTGAGAATTGAGTATTGATGCCTGAGGATTGAGGATTGAGGATTGAGGATTGAGGATTGAAGATTGAGTATTGAGGATTGAAGGTTGAGGATTGAGTACTGAGGATTGAGGATTCAGGGTTGAAGATTGAGGATTGAGGATTGTGGATTGAGGATTGAGGATTGAGGATTGAGGATTGAGGATTGAGGATTGAGGATTGAGGATTGAAGATTGAGTATTGAGTATTGAAGGTTGAGGATTGTGGATTGAGTATTGAAGAATGAGGATTGAGGATTGAGGATTGAGGATTGAGGATTGAGGATTGAAGATTAGTGTTGAGGATTGAAGATTGAGGATTGAGGTTTGAGGATTGAGGATTGAGGATCAAAGATTGAGAATTGAGGATTGAAGATTGAGGACTGAGTATTGAGGATTGAGGATTCAGGGTTGAAGATTGAGGATTGAGGATTGAGGATTGAGGATTGAGGATTGAGGATTGAAGATTGAATATTGATGATTGAATATTGAGGACTGAGGATTGAGGGTTGTGGATTGAGGACGAGGACTGAGGGTTGAATATTGATGTTTGAGGTCTGAGGATTAGGGATTGAGGATTGAGAATTGAGGATTGAGGATTGAGGATTGGAAATTGAGGATTGGGTATTTAGGATTGAAGAATGAGGATTGAGGATTGTGGTTTGAGGATTGAGGATTGAAGATTGAGTATTGATGATTGGATATTGAGGATTGAGGATTGAGGTTTGAGGATTGAGGACGAGGACTGACGGTTGAGTATTGAGGTTTGAGGATTGAGGATTGGGGATTGAGGACTGAGGATTGAGGATTGAGGATTGGCCATTGAGGATTGAAGATTGATGACTGGGGATTGAGGATTGAAGATTGAGGATAGAGGATTGAGTACTGAGGATGGAGGATGAGGGCTGAGGGTTGAATATTGATGTTTGAGGTCTGAGGATTAAGGATTGAGGGTTGAGAATTGAGAATTGAGGATTGAGTATTGAAGATTGAGGATTGGGCATTGAGGATTGAAGAATGAGGATTGAGAATTGAGGATGAGGACTGAGGGTTGAGGATTGAGGTTTGAGGAATGAGGACTGAGGGTTGAGAATTGAGTATTGATGCCTGAGGATTGAGGATTGAGGATTGAGGATTGAGGATTGAAGATTGAGTATTGAGGATTGAAGGTTGAGGATTGAGTACTGAGGATTGAGGATTCAGGGTTGAAGATTGAGGATTGAGGATTGTGGATTGAGGATTGAGGATTGAGGATTGAGGATTGAGGATTGAGGATTGAGGATTGAGGATTGAAGATTGAGTATTGAGTATTGAAGGTTGAGGATTGTGGATTGAGTATTGAAGAATGAGGATTGAGGATTGAGGATTGAGGATTGAGGATTGAGGATTGAAGATTAGTGTTGAGGATTGAAGATTGAGGATTGAGGTTTGAGGATTGAGGATTGAGGATCAAAGATTGAGAATTGAGGATTGAAGATTGAGGACTGAGTATTGAGGATTGAGGATTCAGGGTTGAAGATTGAGGATTGAGGATTGAGGATTGAGGATTGAGGATTGAGGATTGAAGATTGAATATTGATGATTGAATATTGAGGACTGAGGATTGAGGGTTGTGGATTGAGGACGAGGACTGAGGGTTGAATATTGATGTTTGAGGTCTGAGGATTAGGGATTGAGGATTGAGAATTGAGGATTGAGGATTGAGGATTGGAAATTGAGGATTGGGTATTTAGGATTGAAGAATGAGGATTGAGGATTGTGGTTTGAGGATTGAGGATTGAAGATTGAGTATTGATGATTGGATATTGAGGATTGAGGATTGAGGTTTGAGGATTGAGGACGAGGACTGACGGTTGAGTATTGAGGTTTGAGGATTGAGGATTGGGGATTGAGGACTGAGGATTGAGGATTGAGGATTGGCCATTGAGGATTGAAGATTGATGACTGGGGATTGAGGACTGAAGATTGAGGATTAACGATTGTAGGTTGGGGATTGAGGACATAGGATCGGAGATTGATTATTGAGGATTGAAGATTGAGGATTGAGGATTGAGGATTGAGAATTGAGAATTGAAGATGAGGACTGAGGGTTGAGGATTGAGGTTTGAGGAATGGGGATTGGGGATTGAGGATTGAGGATTGAGGATTGAGGTTTGAGGATTGAGGATTGATGATTGAGTATTGAGAATTGAGGATGAGGACTGAGGGTTGAGGATTGAGGTTTGAGGAATGAGGATTGATGGTTGAGGATTGAGGATTGAGGATTGAGGATTGAGGATTGCAGATTGAGTATTGAGGATTGAATATTGAGTATTGAGGATTGAAGATTGAGGATTGAGTATTGAGGATTGAGGATTCAGGGTCGAAGATTGGGGATTGAGGATTGAGGATTGAGGATTGAGGATTGAGGATTGAAGATTGAATATTGATGATTCAATATTGAGGACTGAGGATTGAGGCTTGTGGATTGAGGACGAGGACTGAGGGTTTAATATTGATGTTTGAGGTCTGAGGATTAAGGATTGAGGATTGCGAATTGAGGATTGAGGATTGAGGATTGAAGATTGAGGATTGGGTATTTAGGATTGAAGAAT
The DNA here is from genome assembly GCF_051401765.1 of Calliopsis andreniformis. Classification (NCBI taxonomy): domain Eukaryota; kingdom Metazoa; phylum Arthropoda; class Insecta; order Hymenoptera; family Andrenidae; genus Calliopsis; species Calliopsis andreniformis. Next base: position 1,309,733 of record NW_027480511.1, on the reverse strand, counting down.
GAGGATTGAGGATTGAGGATTGAGGTTTGAGGATTGAGGACGAGGACTGACGGTTGAGGATTGAGGTTTGAGGATTGAGGATTGGGGATTGAGGACTGAGGATTGAGGATTCAGGATTGAGCATTGAGGATTGAAGATTGATGACTGGGGATTGAGGATTGAAGATTGAGCATTAACGATTGAAGATTGGAGATTGAGGATCTAGGATCGGATATTGATTATTGAGGATTGAAGATTGAGGATTGAGGATTGAGGATTGAGAATTGAGAATTGAGGATGAGGACTGAGGGTTGAGGATTGAGGTTTGAGGAATGAGGATTGAGGACTGAGGATTGAGAATTGAGGATTGAGGATTGAGGATTGAAATTGAGGATTGGGTATTGATGATTGAAGAATGAGGATTGAGGAATTAGGATTGAGGATTGAGGATTGTGGATTGAAGATTGAGGAGTGGGTATTGAGGATTGAAGATTGAGGATTGAGTATTGAGGATTGAGGATTGTGGATTGAAGATTGAGGGTTCAGAATTGAGGATTGAGGATTGAGGATTGAGGATTGAAGATTGAATATTGATGATTGAATATTGAGGACTGAGGATTGAGGGTTGTGGATTGAGGACGAGGACTGAGGGTTGAATATTGATGTTTGAGGTCTGAGGATTAAGGATTGAGGGTTGAGAATTGAGAATTGAGGATTGAGGATTGAAGATTGAGGATTGGGCATTGAGGATTGAAGATAGAGGATTGAGGATTGAGGTTTGAGGATTGAGGATTGCAGATTGAGTATTGAGGATTGAAGATTGAGGATTCAGGATTGAGGATTGAAGATTGAGTATTGAGGATTGAGGATTGAGTATTGAGGATTGAAGATTGAGTATTGAGGATTGAAGGCTGAGGATTGAGGATTGAGTACTGAGGATTGAGGATTGAGGATTGAGGATTGAAGATTGAGTATTGAGGATTGAAGGTTGAGGACTGAAGATTGAGGATTGAGGATTGAGGATTGAGAATTGAGAATTGAGGATGAGGACTGAGGGTTGAGGATTGAGGTTTGAGGAATGAGGATTGAGGACTGAGGATTGAGAATTGAGGATTGAGGATTGAGGGTTGAAATTGAGGATTGGGTATTGATGATTGAAGAATGAGGATTGAGGAATTAGGATTGAGGATTGAGGATTGAGGATTGAAGATTGAGGAGTGGGTATTGAGGATTGAAGATTGAGGATTGAGTATTGAGGATTGAGGATTGAGGATTGAAGATTGAGGGTTCAGAATTGAGGATTGAGGATTGAGGATTGAAGATTGAATATTGATGATTGAATATTGAGTACTGAGGATTGAGGGTTGTGGATTGAGGACGAGGACTGAGGGTTGAATATTGATGTTTGAGGTCTGAGGATTAAGGAATGAGGGTTGAGAATTGAGAATTGAGGATTGAGGATTGAGGATCTAGGATTGGAGGTTGATTATTGAGTATTGAAGGTTGAAGATTGTGGATTGAGGATTGAGGATTGAGGATTGAGGATTGAGGATTGAGGATTGAGGATTGAGGATTGAGGATTGAAGATTGAGTATTGATGATTGAATATTGAGGATTGAGGATTGAGGTTTGTGTATTGAGGATTGAGGATTGAGGGTTAAGGATTGAGTATTGAAGATTGAGTATTGATGCCTGAGGATTGAGGATCGAGGATTGAGGATTGAGGATTGGAGATTGATTATTGAGGATTGAAGATTGAGGATTGAGTATTGAGAATCGAGAATTGAGAATTGAGTATGAGGACTGAGGGTTGAGGATTGCGGTTTGAGGAATGGGGACTGAGGGTTGGGGAATGAGGATTGAGGATTTAGGATTGAAGATTGAGGATTGGGTATTGAGGATTGAAGAATCAGGATTGAGGATTGAGGATTGAGGATTGAGTATTGAAGATTGAGTGTTGAGGATTGAAGGTTGAGGATGAGGATTGAGGATTGAGGATTGAGGATTGAAGATTGAGTATTGAGGATTGAAGATTGAGGATTGAGTATTGAGGATTGAGGATTCAGGGTTGAAGATTGAGGATTGAGGATTGAGGATTGAGGATTGAGGATTGAGGATTGAAGATTGAATATCGATGATTGAATATTGAGGACTGAGGATTGAGGGTTGTGGATCGAGGACGAGGACTGAGGGTTGAATATTGATGTTTGAGGTCTGAGGATCAAGGATTGAGGATTGAGAATTGACGATTGAGGATTGAGGATTGAAGATTGAGGATTGGGTATTTAGGATTGAAGAATGAGGATTGAGGATTGAGGTTTGAGGATTGAGGATTGAAGATTGAGTATTGATGTTTGAATATTGAGGATTGAGGATTGAGGTTTGAGGATTGAGGATGAAGACTGAGGGTTGAGGATTGTGGTTTGAGGAACGAGGATTGAGGATTGAGGATTGAGGACTAAGGATTGACGATTGAGTATTGAAGATTGAGGATTGATGACTGAGGATTGACGACTGAGAATTGAGGATTGAGGATGATGATTGAAGATTGAGTATAGAGGATTGAATATTGAGGATTGAGGATTGAGGATTGAGGAATGAGGATTGAAGATTGAGTATTGAGGATTGAAGATTGAGGATAGAGGATTGAGTACTGAGGATGGAGGATGAGGGCTGAGGGTTAAGTATTGAGGATTGAGAAATGAGGATTGAGGATTGAGGATTGAAATTGAGGATTGGGTATTGAGGATTGAAGAATGAGGATTGAGGAATTAGGATTGAGGATTGAGGATTGAGGATTGAAGATTGAGGATTGGGTTTTGAGGATTGAAGATTGAGGATTGAGTATTGAGGATTGAGGATTGTGGATTGAAGATTGAGGGTTCAGAATTGAGGATTGAGGATTGAGGATTGAGGATTGAAGATTGAATATTGATGATTGAATATTGAGGACTGAGGATTGAGGGTTGTGGATTGAGGACGAGGACTGAGGGTTGAATATTGATGTTTGAGGTCTGAGGATTAAGGATTGAGGGTTGAGAATTGAGAATTGAGGATTGAGGATTGAAGATTGAGGATTGGGCATTGAGGATTGAAGATAGAGGATTGAGGATTGAGGTTTGAGGATTGAGGATTGCAGATTGAGTATTGAGGATTGAAGATTGAGGATTCAGGATTGAGGATTGAAGATTGAGTATTGAGGATTGAGGATTGAGTATTGAGGATTGAAGATTGAGTATTGAGGATTGAAGGCTGAGGATTGAGGATTGAGTACTGAGGATTGAGGATTGAGGATTGAGGATTGAAGATTGAGTATTGAGGATTGAAGGTTGAGGACTGAAGATTGAGGATTGAGGATTGAGGATTGAGAATTGAGAATTGAGGATGAGGACTGAGGGTTGAGGATTGAGGTTTGAGGAATGAGGATTGAGGACTGAGGATTGAGAATTGAGGATTGAGGATTGAGGGTTGAAATTGAGGATTGGGTATTGATGATTGAAGAATGAGGATTGAGGAATTAGGATTGAGGATTGAGGATTGAGGATTGAAGATTGAGGAGTGGGTATTGAGGATTGAAGATTGAGGATTGAGTATTGAGGATTGAGGATTGAGGATTGAAGATTGAGGGTTCAGAATTGAGGATTGAGGATTGAGGATTGAAGATTGAATATTGATGATTGAATATTGAGTACTGAGGATTGAGGGTTGTGGATTGAGGACGAGGACTGAGGGTTGAATATTGATGTTTGAGGTCTGAGGATTAAGGAATGAGGGTTGAGAATTGAGAATTGAGGATTGAGGATTGAGGATCTAGGATTGGAGGTTGATTATTGAGTATTGAAGGTTGAAGATTGTGGATTGAGGATTGAGGATTGAGGATTGAGGATTGAGGATTGAGGATTGAGGATTGAGGATTGAGGATTGAAGATTGAGTATTGATGATTGAATATTGAGGATTGAGGATTGAGGTTTGTGTATTGAGGATTGAGGATTGAGGGTTAAGGATTGAGTATTGAAGATTGAGTATTGATGCCTGAGGATTGAGGATCGAGGATTGAGGATTGAGGATTGGAGATTGATTATTGAGGATTGAAGATTGAGGATTGAGTATTGAGAATCGAGAATTGAGAATTGAGTATGAGGACTGAGGGTTGAGGATTGCGGTTTGAGGAATGGGGACTGAGGGTTGGGGAATGAGGATTGAGGATTTAGGATTGAAGATTGAGGATTGGGTATTGAGGATTGAAGAATCAGGATTGAGGATTGAGGATTGAGGATTGAGTATTGAAGATTGAGTGTTGAGGATTGAAGGTTGAGGATGAGGATTGAGGATTGAGGATTGAGGATTGAAGATTGAGTATTGAGGATTGAAGATTGAGGATTGAGTATTGAGGATTGAGGATTCAGGGTTGAAGATTGAGGATTGAGGATTGAGGATTGAGGATTGAGGATTGAGGATTGAAGATTGAATATCGATGATTGAATATTGAGGACTGAGGATTGAGGGTTGTGGATCGAGGACGAGGACTGAGGGTTGAATATTGATGTTTGAGGTCTGAGGATCAAGGATTGAGGATTGAGAATTGACGATTGAGGATTGAGGATTGAAGATTGAGGATTGGGTATTTAGGATTGAAGAATGAGGATTGAGGATTGAGGTTTGAGGATTGAGGATTGAAGATTGAGTATTGATGTTTGAATATTGAGGATTGAGGATTGAGGTTTGAGGATTGAGGATGAAGACTGAGGGTTGAGGATTGTGGTTTGAGGAACGAGGATTGAGGATTGAGGATTGAGGACTAAGGATTGACGATTGAGTATTGAAGATTGAGGATTGATGACTGAGGATTGACGACTGAGAATTGAGGATTGAGGATGATGATTGAAGATTGAGTATAGAGGATTGAATATTGAGGATTGAGGATTGAGGATTGAGGAATGAGGATTGAAGATTGAGTATTGAGGATTGAAGATTGAGGATAGAGGATTGAGTACTGAGGATGGAGGATGAGGGCTGAGGGTTAAGTATTGAGGATTGAGAAATGAGGATTGAGGATTGAGGATTGAAATTGAGGATTGGGTATTGAGGATTGAAGAATGAGGATTGAGGAATTAGGATTGAGGATTGAGGATTGAGGATTGAAGATTGAGGATTGGGTTTTGAGGATTGAAGAATGAGGATTTAGGATTGAGGATTGAGGATTGAGGATTGAAGATTGAGTGTTGAGGATTGAAGATTGAGTATTCAGGATTGAGCATTGAGGATTGAGGATTGAAGATTGAGTATTGAGGATTGAAGATTGAGGATTGAGTATTGAGGATTGAGGATTCAGGGTTGAAGATTGAGGATTCAGGAATGAGGATTGAGGATTGAGGATTGAGGATTGAAGAATGAATATTGATGATTGAATATTGAGGACTGAGGATTGTGGCTTGTGGATTGAGGACGAGGACAGAGGGTTTAATATTGATGTTTGAGGTCTGAGGATTAAGGATTGAGGATTGAGAATTGAGGATTGAGGATTGAGGATTGAAGATTGAGGATTGGGTATTTAGGATTGAAGAATGAGGATTGAGGATTGAGGATTGAGGTTTGAGGATTGAGGACGAGGACTGACGGTTGAGGATTGAGGTTTGAGGATTGAGGATTGGGGATTGACGACTGAGGATTGAGGATTGAGGATTGAGCATTGAGGATTGAAGATTGATGACTGGGGATTGAGGATTGAAGATTGAGCATTAACGATTGAAGATTGGGGATTGAGGATCTAGGATCGGATATTGATTATTGAGGATTGAAGATTGAGGATTGAGGATTGAGGATTGAGAATTGAGAATTGAGGATGAGGACTGAGGGTTGAGGATTGAGGTTTGAGGAATGAGGATTGAGGATTGAGGATTGAGAATTGAGGATTGAGGATTGAGGATTGAAATTGAGGATTGGGTATTGGTGATTGAAGAATGAGGATTGAGGAATTAGGATTGAGGATTGAGGATTGAGGATTGAAGATTGAGGAGTGGGTATTGAGGATTGAAGATTGAGGATTGAGTATTGAGGACTGAGGATTGAGGATTGAAGATTGAGGATTCATAATTGAGGATTGAGAATTGAGGATTGAGGATTGAAGATTGAATATTGATTATTGAATATTGAGGACTGAGGATTGAGGGTTGTGGATTGAGGACGAGGACTGAGGGTTGAATATTGATGTTTGAGGTCTGAGGATTAAGGATTGAGGGTTGAGAATTGAGAATTGAGGATTGAGTATTGAAGATTGAGGATTGGGCATTGAGGATTGAAGAATGAGGATTGAGGATTGCGGTTTGAGGATTGGGGATTGCAGATTGAGTATTGAGGATTGAGGATTGAAATTGAGGATTGGGTATTGAGGGTTGAAGAATCAGGATTGACGATTGAGGATTGAGGATTGAGTATTGAAGATTGAGTGTTGAGGATTGAAGATTGAGGATTGAGGATTGAGGATTGAGGATTGAGGATTGAGGATTGAAGATTGAGTATTGAGGATTGAAGATTGAGGATTGAGTATTGAGGATTGAGGATTCAGTGTTGAAGATTGAGGATTGAGGATTGAGGATTGCGGATTGAGGATTGAGGATTGAGGATTGAGGATTGAAGATTGAATATTGATGATCGAATATTGAGGACTGATGATTGAGGGTTGTGGATTGAGGACGAGGACTGAGGGTTGAATATTGATGTTTGAGGTCTGAGGATCAAGGATTGAGGATTGAGAATTGAGGATTGAGGATTGAGGACTGAAGATTGAGGATTGGGTATTTAGGATTGAAGAATGAGGATTGAGGATTGAGGTTTGAGGATTGAGGATTGAAGATTGAGTATTGATGATTGAACATTGAGGATTGAGGATTGAGGATTGAAGATTGAGGATTAAGGATTGAAGATTGGGGATTGAGGATCTAGGATTGGAGGTTGATTATAGAGGATTGAAGATTGAGGATTGAGGATTGAGGATTGAGGATTGAGAATTGAGGATGAGGACTGAGTGTTGAGGATTGAGGTTTGAGGAATGAGGATTGAGGGTTGGGGATTGAGGATTGATAATTGAGGATTGAGGATTGAGTACTGAAGATTGAGTATTGATGCCTGAGGATTGAGGATTGGGGATTGAGGATTGAGGATTGAGGATTGAGGAATGGGGATTGAGAATTGAGCATTGAGGTTTGAGGACTGAGGGCTGAGGATTGAGGATTGACGATTGAGGATTGAGGATGAGGGCTGAGGGTTGAGGATTGAGGTTTGAGGACAGAGGACTGAGGATTGTCTATTGAGAATTGAGGATTGAGGATTGAGAATTGAAGATTGAGGATTGGGTATTGAGGATTGAAGAATGAGGATTGAGGATTGAGGATTGAGGACTGAGGATTGAGGATTGAAGATTGTGGATTGGGTATTGAGGATTGAAGAATGAGGATTGAGGATTGAGAATTGAGGATTGAGGATTGAAGATTGGGTATTGAGGATTGAGGATTGAGGATTGAGGAATGAAGATTGAGGATTGAGGTTTGAGGATTGAGGATTGCAGATTGAGTATTGAGGATTGAAGATTGAGGATTGAGGATTGAGGATTGAGGATTGAGGATTGAAGATTGAGTATTGAGGATTGAAGATTGAGGATTGGGTATTGAGGATTGAAGAATGAGGATTGAGGATTGAGGATTGAGGATTGAGGATTGAAGATTGAGTGTTGAGGATTGAAGATTGAGTATTGAGGATTGAGGATTGAGGATTGAGGATTGAAGATTGAGTATTGAGGATTGAAGATTCAGGATTGAGTATTGAGGATTGAGTATTCAGGATTGAAGATTGAGGATTGAGGATTGAGGATTAAGGATTGAGGATTGAGGATTGAAGATTGAATATTGATGATTGAATATTGAGGACTGAGGATTGAGGCTTGTATATTGAGGACGAGGACTGAGGGTTTAACATTGATGTTTGAGGTCTGAGGATTAAGGATTGAGGATTGAGAATTGAGGATTGAGGATTGAGGATTGAAGATTGAGGATTGGGTATTTAGGATTGAAGAATGAGGATTGAGGATTGAGGATTGAGGTTTGAGGATTGAGGACGAGGACTGACGGTTGAGAATTGAGGTTTGAGGATTGAGGATTGGGGATTGAGGACTGAGGATTGAGGATTGAGGATTGAGCATTGAGGATTGAAGATTGATGACTGGGGATTGAGGATTGAAGATTGAGCATTAACGATTGAAGATTGGGGATTGAGGATCTAGGATCGGATATTGATTATTGAGCATTGAAGATTGAGGATTGAGGATTGAGGATTGAGGATTGAGAATTGAGAATTGAGGATGAGGACTGAGGGTTGAGGATTGAGGTTTGAGGAATGAGGATTGAGGACTGAGGATTGAGAATTGAGGATTGAGGATTGAGGATTGAAATTGAGGAGTGGGTATTGAGGATTGAAGATTGAGGATTGAGTATTGAGGATTGAGGATTGAGGATTGAAGGTTGAGGGTTCAGAATTGAGAATTGAGGATTGGGTATTGAGGTTTGAAGAATCAGGATTGAGGATTGAGGATTGAGGATTGAGTATTGAAGATTGAGTGTTGAGGATTGAAGATTGAGGATTGAGGATTGAGGATTGAGGATTGAGGATTGAAGATTGAGTATTGAGGATTGAAGGTTGAGGATTGAGTATTGAGGATTCAGGATTCAGGGTTGAAGATTGAGGATTGAGGATTGAGGATTGAGGTTTGAGGATTGAGGATGAAGACTGAGGGTTGAGGATTGTGGTTTGAGGAACGAGGATTGAGGATAGAGGATTGAGGACTAAGGATTGACGATTGAGTATTTAAGATTGAGGATTGATGACTGAGGATTGACGACTGAGAATTGAGGATTGAGGATGATGATTGAAGATTGAGTATTGAGGATTGAATATTGAGGATTGAGGATTGAGGATTGAGGAATGAGGATTGAAGATTGAGCATTGAGGATTGAAGATTGATGACTGGGGATTGAGGATTGAAGATTGAGCATTAACGATTGAAGATTGGGGATTGAGGATCTAGGATCGGATATTGATTATTGAGGATTGAAGATTGAGGATTGAGGATTGAGGATTGAGAATTGAGAATTGAGGATGAGGACTGAGGGTTGAGGATTGAGGTTTGAGGAATGAGGATTGAGGATTGAGGATTGAGAATTGAGGATTGAGGATTGAGGATTGAAATTGAGGATTGGGTATTGGTGATTGAAGAATGAGGATTGAGGAATTAGGATTGAGGATTGAGGATTGAGGATTGAAGATTGAGGAGTGGGTATTGAGGATTGAAGATTGAGGATTGAGTATTGAGGACTGAGGATTGAGGATTGAAGATTGAGGATTCATAATTGAGGATTGAGAATTGAGGATTGAGGATTGAAGATTGAATATTGATTATTGAATATTGAGGACTGAGGATTGAGGGTTGTGGATTGAGGACGAGGACTGAGGGTTGAATATTGATGTTTGAGGTCTGAGGATTAAGGATTGAGGGTTGAGAATTGAGAATTGAGGATTGAGTATTGAAGATTGAGGATTGGGCATTGAGGAATGAAGAATGAGGATTGAGGATTGCGGTTTGAGGATTGGGGATTGCAGATTGAGTATTGAGGATTGAGGATTGAAATTGAGGATTGGGTATTGAGGGTTGAAGAATCAGGATTGACAATTGAGGATTGAGGATTGAGTATTGAAGATTGAGTGTTGAGGATTGAAGATTGAGGATTGAGGATTGAGGATTGAGGATTGAGGATTGAAGATTGAGTATTGAGGATTGAAGATTGAGGATTGAGTATTGAGGATTGAGGATTCAGGGTTGAAGATTGAGGATTGAGGATTGAGGATTGCGGATTGAGGATTGAGGATTGAGGATTGAGGATTGAAGATTGAATATTGATGATCGAATATTGAGGACTGATGATTGAGGGTTGTGGATTGAGGACGAGGACTGAGGGTTGAATATTGATGTTTGAGGTCTGAGGATCAAGGATTGAGGATTGAGAATTGAGGATTGAGGATTGAGGACTGAAGATTGAGGATTGGGTATTTAGGATTGAAGAATGAGGATTGAGGATTGAGGTTTGAGGATTGAGGATTGAAGATTGAGTATTGATGATTGAACATTGAGGATTGAGGATTGAGGATTGAAGATTGAGGATTAAGGATTGAAGATTGGGGATTGAGGATCTAGGATTGGAGGTTGATTATAGAGGATTGAAGATTGAGGATTGAGGATTGAGGATTGAGGATTGAGAATTGAGGATGAGGACTGAGTGTTGAGGATTGAGGTTTGAGGAATGAGGATTGAGGGTTGAGGATTGAGGATTGATAATTGAGGATTGAGGATTGAGTACTGAAGATTGAGTATTGATGCCTGAGGATTGAGGATTGGGGATTGAGGATTGAGGATTGAGGATTGAGGAATGGGGATTGAGAATTGAGCATTGAGGTTTGAGGACTGAGGGCTGAGGATTGAGGATTGACGATTGAGGATTGAGGATGAGGGCTGAGGGTTGAGGATTGAGGTTTGAGGACAGAGGACTGAGGATTGTCGATTGAGAATTGAGGATTGAGGATTGAGAATTGAAGATTGAGGATTGGGTATTGAGGATTGAAGAATGAGGATTGAGGATTGAGGATTGAGGACTGAGGATTGAGGATTGAAGATTGTGGATTGGGTATTGAGGATTGAAGAATGAGGATTGAGGATTGAGAATTGAGGATTGAGGATTGAAGATTGGGTATTGAGGATTGAGGATTGAGGATTGAGGAATGAAGATTGAGGATTGAGGTTTGAGGATTGAGGATTGCAGATTGAGTATTGAGGATTGAAGATTGAGGATTGAGGATTGAGGATTGAGGATTGAGGATTGAAGATTGAGTATTGAGGATTGAAGATTGAGGATTGGGTATTGAGGATTGAAGAATGAGGATTGAGGATTGAGGATTGAGGATTGAGGATTGAAGATTGAGTGTTGAGGATTGAAGATTGAGTATTGAGGATTGAGGATTGAGGATTGAGGATTGAAGATTGAGTATTGAGGATTGAAGATTCAGGATTGAGTATTGAGGATTGAGTATTCAGGGTTGAAGATTGAGGATTGAGGATTGAGGATTGAGGATTGAGGATTGAGGATTGAAGATTGAATATTGATGATTGAATATTGAGGACTGAGGATTGAGGCTTGTATATTGAGGACGAGGACTGAGGGTTTAACATTGATGTTTGAGGTCTGAGGATTAAGGATTGAGGATTGAGAATTGAGGATTGAGGATTGAGGATTGAAGATTGAGGATTGGGTATTTAGGATTGAAGAATGAGGATTGAGGATTGAGGATTGAGGTTTGAGGATTCAGGACGAGGACTGACGGTTGAGAATTGAGGTTTGAGGATTGAGGATTGGGGATTGAGGACTGAGGATTGAGGATTGAGGATTGAGCATTGAGGATTGAAGATTGATGACTGGGGATTGAGGATTGAAGATTGAGCATTAACGATTGAAGATTGGGGATTGAGGATCTAGGATCGGATATTGATTATTGAGCATTGAAGATTGAGGATTGAGGATTGAGGATTGAGGATTTAGAATTGAGAATTGAGGATGAGGACTGAGGGTTGAGGATTGAGGTTTGAGGAATGAGGATTGAGGACTGAGGATTGAGAATTGAGGATTGAGGATTGAGGATTGAAATTGAGGATTGGGTATTGATGATTGAAGAATGAGGATTGAGGAATTAGGATTGAGGATTGAGGATTGAGTATTGAAGATTGAGGAGTGGGTATTGAGGATTGAAGATTGAGGATTGAGTATTGAGGATTGAGGATTGAGGATTGAAGGTTGAGGGTTCAGAATTGAGAATTGAGGATTGGGTATTGAGGTTTGAAGAATCAGGATTGAGGATTGAGGATTGAGGATTGAGTATTGAAGATTGAGTGTTGAGGATTGAAGATTGAGGATTGAGGATTGAGGATTGAGGATTGAGGATTGAGGATTGAGGATTGAGGATTGAAGATTGAATATTGATGATTGAATATTGAGGACTGAGGATTGAGGCTTGTGGATTGAGGACGAGGACTGAGGGTTTAATATTGATGTTTTAGGTCTGAGGATTGTGGATTGAGGATTGCGAATTGAGGATTGAGGATTGAGGATTGAAGATTGAGGATTGGGTATTTAGGATTGAAGAATGAGGATTGAGGATTGAGGATTGAGGTATGAGGATTGAGGACGAGGACTGACGGTTGAGGATTGAGGTTTGAGGATTGAGGATTGGTGATTGAAGAATGAGGATTGAGGAATTAGGATTGAGGATTGAGGATTGAGGATTGAAGATTGAGGAGTGGGTATTGAGGATTGAAGATTGAGGATTGAGTATTGAGGACTGAGGATTGAGGATTGAAGATTGAGGATTCATAATTGAGGATTGAGAATTGAGGATTGAGGATTGAAGATTGAATATTGATTATTGAATATTGAGGACTGAGGATTGAGGGTTGTGGATTGAGGACGAGGACTGAGGGTTGAATATTGATGTTTGAGGTCTGAGGATTAAGGATTGAGGGTTGAGAATTGAGAATTGAGGATTGAGTATTGAAGATTGAGGATTGGGCATTGAGGAATGAAGAATGAGGATTGAGGATTGCGGTTTGAGGATTGGGGATTGCAGATTGAGTATTGAGGATTGAGGATTGAAATTGAGGATTGGGTATTGAGGGTTGAAGAATCAGGATTGACAATTGAGGATTGAGGATTGAGTATTGAAGATTGAGTGTTGAGGATTGAAGATTGAGGATTGAGGATTGAGGATTGAGGATTGAGGATTGAAGATTGAGTATTGAGGATTGAAGATTGAGGATTGAGTATTGAGGATTGAGGATTCAGGGTTGAAGATTGAGGATTGAGGATTGAGGATTGCGGATTGAGGATTGAGGATTGAGGATTGAGGATTGAAGATTGAATATTGATGATCGAATATTGAGGACTGATGATTGAGGGTTGTGGATTGAGGACGAGGACTGAGGGTTGAATATTGATGTTTGAGGTCTGAGGATCAAGGATTGAGGATTGAGAATTGAGGATTGAGGATTGAGGACTGAAGATTGAGGATTGGGTATTTAGGATTGAAGAATGAGGATTGAGGATTGAGGTTTGAGGATTGAGGATTGAAGATTGAGTATTGATGATTGAACATTGAGGATTGAGGATTGAGGATTGAAGATTGAGGATTAAGGATTGAAGATTGGGGATTGAGGATCTAGGATTGGAGGTTGATTATAGAGGATTGAAGATTGAGGATTGAGGATTGAGGATTGAGGATTGAGGATTGAGAATTGAGGATGAGGACTGAGTGTTGAGGATTGAGGTTTGAGGAATGAGGATTGAGGGTTGAGGATTGAGGATTGATAATTGAGGATTGAGGATTGAGTACTGAAGATTGAGTATTGATGCCTGAGGATTGAGGATTGGGGATTGAGGATTGAGGATTGAGGATTGAGGAATGGGGATTGAGAATTGAGCATTGAGGTTTGAGGACTGAGGGCTGAGGATTGAGGATTGACGATTGAGGATTGAGGATGAGGGCTGAGGGTTGAGGATTGAGGTTTGAGGACAGAGGACTGAGGATTGTCGATTGAGAATTGAGGATTGAGGATTGAGAATTGAAGATTGAGGATTGGGTATTGAGGATTGAAGAATGAGGATTGAGGATTGAGGATTGAGGACTGAGGATTGAGGATTGAAGATTGTGGATTGGGTATTGAGGATTGAAGAATGAGGATTGAGGATTGAGAATTGAGGATTGAGGATTGAAGATTGGGTATTGAGGATTGAGGATTGAGGATTGAGGAATGAAGATTGAGGATTGAGGTTTGAGGATTGAGGATTGCAGATTGAGTATTGAGGATTGAAGATTGAGGATTGAGGATTGAGGATTGAGGATTGAGGATTGAAGATTGAGTATTGAGGATTGAAGATTGAGGATTGGGTATTGAGGATTGAAGAATGAGGATTGAGGATTGAGGATTGAGGATTGAGGATTGAAGATTGAGTGTTGAGGATTGAAGATTGAGTATTGAGGATTGAGGATTGAGGATTGAGGATTGAAGATTGAGTATTGAGGATTGAAGATTCAGGATTGAGTATTGAGGATTGAGTATTCAGGGTTGAAGATTGAGGATTGAGGATTGAGGATTGAGGATTGAGGATTGAGGATTGAAGATTGAATATTGATGATTGAATATTGAGGACTGAGGATTGAGGCTTGTATATTGAGGACGAGGACTGAGGGTTTAACATTGATGTTTGAGGTCTGAGGATTAAGGATTGAGGATTGAGAATTGAGGATTGAGGATTGAGGATTGAAGATTGAGGATTGGGTATTTAGGATTGAAGAATGAGGATTGAGGATTGAGGATTGAGGTTTGAGGATTCAGGACGAGGACTGACGGTTGAGAATTGAGGTTTGAGGATTGAGGATTGGGGATTGAGGACTGAGGATTGAGGATTGAGGATTGAGCATTGAGGATTGAAGATTGATGACTGGGGATTGAGGATTGAAGATTGAGCATTAACGATTGAAGATTGGGGATTGAGGATCTAGGATCGGATATTGATTATTGAGCATTGAAGATTGAGGATTGAGGATTGAGGATTGAGGATTTAGAATTGAGAATTGAGGATGAGGACTGAGGGTTGAGGATTGAGGTTTGAGGAATGAGGATTGAGGACTGAGGATTGAGAATTGAGGATTGAGGATTGAGGATTGAAATTGAGGATTGGGTATTGATGATTGAAGAATGAGGATTGAGGAATTAGGATTGAGGATTGAGGATTGAGTATTGAAGATTGAGGAGTGGGTATTGAGGATTGAAGATTGAGGATTGAGTATTGAGGATTGAGGATTGAGGATTGAAGGTTGAGGGTTCAGAATTGAGAATTGAGGATTGGGTATTGAGGTTTGAAGAATCAGGATTGAGGATTGAGGATTGAGGATTGAGTATTGAAGATTGAGTGTTGAGGATTGAAGATTGAGGATTGAGGATTGAGGATTGAGGATTGAGGATTGAGGATTGAGGATTGAGGATTGAAGATTGAATATTGATGATTGAATATTGAGGACTGAGGATTGAGGCTTGTGGATTGAGGACGAGGACTGAGGGTTTAATATTGATGTTTTAGGTCTGAGGATTGTGGATTGAGGATTGCGAATTGAGGATTGAGGATTGAGGATTGAAGATTGAGGATTGGGTATTTAGGATTGAAGAATGAGGATTGAGGATTGAGGATTGAGGTATGAGGATTGAGGACGAGGACTGACGGTTGAGGATTGAGGTTTGAGGATTGAGGATTGGGGATTGAGGACTGAGGATTGAGGATTCAGGATTGAGCATTGAGGATTGAAGATTGATGACTGGGGATTGAGGATTGAAGATTGAGCATTAACGATTGAAGATTGGGGATTGAGGATCTAGGATCGGATATTGATTATTGAGGATTGAAGATTGAAGATTGAGGATTGAGGATTGAGAATTGAGAATTGAGGATGAGGACTGAGGGTTGAGGATTGAGGTTTGAGGAATGAGGATTGAGGATTGAAGATTGAGGGTTCAGAATTGAGGATTGAGGATTGAGGATTGAGGATTGAAGATTGAATATTGATGATTGAATATTGAGGACTGAGGATTGAGGGTTGTGGATTGAGGACGAGGACTGAGGGTTGAATATTGATGTTTGAGGTCTGAGGATTAAGGATTGAGGGTTGAGAATTGAGAATTGAGGATTGAGGATTGAAGATTGAGGATTGGGCATTGAGGATTGAAGAATGAGGATTGAGGATTGAGGTTTGAGGATTGAGGATTGCAGATTGAGTATTGAGGATTGAAGATTGAGGATTCAGGATTGAGGATTGAAGATTGAGTATTGAGGATTGAGGATTGAGTATTGAGGATTGAAGATTGAGTATTGAGGATTGAAGGTTGAGGATTGAGGATTGAGGATTGAGGATTGAAGATTGAGGGTTCAGAATTGAGGATTGAGGATTGAGGATTGAGGATTGAAGATTGAATATTGATGATTGAATATTGAGGACTGAGGATTGAGGGTTGTGGATTGAGGACGAGGACTGAGGGTTGAATATTGATGTTTGAGGTCTGAGGATTAAGGATTGAGGGTTGAGAATTGAGAATTGAGGATTGAGGATTGAAGATTGAGTATTGGGCATTGAGGATTGAAGAATGAGGATTGAGGATTGAGGTTTGAGGATTGAGGATTGCAGATTGAGTATTGAGGATTGAAGATTGAGGATTCAGGATTGAGGATTGAAGATTGAGTATTGAGGATTGAGGATTGAGTATTGAGGATTGAAGATTGAGTATTGAGGATTGAAGGTTGAGGATTGAGGATTGAGTACTGAGGATTGAGGATTGAGGATTGAGGATTGAAGATTGAGTATTGAGGATTGAAGGTTGAGGACTGAAGATTGAGGATTGAGGATTGAGGATTGAGGATTGAGAATTGAGGATTGAAGATTGAATATCGATGATTGAATATTGAGGACTGAGGATTGAGGGTTGTGGATTGAGGACGAGGACTGAGGGTTGAATATTGATGTTTGAGGTCTGAGGATCAAGGATTGAGGATTGAGAATTGAGGATTGAGGATTGAGGATTGAAGATTGAGGATTGGGTATTTAGGATTGAAGAATGAGGATTGAGGATTGAGGTTTGAGGATTGAGGATTGAAGATTGAGTATTGATGTTTGAATATTGAGGATTGAGGATTGAGGTTTGAGGATTGAGGATGAAGACTGAGGGTTGAGGATTGTGGTTTGAGGAACGAGGATTGAGGATTGAGGATTGAGGACTAAGGATTGACGATTGAGTATTGAAGATTGAGGATTGATGACTGAGGATTGACGACTGAGAATTGAGGATTGAGGATGATGATTGAAGATTGAGTATTGAGGATTGAATATTGAGGATTGAGGATTGAGGATTGAGGAATGAGGATTGAAGATTGAGTATTGAGGATTGAAGATTGAGGATAGAGGATTGAGTACTGAGGATGGAGGATGAGGGCTGAGGGTTAAGGATTGAGGATTGAGAAATGAGGATTGAGGATTGAGGATTGAAATTGAGGATTGGGTATTGAGGATTGAAGAATGAGGATTGAGGAATTAGGATTGAGGATTGAGGATTGAGGATTGAAGATTGAGGATTGGGTATTGAGGATTGAAGAATGAGGATTTAGGATTGAGCATTGAGGATTGAGGATTGAAGATTGAGTGTTAAGGATTGAAGATTGAGTATTGAGGATTGAGCATTGAGGATTGAGGATTGAAGATTGAGTATTGAGGATTGAAGATTGAGGATTGAGTATTGAGGACTGAGGATTCAGGGTTGAAGATTGAGGATTGAGGAATGAGGATTGAGGATTGAGGATTGAGGATTGAAGATTGAATATTGATGATTGAATATTGAGGACTGAGGATTGTGGCTTGTGGATTGAGGACGAGGACAGAGGGTTTAATATTGATGTTTGAGGTCTGAGGATTAAGGATTGAGGATTGAGAATTGAGGATTGAGGATTGAGGATTGAAGATTGAGGATTGGGTATTTAGGATTGAAGAATGAGGATTGAGGATTGAGGATTGAGGTTTGAGGATTGAGGACGAGGACTGACGGTTGAGGATTGAGGTTTGAGGATTGAGGATTGGGGATTGACGACTGAGGATTGAGGATTGAGAATTGAGCATTGAGGATTGAAGATTGATGACTGGGGATTGAGGATTGAAGATTGAGCATTAACGATTGAAGATTGGGGATTGAGGATCTAGGCTCGGATATTGATTATTGAGGATTGAAGATTGAGGATTGAGGATTGAGGATTGAGAATTGAGAATTGAGGATTAAGGATTGAGGGTTGAGAATTGAGAATTGAGGATTGAGTATTGAAGATTGAGGATTGGGCATTGAGGATTGAAGAATGAGGATTGAGGATTGCGGTTTGAGGATTGGGGATTGCAGATTGAGTATTGAGGATTGAGGATTGAAATTGAGGATTGGGTATTGAGGGTTGAGGAATCAGTATTGAGGATTGAGGATTGAGGATTGAGTATTGAAGATTGAGTGTTGAGGATTGAAGATTGAGGATTGAGGATTGAGGATTGAAGATTGAGTATTGAGGATTGAAGATTGAGGATTGAGTATTGAGGATTGAGGATTCAGGGTTGAAGATTGAGGATTGAGGATTGAGGATTGAGGATTGAAGATTGAGGATTGAAGATTGAATATTGATGATTGAATATTGAGGACTGAAAATTGAGGCTTGTCGATTGAGGACGAGGGCTGAGGGTTTAATATTGATGTTTGAGGTCTGAGGATTAAGGATTGAGGATTGCGAATTGAGGATTGAGGATTGAGGATTGAAGATTGAGGATAGGGTATTTAGGATTGAAGAATGAGGATTGAGGATTGAGGATTGAGGTTTGAGGATTGAGGACGAGGACTGACGGTTGAGGATTGAGGTTTGAGGATTGAGGATTGGGGATTGAGGACTGAGGATTGAGGATTCAGGATTGAGCATTGAGGATTGAAGATTGATGACTGGGGATTGAGGATTGAAGATTGAGCATTAACGATTGAAGATTGGGGATTGAGGATCTAGGATCGGATATTGATTATTGAGGATTGAAGATTGAGGATTGAGGATTGAGGATTGAGAATTGAGAATTGAGGATGAGGACTAAGGGTTGAGGATTGAGGTTTGAGGAATGAGGATTGAGGACTGAGGATTGAGAATTGAGGATTGAGGATTGAGGATTGAAATTGAGGATTGGGTATTGATGATTGAAGAATGAGGATTGAGGAATTAGGATTGAGGATTGAGGATTGAGGATTGAAGATTGAGGAGTGGGTATTGAGGATTGAAGATTGAGGATTGAGTATTGAGGATTGAGGATTGAGGATTGAAGATTGAGGGTTCAGAATTGAGGATTGAGGATTGAGGATTGAGGATTGAAGATTGAATATTGATGAGTGAATATTGAGGACTGAGGATTGAGGGTTGTGGATTGAGGACGAGGACTGAGGGTTGAATATTGATGTTTGAGGTCTGAGGATTAAGGATTGAGGGTTGAGAATTGAGAATTGAGGATTGAGGATTGAAGATTGAGAATTGGGCATTGAGGATTGAAGAATGAGGATTGAGGAATTAGGATTGAGGATTGAGGATTGAGGATTGAAGATTGAGTATTGATGATTGAATATTCAGGATTGAGGATTGAGGTTTGAGTATTGAGGATTGAGGATTGAGGGTTGAGGATTGAGTATTGAAGATTGAGTATTGATGCCTGAGGATTGAGGATCGAGGATTGAGGATTGAGGATTGGAGATTGATTATTGAGGATTCAAGATTGAGGATTGAGTATTGAGAATTGAGAATTGAGTATGAGGACTGAGGGTTGAGGATTGAGGTTTGAGGAATGAGGATTGAGGATTGAGGATTGAGAATTGACGATTGAGTATTGAAGATTGAGGATTGATGACTGAGGATTGACGACTGAGAATTGAGGATTGAGGATTGATGATTGAAGATTGAGTATTGAGGATTGAATATTGAGGATTGAGGATTGAGGATTGAGGATTGAGGATTGAGGATTGAGGATTGAAGATTGAGTATTGAGTATTGAAGGTTGAGGATTGTGGATTGAGTATTGAAGAATGAGGATTGAGGATTGAGGATTGAGGATTGAGGATTGAGGATTGAAGATTAGTGTTGAGGATTGAAGATTGAGGATTGAGGTTTGAGGATTGAGGATTGAGGATCAAAGATTGAGAATTGAGGATTGAAGATTGAGGACTGAGTATTGAGGATTGAGGATTCAGGGTTGAAGATTGAGGATTGAGGATTGAGGATTGAGGATTGAGGATTGAGGATTGAAGATTGAATATTGATGATTGAATATTGAGGACTGAGGATTGAGGGTTGTGGATTGAGGACGAGGACTGAGGTTTGAATATTGATGTTTGAGGTCTGAGGATTAGGGATTGAGGATTGAGAATTGAGGATTGAGGATTGAGGATTGGAAATTGAGGATTGGGTATTTAGGATTGAAGAATGAGGATTGAGGATTGTGGTTTGAGGATTGAGGATTGAAGATTGAGTATTGATGATTGGATATTGAGGATTGAGGATTGAGGTTTGAGGATTGAGGACGAGGACTGACGGTTGAGTATTGAGGTTTGAGGATTGAGGATTGGGGATTGAGGACTGAGGATTGAGGATTGAGGATTGGCCATTGAGGATTGAAGATTGATGACTGGGGATTGAGGACTGAAGATTGAGGATTAACGATTGTAGGTTGGGGATTGAGGACATAGGATCGGAGACTGATTATTGAGGATTGAAGATTGAGGATTGAGGATTGAGGATTGAGAATTGAGAATTGAGGATAAGGACTGAGGGTTGAGGATTGAGGTTTGAGGAATGGGGATTGGGGATTGAGGATTGAGGATTGAGGATTGAGGTTTGAGGATTGAGGATTGATGATTGAGTATTGAGAATTGAGGATGAGGACTGAGGGTTGAGGATTGAGGTTTGAGGAATGAGGATTGATGGTTGAGGATTGAGGATTGAGGATTGAGGATTGAGGATTGCAGATTGAGTATTGAGGATTGAATATTGAGTATTGAGGATTGAGGTTTGAGAATTGAGGACGCGGACTGACCGTTGAGGATTGAGGTTTGATGATTGAGGATTGGGGATTGAGGACTGAGGATTGAGGATTGAGGATTGAGCATTGAGGATTGAAGATTGAGGATTAACGATTGAAGATTGGGTATTGAGGATCTAGGATCGGATATTGATTGTTGAGGATTGAAGATTGAGGATTGAGGATTGAGGATTGAGAATTGAGAATTGAGGATGAGGACTGAGGGTTGAGGATTGAGGTTTGAGGAATGAGGATTGATGGTTGAGGATTGAGGATTGAGGATTGAGGATTGAGGATTGCAGATTGAGTATTGAGGATTGAAGATTGAGGATTGAGGATTGAGGATTGAGGAATGAGGATTGAAGATTGAGTATTGAGAATTGAAGATTGAGGATAGAGGATTGTGTACTGAGGAGTGAGGATTGAGGATTGAGGATTGATGATTGAGGATTGGGAATTGAGGACAGAGGATTGAGAATTGAGAATTGAGGATGAAGTCTGAGGGTTGAGGATTGAGGTTTGAGGAACGAGGATTGAGGATTGAGGATTGAGGACTAAGGATTGACTATTGAGTATTGAAGGTTGAGGATTGATGACTGAGGATTGACGACTGAGAATTGAGGATTAAGGATTGATGATTGAAGATTGAGTATTGAGGATTGAATATTGAGGATTGAGGATTGAGGATTGAGGATTGAGGTTTGAGGATTGAGGATTGAAGATTGAGTATTGAGTATTGTAGTTTGAGGATTGTGGATTGAGTATTAAGTATTGAGGATTGAATATTGTAGGTTGAGTATTGATGCCTGAGGATTGAGGATTGAGGATTGAGGATTGAGGATTGAGGATTGAGGATTGAAGATAGAGTATTGAGGATTGAAGATTGAGGATTGAAGGTTGAGTATTGATGATTGAATATTGAGGATTGAGGATTGAGGATTGAGGATTGAGGACGAGGACTGAGGGTTTAATATTGATGTTTGAGGTCTGAGGATTAAGGATTGAGGATTGCGAATTGAGGATTGAGGATTGAGGATTGAAGATTGAGGATTGGGTATTTAGGATTGAAGAATGAGGATTGAGGATTGAGGATTGAGGTTTGAGGATTGAGGACGAGGACTGACGGTTGAGGATTGAGGTTTGAGGATTGAGGATTGGGGATTGAGGACTGAGGATTGAGGATTCAGGATTGAGCATTGAGGATTGAAGATTGATGACTGGGGATTGAGGATTGAAGATTGAGCATTAACGATTGAAGATTGGAGATTGAGGATCTAGGATCGGATATTGATTATTGAGGATTGAAGATTGAGGATTGAGGATTGAGGATTGAGAATTGAGAATTGAGGATGAGGACTGAGGGTTGAGGATTGAGGTTTGAGGAATGAGGATTGAGGACTGAGGATTGAGAATTGAGGATTGAGGATTGAGGATTGAAATTGAGGATTGGGTATTGATGATTGAAGAATGAGGATTGAGGAATTAGGATTGAGGATTGAGGATTGTGGATTGAAGATTGAGGAGTGGGTATTGAGGATTGAAGATTGAGGATTGAGTATTGAGGATTGAGGATTGTGGATTGAAGATTGAGGGTTCAGAATTGAGGATTGAGGATTGAGGATTGAGGATTGAAGATTGAATATTGATGATTGAATATTGAGGACTGAGGATTGAGGGTTGTGGATTGAGGACGAGGACTGAGGGTTGAATATTGATGTTTGAGGTCTGAGGATTAAGGATTGAGGGTTGAGAATTGAGAATTGAGGATTGAGGATTGAAGATTGAGGATTGGGCATTGAGGATTGAAGATAGAGGATTGAGGATTGAGGTTTGAGGATTGAGGATTGCAGATTGAGTATTGAGGATTGAAGATTGAGGATTAACGATTGAAGATTGGGTATTGAGGATCTAGGATCGGATATTGATTGTTGAGGATTGAAGATTGAGGATTGAGGATTGAGGATTGAGAATTGAGAATTGAGGATGAGGACTGAGGGTTGAGGATTGAGGTTTGAGGAATGAGGATTGATGGTTGAGGATTGAGGATTGAGGATTGAGGATTGAGGATTGCAGATTGAGTATTGAGGATTGAAGATTGAGGATTGAGGATTGAGGATTGAGGAATGAGGATTGAAGATTGAGTATTGAGAATTGAAGATTGAGGATAGAGGATTGTGTACTGAGGAGTGAGGATTGAGGATTGAGGATTGATGATTGAGGATTGGGAATTGAGGACAGAGGATTGAGAATTGAGAATTGAGGATGAAGTCTGAGGGTTGAGGATTGAGGTTTGAGGAACGAGGATTGAGGATTGAGGATTGAGGACTAAGGATTGACTATTGAGTATTGAAGGTTGAGGATTGATGACTGAGGATTGACGACTGAGAATTGAGGATTAAGGATTGATGATTGAAGATTGAGTATTGAGGATTGAATATTGAGGATTGAGGATTGAGGATTGAGGATTGAGGTTTGAGGATTGAGGATTGAAGATTGAGTATTGAGTATTGTAGTTTGAGGATTGTGGATTGAGTATTAAGTATTGAGGATTGAATATTGTAGGTTGAGTATTGATGCCTGAGGATTGAGGATTGAGGATTGAGGATTGAGGATTGAGGATTGAGGATTGAAGATAGAGTATTGAGGATTGAAGATTGAGGATTGAAGGTTGAGTATTGATGATTGAATATTGAGGATTGAGGATTGAGGATTGAGGATTGAGGATTGAGGATTGAGAATAGAAGATTGAGTATTGATGATTAAATATTGAGAATTGAGGATTGAGGATTGATGATTGAAGATTGAGTATTGAGGACTGAATATTGAGGATTGAGGATTGAGGATTGAGGATTGAGGTTTGAGGATTGAGGATTGAAGATTGAGTATTGAGTATTGTAGGTTGAGGATTGTGGATTGAGTATTAAGGATTGAGGATTGAATATTGTAGATTGAGTATTGATGCCTGAGGATTGAGGATTGAGGATTGATGTTTGAGAATTGAAGATTGAGGATTAGGTATTGAGGATTGAGGAATGAGGATTGAAGATTGAGTATTGAGGATTGAAGATTGAGGATAGAGGATTGAGTACTGAGGATGGAGGATGAGGGCTGAGGGTTAAGGATTGAGGATTGAGAAATGAGGATTGAGGATTGAGGATTGAAATTGAGGATTGGGTATTGAGGATTGAAGAATGAGGAATGAGGAATTAGGATTGAGGATTGAGGATTGAGGATTGAAGATTGAGGATTGGGTATTGAGGATTGAAGTATGAGGATTGAGGATTGAGGATTGAGGATTGAGGATTGAGGATTGAAGATTGAGTGTTGAGGATTGAAGATTGAGTATTGAGGATTGAGGATTGAGGATTGAGGATTGAAGATTGAGTATTGAGGATTGAAGATTGAGGATTGAGTATTGAGGATTGAGGATTCAGGGTTGAAGATTGGGGATTGAGGATTGAGGATTGAGGATTGAGGATTGAGGATTGAAGATTGAATATTGATGATTGAATATTGAGGACTGAGGATTGAGGCTTGTGGATTGAGGACGAGGACTGAGGGTTTAATATTGATGTTTGAGGTCTGAGGATTAAGGATTGAGGATTGCGAATTGAGGATTGAGGATTGAGGATTGAAGATTGAGGATTGGGTATTTAGGATTGAAGAATGAGGATTGAGGATTGAGGATTGAGGTTTGAGGATTGAGGACGAGGACTGACGGTTGAGGATTGAGGTTTGAGGATTGAGGATTGGGGATTGAGGACTGAGGATTGAGGATTCAGGATTGAGCATTGAGGATTGAAGATTGATGACTGGGGATTGAGGATTGAAGATTGAGCATTAACGATTGAAGATTGGAGATTGAGGATCTAGGATCGGATATTGATTATTGAGGATTGAAGATTGAGGATTGAGGATTGAGGATTGAGAATTGAGAATTGAGGATGAGGACTGAGGGTTGAGGATTGAGGTTTGAGGAATGAGGATTGAGGACTGAGGATTGAGAATTGAGGATTGAGGATTGAGGATTGAAATTGAGGATTGGGTATTGATGATTGAAGAATGAGGATTGAGGAATTAGGATTGAGGATTGAGGATTGTGGATTGAAGATTGAGGAGTGGGTATTGAGGATTGAAGATTGAGGATTGAGTATTGAGGATTGAGGATTGTGGATTGAAGATTGAGGGTTCAGAATTGAGGATTGAGGATTGAGGATTGAGGATTGAAGATTGAATATTGATGATTGAATATTGAGGACTGAGGATTGAGGGTTGTGGATTGAGGACGAGGACTGAGGGTTGAATATTGATGTTTGAGGTCTGAGGATTAAGGATTGAGGGTTGAGAATTGAGAATTGAGGATTGAGGATTGAAGATTGAGGATTGGGCATTGAGGATTGAAGATAGAGGATTGAGGATTGAGGTTTG
This sequence comes from Calliopsis andreniformis, assembly GCF_051401765.1. Classification (NCBI taxonomy): domain Eukaryota; kingdom Metazoa; phylum Arthropoda; class Insecta; order Hymenoptera; family Andrenidae; genus Calliopsis; species Calliopsis andreniformis. The sequence goes on along the minus strand of NW_027480511.1, from coordinate 1,284,565 downwards.
AGGATTGAGGATTGCAGATTGAGTATTGAGGATTGAAGATTGAGGATTCAGGATTGAGGATTGAAGATTGAGTATTGAGGATTGAGTATTGAGGATTGATGATTGAGTATTGAGGATTGAAGGCTGAGGATTGAGGATTGAGTACTGAGGATTGAGGATTGAGGATTGAGGATTGAAGATTGAGTATTGAGGATTGAAGGTTGAGGACTGAAGATTGAGGATTGAGGATTGAGGATTGAGAATTGAGAATTGAGGATGAGGACTGATGGTTGAGGATTGAGGTTTGAGGAATGAGGATTGAGGACTGAGGATTGAGAATTGAGGATTGAGGATTGAGGGTTGAAATTGAGGATTGGGTATTGATGATTGAAGAATGAGGATTGAGGAATTAGGATTGAGGATTGAGGATTGAGGATTGAAGATTGAGGAGTGGGTATTGAGGATTGAAGATTGAGGATTGAGTATTGAGGATTGAGGATTGAGGATTGAAGATTGAGGGTTCAGAATTGAGGATTGAGGATTGAGGATTGAAGATTGAATATTGATGATTGAATATTGAGGACTGAGGATTGAGGGTTGTGGATTGAGGACGAGGACTGAGGGTTGAATATTGATGTTTGAGGTCTGAGGATTAAGGAATGAGGGTTGAGAATTGAGAATTGAGGATTGAGGATTGAGGATGTAGGATTGGAGGTTGATTATTGAGTATTGAAGGTTGAAGATTGTGGATTGAGGATTGAGGATTGAGGATTGAGGATTGAGGATTGAGGATTGAGGATTGAGGATTGAGGATTGAAGATTGAGTATTGATGATTGAATATTGAGGATTGAGGATTGAGGTTTGAGTATTGAGGATTGAGGATTGAGGGTTAAGGATTGAGTATTGAAGATTGAGTATTGACGCCTGAGGATTGAGGATCGAGGATTGAGGATTGAGGATTGGAGATTGATTATTGAGGATTGAAGATTGAGGATTGAGTATTGAGAATCGAGAATTGAGAATTGAGTATGAGGACTGAGGGTTGAGGATTGCGGTTTGAGGAATGGGGACTGAGGGTTGGGGAACGAGGATTGAGGATTGAGGATTGAGGACTAAGGATTGACGATTGAGTATTGAAGATTGAGGATTGATGACTGAGGATTGACGACTGAGAATTGAGGATTGAGGATGATGATTGAAGATTGAGTATAGAGGATTGAATATTGAGGATTGAGGATTGAGGATTGAGGAATGAGGATTGAAGATTGAGTATTGAGGATTGAAGATTGAGGATAGAGGATTGAGTACTGAGGATGGAGGATGAGGGCTGAGGGTTAAGGATTGAGGATTGAGAAATGAGGATTGAGGATTGAGGATTGAAATTGAGGATTGGGTATTGAGGATTGAAGAATGAGGATTGAGGAATTAGGATTGAGGATTGAGGATTGAGGATTGAAGATTGAGGATTGGGTTTTGAGGATTGAAGAATGAGGATTTAGGATTGAGGATTGAGGATTGAGGATTGAAGATTGAGTGTTGAGGATTGAAGATTGAGTATTCAGGATTGAGCATTGAGGATTGAGGATTGAAGATTGAGTATTGAGGATTGAAGATTGAGGATTGAGTATTGAGGATTGAGGATTCAGGGTTGAAGATTGAGGATTCAGGAATGAGGATTGAGGATTGAGGATTGAGGATTGAAGAATGAATATTGATGATTGAATATTGAGGACTGAGGATTGTGGCTTGTGGATTGAGGACGAGGACAGAGGGTTTAATATTGATGTTTGAGGTCTGAGGATTAAGGATTGAGGATTGAGAATTGAGGATTGAGGATTGAGGATTGAAGATTGAGGATTGGGTATTTAGGATTGAAGAATGAGGATTGAGGATTGAGGATTGAGGTTTGAGGATTGAGGACGAGGACTGACGGTTGAGGATTGAGGTTTGAGGATTGAGGATTGGGGATTGACGACTGAGGATTGAGGATTGAGGATTGAGCATTGAGGATTGAAGATTGATGACTGGGGATTGATGTTTGAAGATTGAGCATTAACGATTGAAGATTGGGGAATGAGGATCTAGGATCGGATATTGATTATTGAGGATTGAAGATTGAGGATTGAGGATTGAGGATTGAGAATTGAGAATTGAGGATGAGGACTGAGGGTTGAGGATTGAGGTTTGAGGAATGAGGATTGAGGATTGAGGATTGAGAATTGAGGATTGAGGATTGAGGATTGAAATTGAGGATTGGGTATTGGTGATTGAAGAATGAGGATTGAGGAATTAGGATTGAGGATTCAGGATTGAGGATTGAAGATTGAGGAGTGGGTATTGAGGATTGAAGATTGAGGATTGAGTATTGAGGACTGAGGATTGATTATTGAATATTGAGGACTGAGGATTGAGGGTTGTGGATTGAGGACGAGGACTGAGGGTTGAATATTGATGTTTGAGGTCTGAGGATTAAGGATTGAGGGTTGAGAATTGAGAATTGAGGATTGAGTATTGAAGATTGAGGATTGGGCATTGAGGATTGAAGAATGAGGATTGAGGATTGCGGTTTGAGGATTGGGGATTGCAGATTGAGTATTGAGGATTGAGGATTGAAATTGAGGATTGGGTATTGAGGGTTGAAGAATCAGGATTGAGGATTGAGGATTGAGGATTGAGTATTGAAGATTGAGTGTTGAGGATTGAAGATTGAGGATTGAGGATTGAGGATTGAGGATTGAGGATTGAAGATTGAGTATTGAGGATTGAATATTGAGGATTGAGTATTGAGGATTGAGGATTCAGGGTTGAAGATTGAGGATTGAGGATTGAGGATTGCGGATTGAGGATTGAGGATTGAGGATTGAGGATTGAAGATTGAATATTGATGATCGAATATCGAGGACTGATGATTGAGGGTTGTGGATTGAGGACGAGGACTGAGGGTTGAATATTGATGTTTGAGGTCTGAGGATCAAGGATTGAGGATTGAGAGTTGAGGATTGAGGATTGAGGACTGAAGATTGAGGATTGGGTATTTAGGATTGAAGAATGAGGATTGAGGATTGAGGTTTGAGGATTGAGGATTGAAGATTGAGTATTGATGATTGAACATTGAGGATTGAGGATTGAGGATTGAAGATTGAGGATTAAGGATTGAAGATTGGGGATTGAGGATCTAGGATTGGAGGTTGATTATAGAGGATTGAAGATTGAGGATTGAGGATTGAGGATTGAGGATTGAGGATTGAGAATTGAGGATGAGGACTGAGTGTTGAGGATTGAGGTTTGAGGAATGAGGATTGAGGGTTGAGGATTGAGGATTGATAATTGAGGATTGAGGATTGAGTACTGAAGATTGAGTATTGATGCCTGAGGATTGAGGATTGGGGATTGAGGATTGAGGATTGAGGATTGAGGAATGGGGATTGAGAATTGAGCATTGAGGTTTGAGGACTGAGGGCTGAGGATTGAGGATTGACGATTGAGGATTGAGGATGAGGGCTGAGGGTTGAGGATTGAGGTTTGAGGACAGAGGACTGAGGATTGTCGATTGAGAATTGAGGATTGAGGATTGAGAATTGAAGATTGAGGATTGGGTATTGAGGATTGAAGAATGAGGATTGAGGATTGAGGATTGAGGACTGAGGATTGAGGATTGAAGATTGTGGATTGGGTATTGAGGATTGAAGAATGAGGATTGAGGATTGAGAATTGAGGATTGAGGATTGAAGATTGGGTATTGAGGATTGAGGATTGAGGATTGAGGAATGAAGATTGAGGATTGAGGTTTGAGGATTGAGGATTGCAGATTGAGTATTGAGGATTGAAGACTGAGGATTGAGGATTGAGGATTGAGGATTGAGGATTGAAGATTGAGTATTGAGGATTGAAGATTGAGGATTGGGTATTGAGGATTGAAGAATGAGGATTGAGGATTGAGGATTGAGGATTGAGGATTGAAGATTGAGTGTTGAGGATTGAAGATTGAGTATTGAGGATTGAGGATTGAGGATTGAGGATTGAAGATTGAGTATTGAGGATTGAAGATTCAGGATTGAGTATTGAGGATTGAGTATTCAGGATTGAAGATTGAGGATTGAGGATTGAGGATTGAGGATTGAGGATTGAGGATTGAAGATTGAATATTGATGATTGAATATTGAGGACTGAGGATTGAGGCTTGTATATTGAGGACGAGGACTGAGGGTTTAACATTGATGTTTGAGGTCTGAGGACTAAGGATTGAGGATTGAGAATTGAGGATTGAGGATTGAGGATTGAAGATTGAGGATTGGGTATTTAGGATTGAAGAATGAGGATTGAGGATTGAGGATTGAGGTTTGAGGATTGAGGACGAGGACTGACGGTTGAGAATTGAGGTTTGAGGATTGAGGATTGGGGATTGAGGACTGAGGATTGAGGATTGAGGATTGAGCATTGAGGATTGAAGATTGATGACTGGGGATTGAGGATTGAAGATTGAGCATTAACGATTGAAGATTGGGGATTGAGGATCTAGGATCGGATATTGATTATTGAGCATTGAAGATTGAGGATTGAGGATTGAGGATTGAGGATTGAGAATTGAGAATTGAGGATGAGGACTGAGGGTTGAGGATTGAGGTTTGAGGAATGAGGATTGAGGACTGAGGATTGAGAATTGAGGATTGAGGATTGAGGATTGAAATTGAGGATTGGGTATTGATGATTGAAGAATGAGGATTGAGGAATTAGGATTGAGGATTGAGGATTGAGTATTGAAGATTGAGGAGTGGGTATTGAGGATTGAAGATTGAGGATTGAGTATTGAGGATTGAGGATTGAGGATTGAAGGTTGAGGGTTCAGAATTGAGAATTGAGGATTGGGTATTGAGGTTTGAAGAATCAGGATTGAGGATTGAGGATTGAGGATTGAGTATCGAAGATTGAGTGTTGAGGATTGAAGATTGAGGATTGAGGATTGAGGATTGAGGATTGAGGATTGAAGATTGAGTATTGAGGATTGAAGGTTGAGGATTGAGTATTGAGGATTCAGGATTCAGGGTTGAAGATTGAGGATTGAGGATTGAGGATTGAGGTTTGAGGATTGAGGATGAAGACTGAGGGTTGAGGATTGTGGTTTGAGGAACGAGGATTGAGGATAGAGGATTGAGGACTAAGGATTGACGATTGAGTATTTAAGATTGAGGATTGATGACTGAGGATTGACGACTGAGAATTGAGGATTGAGGATGATGATTGAAGATTGAGTATTGAGGATTGAATATTGAGGATTGAGGATTGAGGATTGAGGAATGAGGATTGAAGATTGAGCATTGAGGATTGAAGATTGATGACTGGGGATTGAGGATTGAAGATTGAGCATTAACGATTGAAGATTGGGGATTGAGGATCTAGGATCGGATATTGATTATTGAGGATTGAAGATTGAGGATTGAGGATTGAGGATTGAGAATTGAGAATTGAGGATGAGGACTGAGGGTTGAGGATTGAGGTTTGAGGAATGAGGATTGAGGATTGAGGATTGAGAATTGAGGATTGAGGATTGAGGATTGAAATTGAGGATTGGGTATTGGTGATTGAAGAATGAGGATTGAGGAATTAGGATTGAGGATTGAGGATTGAGGATTGAAGATTGAGGAGTGGGTATTGAGGATTGAAGATTGAGGATTGAGTATTGAGGACTGAGGATTGAGGATTGAAGATTGAGGATTCATAATTGAGGATTGAGAATTGAGGATTGAGGATTGAAGATTGAATATTGATTATTGAATATTGAGGACTGAGGATTGAGGGTTGTGGATTGAGGACGAGGACTGAGGGTTGAATATTGATGTTTGAGGTCTGAGGATTAAGGATTGAGGGTTGAGAATTGAGGATTGAGTATTGAAGATTGAGGATTGGGCATTGAGGAATGAAGAATGAGGATTGAGGATTGCGGTTTGAGGATTGGGGATTGCAGATTGAGTATTGAGGATTGAGGATTGAAATTGAGGATTGGGTATTGAGGGTTGAAGAATCAGGATTGACGATTGAGGATTGAGGATTGAGTATTGAAGATTGAGTGTTGAGGATTGAAGATTGAGGATTGAGGATTGAGGATTGAGGATTGAGGATTGAAGATTGAGTATTGAGGATTGAAGATTGAGGATTGAGTATTGAGGATTGAGGATTCAGGGTTGAAGATTGAGGATTGAGGATTGAGGATTGCGGATTGAGGATTGAGGATTGAGGATTGAGGATTGAAGATTGAATATTGATGATCGAATATTGAGGACTGATGATTGAGGGTTGTGGATTGAGGACGAGGACTGAGGGTTGAATATTGATGTTTGAGGTCTGAGGATCAAGGATTGAGGATTGAGAATTGAGGATTGAGGATTGAGGACTGAAGATTGAGGATTGGGTATTTAGGATTGAAGAATGAGGATTGAGGATTGAGGTTTGAGGATTGAGGATTGAAGATTGAGTATTGATGATTGAACATTGAGGATTGAGGATTGAGGATTGAAGATTGAGGATTAAGGATTGAAGATTGGGGATTGAGGATCTAGGATTGGAGGTTGATTATAGAGGATTGAAGATTGAGGATTGAGGATTGAGGATTGAGGATTGAGAATTGAGGATGAGGACTGAGTGTTGAGGATTGAGGTTTGAGGAATGAGGATTGAGGGTTGAGGATTGAGGATTGATAATTGAGGATTGAGGATTGAGTACTGAAGATTGAGTATTGATGCCTGAGGATTGAGGATTGGGGATTGAGGATTGAGGATTGAGGATTGAGGAATGGGGATTGAGAATTGAGCATTGAGGTTTGAGGACTGAGGGCTGAGGATTGAGGATTGACGATTGAGGATTGAGGATGAGGGCTGAGGGTTGAGGATTGAGGTTTGAGGACAGAGGACTGAGGATTGTCGATTGAGAATTGAGGATTGAGGATTGAGAATTGAAGATTGAGGATTGGGTATTGAGGATTGAAGAATGAGGATTGAGGATTGAGGATTGAGGACTGAGGATTGAGGATTGAAGATTGTGGATTGGGTATTGAGGATTGAAGAATGAGGATTGAGGATTGAGAATTGAGGATTGAGGATTGAAGATTGGGTATTGAGGATTGAGGATTGAGGATTGAGGAATGAAGATTGAGGATTGAGGTTTGAGGATTGAGGATTGCAGATTGAGTATTGAGGATTGAAGATTGAGGATTGAGGATTGAGGATTGAGGATTGAGGATTGAAGATTGAGTATTGAGGATTGAAGATTGAGGATTGGGTATTGAGGATTGAAGAATGAGGATTGAGGATTGAGGATTGAGGATTGAGGATTGAAGATTGAGTGTTGAGGATTGAAGATTGAGTATTGAGGATTGAGGATTGAGGATTGAGGATTGAAGATTGAGTATTGAGGATTGAAGATTCAGGATTGAGTATTGAGGATTGAGTATTCAGGGTTGAAGATTGAGGATTGAGGATTGAGGATTGAGGATTGAGGATTGAGGATTGAAGATTGAATATTGATGATTGAATATTGAGGACTGAGGATTGAGGCTTGTATATTGAGGACGAGGACTGAGGGTTTAACATTGATGTTTGAGGTCTGAGGATTAAGGATTGAGGATTGAGAATTGAGGATTGAGGATTGAGGATTGAAGATTGAGGATTGGGTATTTAGGATTGAAGAATGAGGATTGAGGATTGAGGATTGAGGTTTGAGGATTGAGGACGAGGACTGACGGTTGAGAATTGAGGTTTGAGGATTGAGGATTGGGGATTGAGGACTGAGGATTGAGGATTGAGGATTGAGCATTGAGGATTGAAGATTGATGACTGGGGATTGAGGATTGAAGATTGAGCATTAACGATTGAAGATTGGGGATTGAGGATCTAGGATCGGATATTGATTATTGAGCATTGAAGATTGAGGATTGAGGATTGAGGATTGAGGATTGAGAATTGAGAATTGAGGATGAGGACTGAGGGTTGAGGATTGAGGTTTGAGGAATGAGAATTGAGGACTGAGGATTGAGAATTGAGGATTGAGGATTGAGGATTGAAATTGAGGATTGGGTATTGATGATTGAAGAATGAGGATTGAGGAATTAGGATTGAGGATTGAGGATTGAGTATTGAAGATTGAGGAGTGGGTATTGAGGATTGAAGATTGAGGATTGAGTATTGAGGATTGAGGATTGAGGATTGAAGGTTGAGGGTTCAGAATTGAGAATTGAGGATTGGGTATTGAGGTTTGAAGAATCAGGATTGAGGATTGAGGATTGAGGATTGAGTATTGAAGATTGAGTGTTGAGGATTGAAGATTGAGGATTGAGGATTGAGGATTGAGGATTGAGGATTGAAGATTGAGTATTGAGGATTGAAGGTTGAGGATTGAGTATTGAGGATTCAGGATTCAGGGTTGAAGATTGAGGATTGAGGATTGAGGATTGAGGTTTGAGGATTGAGGATGAAGACTGAGGGTTGAGGATTGTGGTTTGAGGAACGAGGATTGAGGATAGAGGATTGAGGACTAAGGATTGACGATTGAGTATTTAAGATTGAGGATTGATGACTGAGGATTGACGACTGAGAATTGAGGATTGAGGATGATGATTGAAGATTGAGTATTGAGGATTGAATATTGAGGATTGAGGATTGAGGATTGAGGAATGAGGATTGAAGATTGAGTATTGAGGATTGAAGATTGAGGATAGAGGATTGAGTACTGAGGATGGAGGATGAGGGCTGAGGGTTAAGGATTGAGGATTGAGAAATGAGGATTGAGGATTGAGGATTGAAATTGAGGATTGGGTATTGAGGATTGAAGAATGAGGAATGAGGAATTAGGATTGAGGATTGAGGATTGAGGATTGAAGATTGAGGATTGGGTATTGAGGATTGAAGTATGAGGATTGAAGATTGAGGATTGAGGATTGAGGATTGAAGATTGAGTGTTGAGGATTGAAGATTGAGTATTGAGGATTGAGGATTGAGGATTGAGGATTGAAGATTGAGTATTGAGGATTGAAGATTGAGGATTGAGTATTGAGGATTGAGGATTCAGGGTTGAAGATTGAGGATTGAGGATTGAGGATTGAGGATTGAGGATTGAGGATTGAAGATTGAATATTGATGATTGAATATTGAGGACTGAGGATTGAGGCTTGTGGATTGAGGACGAGGACTGAGGGTTTAATATTGATGTTTGAGGTCTGAGGATTGTGGATTGAGGATTGCGAATTGAGGATTGAGGATTGAGGATTGAAGATTGAGGATTGGGTATTTAGGATTGAAGAATGAGGATTGAGGATTGAGGATTGAGGTATGAGGATTGAGGACGAGGACTGACGGTTGAGGATTGAGGTTTGAGGATTGAGGATTGGGGATTGAGGACTGAGGATTGAGGATTCAGGATTGAGCATTGAGGATTGAAGATTGATGACTGGGGATTGAGGATTGAAGATTGAGCATTAACGATTGAAGATTGGGGATTGAGGATCTAGGATCGGATATTGATTATTGAGGATTGAAGATTGAAGATTGAGGATTGAGGATTGAGAATTGAGAATTGAGGATGAGGACTGAGGGTTGAGGATTGAGGTTTGAGGAATGAGGATTGAGGATTGAAGATTGAGGGTTCAGAATTGAGGATTGAGGATTGAGGATTGAGGATTGAAGATTGAATATTGATGATTGAATATTGAGGACTGAGGATTGAGGGTTGTGGATTGAGGACGAGGACTGAGGGTTGAATATTGATGTTTGAGGTCTGAGGATTAAGGATTGAGGGTTGAGAATTGAGAATTGAGGATTGAGGATTGAAGATTGAGGATTGGGCATTGAGGATTGAGGATTGCAGATTGAGTATTGAGGATTGAAGATTGAGGATTGAGGATTGAGGTTTGAGGATTGAGGATTGCAGATTGAGTATTGAGGATTGAAGATTGAGGATTCAGGATTGAGGATTGAAGATTGAGTATTGAGGATTGAGGATTGACTATTGAGGATTGAAGATTGAGTATTGAGGATTGAAGGTTGAGGATTGAGGATTGAGTACTGAGGATTGAGGATCTAGGATTGAGGATTGAAGATTGAGTATTGAGGATTGAAGGTTGAGGATTGAAGATTGAGGATTGAGGATTGAGGATTGAGAATTGAGAATTGAGGATGAGGACTGAGGGTTGAGGATTGAGGTTTGAGGAATGAGGATTGAGGACTGAGGATTGAGAATTGAGGATTGAGGATTGAGGATTGAAATTGAGGATTGGGTATTGATGATTGACGAATGAGGATTGAGGAATTAGGATTGAGGATTGAGGATTGAGGATTGAAGATTGAGGAGTGGGTATTGAGGATTGAAGATTGAGGATTGATTATTGAGGATTGAGGATTGAGGATTGAAGATTGAGGGTTCAGAATTGAGGATTGAGGATTGAGGATTGAGGATTGAAGATTGAATATTGATGATTGAATATTGAGGACTGAGGATTGAGGTTTGTGGATTGAGGACGAGGACTGAGTGTTGAATATTGATGTTTGAGGTCTGAGGATAAAGGATTGAGGGTTGAGAATTGAGAATTGAGGATTGAGGATTGAAGATTGAGGATTGGGCATTGAGGATTGAAGAATGTGGATTGAGCATTGAGGATTGAGAATTGAGGATTGAGGATTGAGGATTGAGGATTGAGGATTGAGGATTGAGGATTGAAGATTGAGTATTGAGTATTGTAGGTTGAAGATTGTGGATTGAGTATTAAGGATTGAGGATTGAATATTGTAGATTGGGTATTGATGCCTGAGGATTGAGGATTGAGGATTGAGGATTGAGGATTGAGGATTGAAGATCGAGTATTGAGGATTGAAGTTTGAGGATTGAAGATTGAGTATTGATGATTGAATATTGAGGATTCAGGGTTGAGTATTGAGGATTGAGGGTCTAAGATTGGAGATTGATTATTGAGTATTGAAGGTTGAGGATTGTGGATTGAATATTGAGGATTGAGGATTGAGGTTTGAGGATTGAGGACGAGGACTGACGGTAGAGGATTTAGGTTTGGGGATTGAGGATTGAGGACTGAGGATTGAGGATGAGTGCTAAGGGTCGGGGATTGAGGTTTGACGGCTGAGGACTGACGATTGAGGATTGAGAATTGAGGATTGAGTATTGAAGATTGAAGATTGAGGATTGAGTATTGAGGATCGAGGATTGAGGATTGAGGATTGGAGATTCAGGATTGGGTATTGAGGATTGAAGAATCAGGATTGAGGATTGAGGGTTGAGGATTGAGTATTGATGATTGAGTATTGATGCCTGAGGATTGAGGGTCGAGGATTGAGGATTGAGGATTGGAGATTGATTATTGAGGATTGAAGATTGAGGATTGAGTATTGAGAATTGAGAATTGAGAATTGAGTATGAGGACTGAGGGTTGAGGATTGAGGTTTGAGGAATGAGGACTGAGGTTTGGGGAATGAGGATTGAGGATTGAGGATTGAGGATTGAGAATGGAGGATGAGGGCTGAGGGTTGAGGATTGAGGATTGAGAAATGAGGATTGAGGATTGAGGATTTATATTGAGGATTGGGTATTGAGGTTTGAAGAATGAGGATTGAGGAATTAGGATTGAGGATTGAGGATTGAGGATTGAAGATTGAGGATTGGGTATTGAGGATTGAAGAATCAGGATTGAGGATTGAGGATTGAGGATTGAGTATTGAAGATTGAAGATTGAGGATTGAGTATTGAGGATTGAGGATTCAGGGTTGAAGATTGAGGATTGAGGATTGAGGATTGAGGATTGAGGATTGAGGATTGAAGATTGAATATCGATGATTGAATATTGAGGACTGAGGATTGAGGGTTGTGGATTGAGGACGAGGACTGAGGGTTGAATATTGATGTTTGAGGTCTGAGGATCAAGGATTGAGGATTGAGAATTGAGGATTGAGGATTGAGGATTGAAGATTGAGGATTGGGTATTTAGGATTGAAGAATGAGGATTGAGGATTGAGGTTTGAGGATTGAGGATTGAAGATTGAGTATTGATGATTGAATATTGAGGATTGAGGATAGAGGATTGAAGATTGAGGATTAAGGATTGAAGATTGGGGATTGAGGATCTAGGATTGGAGGTTGATTATTGAGGATTGAAGATTGAGGATTGAGGATTGAGGATTGAGGATTGAGAATTGAGGATGAGGACTGAGTGTTGAGGATTGAGGTTTGAGGAATGAGGATTGAGGGTTGAGGATTGAGGATTGATAATTGAGGATTGAGGATTGAGGATTGAGGATTGAGGATTGAGGATTGAGGATTGAGGATTGAGGATTGAGGATTGAGGATTGAGGATTGAGGATTGAGGATTGAAGATTGAGTATTGATGATTGAATATTGAGGATTGAGGATTGAGGTTTGAGTATTGAGGATTGAGGATTGAGGGTTGAGGATTGAGTATTGAAGATTGAGTATTGATGCCTGAGGATTGAGGGTCGAGGATTGAGGATTGAGGATTGGAGATTGATTATTGAGGATTGAAGATTGAGGATTGAGTATTGAGAATTGAGAATTGAGAATTGAGTATGAGGACTGAGGGTTGAGGATTGAGGTTTGAGGAATGAGGACTGAGGGTTGGGGAATGAGGATTGAGGATTGAGGATTGAGGATTGAGGATGGAGGATGAGGGCTGAATGTTGAGGATTGAGAAATGAGGATTGAGGATTGAGGATTTATATTGAGGATTGGGTATTGAGGATTGAAGAATGAGGATTGAGGAATTAGGATTGAGGATTGAGGATTGAGGATTGAAGATTGAGGATTGGGTATTGAGGATTGAAGGATCAGGATTGAGGATCAAGGATTGAGGATTGAGAATTAAGGAATGAGGATTGAGGATTGAGGATTTATATTGAGGATTGGGTATTTAGGATTGAAGAATGAGGATTGAGGATTGAGGTTTGAGGATTGAGGATTGAAGATTGAGTATTGATGATTGAATATTGAGGATTGCGGATTGAGGTTTGAGGATTGAGGATGAAGACTGAGGGTTGAGGATTGTGGTTTGAGGAACGAGGATTGAGGATTGAGGATTGAGGACTAAGGATTGACGATTGAGTATTGAAGATTGAGGATTGATGTCTGAGGATTGACGACTGAGAATTGAGGATTGAGAATGATGATTGAAGATTGAGTATTGAGGATTGAATATTGAGGATTGAGGATTGAGGATTGAGGAATGAGGATTGAAGATTGAGTATTGAGGATTGAAGATTGAGGATAGAGGATTGAGTACTGAGGATGGAGGATGAGGGCTGAGGGTTAAGGATTGAGGATTGAGAAATGAGGATTGAGGATTGAGGATTGAAATTGAGGATTGGGTATTGAGGATTGAAGAATGAGGATTGAGGAATTAGGATTCAGGATTGAGGATTGAGGATTGAAGATTGAGGATTGGGTATTGAGGATTGAAGAATGAGGATTTAGGATTGAGGATTGAGGATTGAGGATTGAAGATTGAGTGTTGAGGATTGAAGATTGAGTATTGAGGATTGAGCATTGAGGATTGAGGATTGAAGATTGAGTATTGAGGATTGAAGATTGAGGATTGAGTATTGAGGATTGAGGATTCAGGGTTGAAGATTGAGGATTGAGGAATGAGGATTGAGGATTGAGGATTGAGGATTGAAGATTGAATATTGATGATTGAATATTGAGGACTGAGGATTGTGGCTTGTGGATTGAGGACGAGGACAGAGGGTTTAATATTGATGTTTGAGGTCTGAGGATTAAGGATTGAGGATTGAGAATTGACGATTGAGGATTGAGGATTGAAGATTGAGGATTGGGTATTTAGGATTGAAGAATGAGGATTGAGGATTGAGGATTGAGGATTGAGGATTGAAGATTGAATATTGATGATTGAATATTGAGGACTGAGGATTGTGGCTTGTGTATTGAGGACGAGGACAGAGGGTTTAATATTGATGTTTGAGGTCTGAAGATTAAGGATTGAGGATTGAGAATTGACGATTGAGGATTGAGGATTGAAGATTGAGGATTGGGTATTTAGGATTGAAGAATGAGGATTGAGGATTGAGGATTGAGGTTTGAGGATTGAGGACGAGGACTGACGGTTGAGGATTGAGGTTTGAGGATTGAGGATTGGGGATTGACGACTGAGGATTGAGGATTGAGGATTGAGTATTGAAGATTGAGGATTGGGCATTGAGGATTGAAGAATGAGGATTGAGGATTGCGGTTTGAGGATTGGGGATTGCAGATTGAGTATTGAGGATTGAGGATTGAAATTGAGGATTGGGTATTGAGGGTTTAAGAATCAGGATTGAGGATTGAGGATTGAGGATTGAGTATTGAAGATTGAGTGTTGAGGATTGAAGATTGAGGATTGAGGATTGAGGATTGAGGATTGAGGATTGAAGATTGAGTATTGAGGATTGAAGATTGAGGATTGAGTATTGAGGATTGAGGATTCAGGGTTGAAGATTGAGGATTGAGGATTGAGGATTGAGGATTGAAGATTGTGGAGTGGGTATTGAGGATTGAAGATTGAGGATTGAGTATTGAGGACTGAGGATTGAGGATTGAAGATTGAGGATTCAGAATTGAGGATTGAGAATTGAGGATTGAGGATTGAAGATTGAATATTGATGATTGAATATTGAGGACTGAGGATTGAGTGTTGTGGATTGAGGACGAGGACTGAGGGTTGAATATTGATGTTTGAGGTCTGAGGATTAAGGATTGAAGGTTGAGAATTGAGAATTGAGGATTGAGTATTGAAGATTGAGGATTGGGCATTGAGGATTGAAGAATGAGGATTGAGGATTGCGGTTTGAGGATTGGGGATTGCAGATTGAGTATTGAGGATTGAGGATTGAAATTGAGGATTGGGTATTGAGGGTTTAAGGATCAGGATTGAGGATTGAGGATTGAGGATTGAGTATTGAAGATTGAGTGTTGAGGATTGAAGATTGAGGATTGAGGATTGAGGATTGAGGATTGAGGATTGAAGATTGAGTATTGAGGATTGAAGATTGAGGATTGAGTATTGAGGATTGAGGTTTGAGGATTGAAGATTGAGGATTGAGGATTGAGGATTGAGGATTGAGTATTGAGGATTGAAGGTTGAATATTGATGATTGAATATTGAGGACTGAGGATTGAGGGTTGTGGATTGAGAACGAGGAGTGAGGGTTGAATATTGATGTCTGAGGTCTGAGGATTAAGGATTGAGGATTGAGAATTGAGGATTGAGGATTGAGGATTGAAGATTGAGGATTGGGTATTTAGGATTGAAGAATGAGGATTGAGGATTGAGGATTGAGGTTTGAGGATTGAGGACGAGGACTGACGGTTGAGGATTGAGGTTTGAGGATTGAGGATTGGGGATTGAGGACTGAGGATCGAGGATTGAGGATTGAGCATTGAGGATTGAAGATTGATGACTGGTGATTGAGGATTGAAGATTGAGCATTAACGATTGAAGATTGGGGATTGAGGATCTAGGATCGGATATTGATTATTGAGGATTGAAGATTGAGGATTGAGGATTGAGGATTGAGAATTGAGAATTGAGAATTGAGGATGAGGACTGAGGGTTGAGGATTGAGGTTTGAGGAATGAGGATTGAGGATTGAGGATTGAGAATTGAGGATTGAGGATTGAGGATTGAAATTGAGGATTGGGTATCGATGATTGAAGAATGAGGATTGAGGAATTAGGATTGAGGACTGAGGATTGAGGATTGAAGATTGAGGGGTGGGTATTGAGGATTGAAGATTGAGGATTGAGTATTGAGGATTGAGGATTGAGGATTGAAGATTGAGGGTTCAGAATTGAGGATTGAGGATTGAGGATTGAGGATTGAAGATTGAATATTGATGATTGAATATTGAGGACTGAGGATTGAGGGTTGTGGATTGAGGACGAGGACTGAGGGTTGAATATTGATGTTTGAGGTCTGAGGATTAAGGATTGAGGGTTGAGAATTGCGAATTGAGGATTGAGGATTGAAGATTGAGGATTGGGCATTGAGGATTGAAGAATTTGGATTGAGGATTGAGGTTTGAGGATTGAGGATTGCAGATTGAGTATTGAGCATTGAAGATTGAGGATTGAGGATTGAGGATTGAAGATTGAGTATTGAGGATTGAAGATTGAGTATTGAGGATTGAAGATTGAGTATTGAGGATTGAAGGTTGAGGATTGAGGATTGAGGATTGAGGATTGAAGATTGGGGATTGATGATTGAGGATTGAGAATTGAGAATTGAGGATGAGGGCTGAGGGTTGAGGATGGAGGATTGAGGATTGAGGATTGAGGATTGAGCATTGAAGATTGAGTATTGATGCCTGAGGATTGAGGATTGAGGATTGATGATTGAGGATCGAGGATTGAAGATTGAGAATTGAGGATTGAAGATTGAGGATTGAGGATTGAGGATTGAGGATTCAGGATGGAGGATGAGGGCTGAGGGTTGAGGATTGAGGATTGAGAAATGAGGATTGAGGATTGAGGATTGAAATTGAGGATTGGGTATTGAGGATTGAGGAATGAGGATTGAGGATTGAGGATTGATGATTGAGGATTGGGGATTGAGGACTGAGGATTGAGAATTGAGAATTGAGGATGAAGACTGAGGGTTGAGGATTGAGGTTTGAAGATTGAGTGTTGAGGATTGAAGATTGAGTATTGAGGATTGAGGATTGAGGATTGAGGATTGAAGATTGAGTATTGAGGATTGAAGATTCAGGATTGAGTATTGAGGATTGAGGATTCAGTGTTGAAGATTGAGGATTGAGGATTGAGGATTGAGGATTGAGGATTGAGGATTGAAGATTGAATATTGATGATTGAATATTGAGGACTGAGGATTGAGGCTTGTGGATTGAGGACGAGGACTGAGTGTTGAATATTGATGTTTGAGGTCTGAGGATAAAGGATTGAGGGTTGAGAATTGAGAATTGAGGATTGAGGATTGAAGATTGAGGATTGGGCATTGAGGATTGAAGAATAAGGATTGAGTATTGAGGATTGAGAATTGAGGATTGAGGATTGAGGATTGAGGATTGAGGATTGAGGATTGAGGATTGAAGATTGAGTATTGAGTATTGTAGGTTGAGGATTGTGGATTGAGTATTAAGGATTGAGGATTGAATATTGTAGATTGGGTATTGATGCCTGAGGATTGAGGATTGAGGATTGAGGATTGAGGATTGAGGATTGAAGATCGAGTATTGAGGATTGAAGTTTGAGGATTGAAGATTGAGTATTGATGATTGAATATTGAGGATTCAGGGTTGAGTATTGAGGATTGAGGGTCTAAGATTGGAGATTGATTATTGAGTATTGAAGGTTGAGGATTGTGGATTGAATATTGAGGATTGAGGATTGAGGTTTGAGGATTGAGGACGAGGACTGACGGTAGAGGATTTAGGTTTGGGGATTGAGGATTGAGGACTGAGGATTGAGGATGAGTGCTAAGGGTCGGGGATTGAGGTTTGACGGCTGAGGACTGACGATTGAGGATTGAGAATTGAGGATTGAGTATTGAAGATTGAAGATTGAGGATTGAGTATTGAGGATCGAGGTTTGAGGATTGAGGATGAAGACTGAGGGTTGAGGATTGTGGTTTGAGGAACGAGGATTGAGGATTGAGGATTGAGAATTGAGGATTGAGGATTGAGGATTGAAGATTGAGGATTGGGTATTTAGGATTGAAGAATGAGGATTGAGGATTGAGGATTGAGGTTTGAGGATTGAGGACGAGGACTGACGGTTGAGAATTGAGGTTTAAGGATTGAGGATTGGGGATTGAGGACTGAGGATTGAGGATTGAGGATTGAGCATTGAGGATTGAAGATTGATGACTGGGGATTGAGGATTGAAGATTGAGCATTAACGATTGAAGATTGGGGATTGAGGATCTAGGATCGGATATTGATTATTGAGGATTGAAGATTGAGTATTGAGGATTGAAGGTTGAGGATTGAGTATTGAGGATTGAGGATTCAGGGTTGAAGATTGAGGATTGAGGATTGAGGATTGAGGATTGAGTATTGAGGATTGAAGATTGAATATTGATGATTGAATATTGAGGACTGAGGATTGAGGCTTGTGGATTGAGGACGAGGACTGAGGGTTTAATATTGATGTTTGAGGTCTGAGGATTAAGGATTGAGGATTGCGAATTGAGGATTGAGGATTGGGGATTGAAGATTGAGGATTGGGTATTTAGGATTGAAGAATGAAGATTGAGGATTGAGGATTGAGGTTTGAGGATTGAGGACGAGGTCTGACGGTTGAGGATTGAGGTTTGAGGATTGAGGATTGGGGATTGAGGACTGAGGATTGAGGATTCAGGATTGAGCATTGAGGATTGAAGATTGATGACTGGGGATTGAGGATTGAAGATTGAGCATTAACGATTGAAGATTGGGGATTGAGGATCTAGGATCGGATATTGATTATTGAGGATTGAAGATTGAGGATTGAGGATTGAGGATTGAGAATTGGGAATTGAGGATGAGGACTGAGGGTTGAGGATTGAGGTTTGAGGAATGAGGATTGTGGACTGAGGATTGAGAATTGAGGATTGAGGATTGAGGATTGAAACTGAGGATTGGGTATTGATGATTGAAGAATGAGGATTCAGGAATTAGGATTGAGGATTGAGGATTGAGGATTGAAGATTGAGGAGTGGGTATTGAGGATTGAAGATTGAGGATTGAGTATTGAGGATTGAGGATTGGGCATTGAGGATTGAAGAATGAGGATTGAGGATTGCGGTTTGAGGATTGGGGATTGCAGATTGAGTATTGAGGATTGAGGATTGAAATTGAGGATTGGGTATTGAGGGTTTAAGGATCAGGATTGAGGATTGAGGATTGAGGATTGAGTATTGAAGATTGAGTGTTGAGGATTGAAGATTGAGGATTGAGGATTGAGGATTGAGGATTGAGGATTGAAGATTGAGTATTGAGGATTGAAGATTGAGGATTGAGTATTGAGGATTGAGGTTTGAGGATTGAAGATTGAGGATTGAGGATTGAGGATTGAGGATTGAGTATTGAGGATTGAAGGTTGAATATTGATGATTGAATATTGAGGACTGAGGATTGAGGGTTGTGGATTGAGAACGAGGAGTGAGGGTTGAATATTGATGTCTGAGGTCTGAGGATTAAGGATTGAGGATTGAGAATTGAGGATTGAGGATTGAGGATTGAAGATTGAGGATTGGGTATTTAGGATTGAAGAATGAGGATTGAGGATTGAGGATTGAGGTTTGAGGATTGAGGACGAGGACTGACGGTTGAGGATTGAGGTTTGAGGATTGAGGATTGGGGATTGAGGACTGAGGATCGAGGATTGAGGATTGAGCATTGAGGATTGAAGATTGATGACTGGTGATTGAGGATTGAAGATTGAGCATTAACGATTGAAGATTGGGGATTGAGGATCTAGGATCGGATATTGATTATTGAGGATTGAAGATTGAGGATTGAGGATTGAGGATTGAGAATTGAGAATTGAGAATTGAGGATGAGGACTGAGGGTTGAGGATTGAGGTTTGAGGAATGAGGATTGAGGATTGAGGATTGAGAATTGAGGATTGAGGATTGAGGATTGAAATTGAGGATTGGGTATCGATGATTGAAGAATGAGGATTGAGGAATTAGGATTGAGGACTGAGGATTGAGGATTGAAGATTGAGGGGTGGGTATTGAGGATTGAAGATTGAGGATTGAGTATTGAGGATTGAGGATTGAGGATTGAAGATTGAGGGTTCAGAATTGAGGATTGAGGATTGAGGATTGAGGATTGAAGATTGAATATTGATGATTGAATATTGAGGACTGAGGATTGAGGGTTGTGGATTGAGGACGAGGACTGAGGGTTGAATATTGATGTTTGAGGTCTGAGGATTAAGGATTGAGGGTTGAGAATTGCGAATTGAGGATTGAGGATTGAAGATTGAGGATTGGGCATTGAGGATTGAAGAATTTGGATTGAGGATTGAGGTTTGAGGATTGAGGATTGCAGATTGAGTATTGAGCATTGAAGATTGAGGATTGAGGATTGAGGATTGAAGATTGAGTATTGAGGATTGAAGATTGAGTATTGAGGATTGAAGATTGAGTATTGAGGATTGAAGGTTGAGGATTGAGGATTGAGGATTGAGGATTGAAGATTGGGGATTGATGATTGAGGATTGAGAATTGAGAATTGAGGATGAGGGCTGAGGGTTGAGGATGGAGGATTGAGGATTGAGGATTGAGGATTGAGCATTGAAGATTGAG
This sequence comes from Calliopsis andreniformis, assembly GCF_051401765.1. Classification (NCBI taxonomy): domain Eukaryota; kingdom Metazoa; phylum Arthropoda; class Insecta; order Hymenoptera; family Andrenidae; genus Calliopsis; species Calliopsis andreniformis. The sequence goes on along the minus strand of NW_027480511.1, from coordinate 1,264,276 downwards.
TATTGATGCCTGAGGATTGAGGATTGAGGATTGATGATTGAGGATCGAGGATTGAAGATTGAGAATTGAGGATTGAAGATTGAGGATTGAGGATTGAGGATTGAGGATTCAGGATGGAGGATGAGGGCTGAGGGTTGAGGATTGAGGATTGAGAAATGAGGATTGAGGATTGAGGATTGAAATTGAGGATTGGGTATTGAGGATTGAGGAATGAGGATTGAGGATTGAGGATTGATGATTGAGGATTGGGGATTGAGGACTGAGGATTGAGAATTGAGAATTGAGGATGAAGACTGAGGGTTGAGGATTGAGGTTTGAAGATTGAGTGTTGAGGATTGAAGATTGAGTATTGAGGATTGAGGATTGAGGATTGAGGATTGAAGATTGAGTATTGAGGATTGAAGATTCAGGATTGAGTATTGAGGATTGAGGATTCAGTGTTGAAGATTGAGGATTGAGGATTGAGGATTGAGGATTGAGGATTGAGGATTGAAGATTGAATATTGATGATTGAATATTGAGGACTGAGGATTGAGGCTTGTGGATTGAGGACGAGGACTGAGTGTTGAATATTGATGTTTGAGGTCTGAGGATAAAGGATTGAGGGTTGAGAATTGAGAATTGAGGATTGAGGATTGAAGATTGAGGATTGGGCATTGAGGATTGAAGAATAAGGATTGAGTATTGAGGATTGAGAATTGAGGATTGAGGATTGAGGATTGAGGATTGAGGATTGAGGATTGAGGATTGAAGATTGAGTATTGAGTATTGTAGGTTGAGGATTGTGGATTGAGTATTAAGGATTGAGGATTGAATATTGTAGATTGGGTATTGATGCCTGAGGATTGAGGATTGAGGATTGAGGATTGAGGATTGAGGATTGAAGATCGAGTATTGAGGATTGAAGTTTGAGGATTGAAGATTGAGTATTGATGATTGAATATTGAGGATTCAGGGTTGAGTATTGAGGATTGAGGGTCTAAGATTGGAGATTGATTATTGAGTATTGAAGGTTGAGGATTGTGGATTGAATATTGAGGATTGAGGATTGAGGTTTGAGGATTGAGGACGAGGACTGACGGTAGAGGATTTAGGTTTGGGGATTGAGGATTGAGGACTGAGGATTGAGGATGAGTGCTAAGGGTCGGGGATTGAGGTTTGACGGCTGAGGACTGACGATTGAGGATTGAGAATTGAGGATTGAGTATTGAAGATTGAAGATTGAGGATTGAGTATTGAGGATCGAGGTTTGAGGATTGAGGATGAAGACTGAGGGTTGAGGATTGTGGTTTGAGGAACGAGGATTGAGGATTGAGGATTGAGAATTGAGGATTGAGGATTGAGGATTGAAGATTGAGGATTGGGTATTTAGGATTGAAGAATGAGGATTGAGGATTGAGGATTGAGGTTTGAGGATTGAGGACGAGGACTGACGGTTGAGAATTGAGGTTTAAGGATTGAGGATTGGGGATTGAGGACTGAGGATTGAGGATTGAGGATTGAGCATTGAGGATTGAAGATTGATGACTGGGGATTGAGGATTGAAGATTGAGCATTAACGATTGAAGATTGGGGATTGAGGATCTAGGATCGGATATTGATTATTGAGGATTGAAGATTGAGTATTGAGGATTGAAGGTTGAGGATTGAGTATTGAGGATTGAGGATTCAGGGTTGAAGATTGAGGATTGAGGATTGAGGATTGAGGATTGAGTATTGAGGATTGAAGATTGAATATTGATGATTGAATATTGAGGACTGAGGATTGAGGCTTGTGGATTGAGGACGAGGACTGAGGGTTTAATATTGATGTTTGAGGTCTGAGGATTAAGGATTGAGGATTGCGAATTGAGGATTGAGGATTGGGGATTGAAGATTGAGGATTGGGTATTTAGGATTGAAGAATGAAGATTGAGGATTGAGGATTGAGGTTTGAGGATTGAGGACGAGGTCTGACGGTTGAGGATTGAGGTTTGAGGATTGAGGATTGGGGATTGAGGACTGAGGATTGAGGATTCAGGATTGAGCATTGAGGATTGAAGATTGATGACTGGGGATTGAGGATTGAAGATTGAGCATTAACGATTGAAGATTGGGGATTGAGGATCTAGGATCGGATATTGATTATTGAGGATTGAAGATTGAGGATTGAGGATTGAGGATTGAGAATTGGGAATTGAGGATGAGGACTGAGGGTTGAGGATTGAGGTTTGAGGAATGAGGATTGTGGACTGAGGATTGAGAATTGAGGATTGAGGATTGAGGATTGAAACTGAGGATTGGGTATTGATGATTGAAGAATGAGGATTCAGGAATTAGGATTGAGGATTGAGGATTGAGGATTGAAGATTGAGGAGTGGGTATTGAGGATTGAAGATTGAGGATTGAGTATTGAGGATTGAGGATTGTGGATTGAAGATTGAGGGTTCAGAATTGAGGATTGAGGATTGAGGATTGAGGATTGAAGATTGAATATTGATGATTGAATATTGAGGACTGAGGATTGAGGGTTGTGGATTGAGGACGAGGACTGAGGGTTGAATATTGAGGTTTGAGGTCCGAGGATTAAGGATTGAGGGTTGAGAACTGAGAATTGAGGATTGAGGATTGAAGATTGAGGATTGGGCATTGAGGATTGAAGAATGAGGATTGAGGATTGAGGTTTGAGGATTGAGGATTGCAGAGTGAGTATTGAGGATTGAAGATTGAGGATTCAGGATTGAGGATTGAAGATTGAGTATTGAGGATTTAGGATTGAGTATTGAGGATTGAAGATTGAGTATTGAGGATTGAAGGTTGAGGATTGAGGATTGAGTACTGAGGATTGAGGATTGAGGATTGAGGATTGAAGATTGAGTATTGAGGATTGAAGGTTGAGGACTGAAGATTGAGGATTGAGGATTGAGGATTGAGAATTGAGAATTGAGGATGAGGACTGAGGGGTGAGGATTGAGGTTTGAGGAATGAGGATTGAGGATTGAGGATTGAAATTGAGGATTGGGTGTTGATGATTGAAGAATGAGGATTGAGGAATTAGGATTGAGGATTGAGGATTGAGGATTGAAGATTGAGGAGTGGGTATTGAGGATTGAAGATTGAGGATTGAGTATTGAGGATTGAGGATTGAGGATTGAAGATTGAGGGTTCAGAATTGAGGATTGAAGATTGAGGGTTCAGAATTGAGGATTGAGGATTGAGGATTGAGGATTGAAGATTGAATATTGATGATTGAATATTGAGGACTGAGGATTGAGGGTTGTGGATTGAGGACGAGGACTGAGGGTTGAATATTGATGTTTGAGGTCTGAGGATTAAGGAATGAGGGTTGAGAATTGAGAATTGAGGATTGAGGTTTGAGGATCTAGGATTGGAGATTGATTATTGAGTATTGAAGGTTGAAGATTGTGGATTGAGGATTGAGGATTGAGGATTGAGGATTGAGGATTGAGGATTGAGGATTGAGGATTGAGGATTGAGGATTGAGGATTGAGGATTGAGGATTGAAGATTGAGTATTGATGATTGAATATTCAGGATTGAGGATTGAGGTTTGAGTATTGAGGATTGAGGATTGAGGGTTGAGGATTGAGTATTGAAGATTGAGTATTGATGCCTGAGGATTGAGGATCGAGGATTGAGGATTGAGGATTGGAGATTGATTATTGAGGATTGAAGATTGAGGATTGAGTATTGAGAATTGAGAATTGAGAATTGAGTATGAGGACTGAGGGTTGAAGATTGAGGTTTGAGGAATGAGGACTGAGGGTTGGGGATTGAGGATTCAGGATTGAGGATTGAGGATTGAGTATTGAGGATTGAGGATTCAGGATTGAGGATTGAGCATTGAGGATTGAAGATTGATGACTGGGGATTGAGGATTGAAGGTTGAGCATTAACGATTGAAGATTGGGGATTGAGGATCTAGGATCGGATATTGATTATTGAGGATTGAAGATTGAGGATTGAGGATTGAGGATTGAGAATTGAAGATTGAGTGTTGAGGATTGAGGATTGAGGATTGAAGATTGAGGATTGGGTATTTAGGATTGAAGAAAGAGGATTGAGGATTGAGGATTGAGGTTTGAGGATTGAGGACGAGGACTGACGGTTGAGGATTGAGGTTTGAGGATTGAGGATTGGGGATTGACGACTGAGGATTGAGGATTGAGGATTGAGCATTGAGGATTGAAGATTGATGACTGGGGATTGAGGATTGAAGATTGAGCATTAACGATTGAAGATTGGGGATTGAGGATCTAGGATCGGATATTGATTATTGAGGATTGAAGATTGAGGATTGAGGATTGAGGATTGAGAATTGAGAATTGAGGATGAGGACTGAGGGTTGAGGATTGAGGTTTGAGGAATGAGGATTGAGGATTGAGGATTGAGAATTGAGGATTGAGGATTGAGGATTAAAATTGAGGATTGGGTATTGGTGATCGAAGAATGAGGATTGAGGAATTAGGATTGAGGATTGAGGATTGAGGATTGAAGATTGAGGAGTGGGTATTGAGGATTGAAGATTGAGGATTGAGTATTGAGGTCTGAGGATAGAGGATTGAAGATTGAGGATTCAGAATTGAGGATTGAGAATTGAGGATTGAGGATTGAAGATTGAATATTGATGATTGAATATTGAGGACTGAGGATTGAGGGTTGTGGATTGAGGACGAGGACTGAGGGTTGAATATTGATGCTTGAGGTCTGAGGATTAAGGATTGAGGGTTGAGAATTGAGAATTGAGGATTGAGTATTGAAGATTGAGGATTGGGCATTGAGGATTGAAGAATGAGGATTGAGGATTGCGGTTTGAGGATTGGGGATTGCAGATTGAGTATTGAGGATTGAGGATTGAAATTGAGGATTGGGTATTGAGGGTTGAAGAATCAGGATTGAGGATTGAGGATTGAGGATTCAGTATTGAAGATTGAGTGTTGAGGATTGAAGATTGAGGATTGAGGATTGAGGATTGAAGATTGAGTATTGAGGATTGAAGATTGAGGATTGAGTATTGAGGATTGAGGATTCAGGGTTGAAGATTGAGGATTGAGGATTGAGGATTGAGGATTGAGGATTGAGGATTGAAGATTGAATATTGATGATTGAATATTGAGGACTGAAAATTGAGGCTTGTGGATTGAGGACGAGGACTGAGGGTTTAATATTGATGTTTGAGGTCTGAGGATTAAGGATTGAGGATTGCGAATTGAGGATTGAGGATTGAGGATTGAAGATTGAGGATAGGGTATTTAGGATTGAAGAATGAGGATTGAGGATTGAGGATTGAGGTCTGAGGATTGAGGACGAGGACTGACGGTTGAGGATTGAGGTTTGAGGATTGAGGATTGGGGATTGAGGACTGAGGATTGAGGATTCAGGATTGAGCATTGAGGATTGAAGATTGATGACTGGGGATTGAGGATTGAAGATTGAGCATTAACGATTGAAGATTGGGGATTGAGGATCTAGGATCGGATATTGATTATTGAGGATTGAAGATTGAGGATTGAGGATTGAGGATTGAGAATTGAGAATTGAGGATGAGGACTAAGGGTTGAGGATTGAGGTTTGAGGAATGAGGATTGAGGACTGAGGATTGAGAATTGAGGATTGAGGATTGAGGATTGAAATTGAGGATTGAGTATTGATGATTGAAGAATGAGGATTGAGGAATTAGGATTGAGGATTGAGGATTGAGGATTGAAGATTGAGGAGTGGGTATTGAGGATTGAAGATTGAGGATTGAGTATTGAGGATTGAGGATTGAGGATTGAAGATTGAGGGTTCAGAATTGAGGATTGAGGATTGAGGATTGAGGATTGAAGATTAAATATTGATGATTGAATATTGAGGACTGAGGATTGAGGGTTGTGGATTGAGGACGAGGACTGAGGGTTGAATATTGATGTTTGAGGTCTGAGGATTAAGGATTGAGGGTTGAGAATTGAGAATTGAGAATTGAGGATTGAGGATTGAGGATTGAAGATTGAGTATTGGGCATTGAGGATTGAAGAATGAGGATTGAGGATTGAGGTTTGAGGATTGAGGATTGCAGATTGAGTATTGAGGATTGAAGATTGAGGATTCAGGATTGAGGATTGAAGATTGAGTATTGAGGATTGAGGATTGAGTATTGAGGATTGAAGATTGAGTATTGAGGATTGAAGGTTGAGGATTGAGGATTGAGTACTGAGGATTGAGGATTGAGGATTGAGGATTGAAGATTGAGTATTGAGGATTGAAGGTTGAGGACTGAAGATTGAGGATTGAGGATTGAGGATTGAGAATTGAGAATTGAGGATGAGGACTGAGGGTTGAGGATTGAGGTTTGAGGAATGAGGATTGAGGACTGAGGATTGAGAATTGAGGATTGAGGATTGAGGATTGAAATTGAGGATTGGGTATTGATGATTGAAGAATGAGGATTGAGGAATTAGGATTGAGGATTGAGGATTGAGGATTGAAGATTGAGGAGTGGGTATTGAGGATTGAAGATTGAGGATTGAGTATTGAGGATTGAGGATTGAGGATTGAAGATTGAGGGCTCAGAATTGAGGATTGAGGATTGAGGATTGAGGATTGAAGATTGAATATTGATGATTGAATATTGAGGACTGAGGATTGAGGGTTGTGGATTGAGGACGAGGACTGAGGGTTGAATATTGATGTTTGAGGTCTGAGGATTATGGAATGAGGGTTGAGAATTGAGAATTGAGGATTGAGGTTTGAGGATCTAGGATTGGATATTGATTATTGAGTATTGAATGTTGAAGATTGTGGATTGAGGATTGAGGATTGAGGATTGAGGATTGAGGATTGAGGATTGAGGATTGAGGATTGAGGATTGAGGATTGAAGATTGAGTATTGATGATTGAATATTCAGGATTGAGGATTGAGGTTTGAGTATTGAGGATTGAGGATTGAGGGTTGAGGATTGAGTATTGAAGATTGAGTATTGATGCCTGAGGATTGAGGATCGAGGATTGAGGATTGAGGATTGGAGATTGATTATTGAGGATTGAAGATTGAGAATTGAGTATTGAGAATTGAGAATTGAGAATTGAGTATGAGGACTGAGGGTTGAGGATTGAGGTTTGAGGAATGAGGACTGAGGGTTGGGGAATGAGGATTGAGGATTGAGGATTGAGGATTGAGGATGGAGGATGAGGGCTGAGGGTTGAGGATTGAGGATTGAGGATTGAGAAATGAGGATTGAGGATTGAGGATTTATATTGAGGATTGGGTATTGAGGATTGAAGAATGAGGATTGAGGAATTAGGATTGAGGATTGAGGATTGAGGATTGAAGATTGAGGATTGGGTATTGATGATTGAAGAATCAGGATTGAGGATTGAGGTTTGAGGATTGAGTATTGAAGATTGAGTGTTGAGGATTGAAGATTGAGGATGAGGATTGAGGATTGAGGATTGAGGATTGAAGATTGAGTATTCAGGATTGAGGATTGAGGATTGAGTATTGAGGATTGAGGATTCAGGGTTGAAGATTGAGGATTGAGGATTGAGGATTGAGGATTGAGGATTGAGGATTGAAGATTGAATATCGATGATTGAATATTGAGGACTGAGGATTGAGGGTTGTGGATTGAGGACGAGGACTGAGGGTTGAATATTGATGTTTGAGGTCTGAGGATCAAGGATTGAGGATTGAGAATTGAGGATTGAGGATTGAGGATTGAAGATTGAGGATTGGGTATTTAGGATTGAAGAATGAGGATTGAGGATTGAGGTTTGAGGATTGAGGATTGAAGATTGAGTATTGATGTTTGAATATTGAGGATTGAGGATTGAGGTTTGAGGATTGAGCATGAAGACTGAGGGTTGAGGATTGTGGTTTGAGGAACGAGGATTGAGGATTGAGGATTGAGGACTAAGGATTGACGATTGAGTATTGAAGATTGAGGATTGATGACTGAGGATTGACGACTGAGAATTGAGGATTGAGGATGATGATTGAAGATTGAGTATTGAGGATTGAATATTGAGGATTGAGGATTGAGGATTGAGGAATGAGGATTGAAGATTGAGTATTGAGGATTGAAGATTGAGGATAGAGGATTGAGTACTGAGGATGGAGGATGAGGGCTGAGGGTTAAGGATTGAGGATTGAGAAATGAGGATTGAGGATTGAGGATTGAAATTGAGGATTGGGTATTGAGGATTGAAGAATGAGGATTGAGGAATGAGGATTGAGGATTGAGGATTGAGGATTGAGGATTGAAGATTGAGGAGTGGGTATTGAGGATTGAAGATTGAGGATTGAGTATTGAGGATTGAGGATTGAGGATTGAAGATTGAGGGCTCAGAATTGAGGATTGAGGATTGAGGATTGAGGATTGAAGATTGAATATTGATGATTGAATATTGAGGACTGAGGATTGAGGGTTGTGGATTGAGGACGAGGACTGAGGGTTGAATATTGATGTTTGAGGTCTGAGGATTAAGGAATGAGGGTTGAGAATTGAGAATTGAGGATTGAGGTTTGAGGATCTAGGATTGGATATTGATTATTGAGTATTGAAGGTTGAAGATTGTGGATTGAGGATTGAGGATTGAGGATTGAGGATTGAGGATTGAGGATTGAGGATTGGAGATTGATTATTGAGGATTGAAGATTGAGAATTGAGTATTGAGAATTGAGAATTGAGAATTGAGTATGAGGACTGAGGGTTGAGGATTGAGGTTTGAGGAATGAGGACTGAGGGTTGGGGAATGAGGATTGAGGATTGAGGATTGAGGATTGAGGATGGAGGATGAGGGCTGAGGGTTGAGGATTGAGGATTGAGAAATGAGGATTGAGGATTGAGGATTTATATTGAGGATTGGGTATTGAGGATTGAAGAATGAGGATTGAGGAATTAGGATTGAGGATTGAGGATTGAGGATTGAAGATTGAGGATTGGGTATTGATAATTGAAGAATCAGGATTGAGGATTGAGGATTGAGGATTGAGTATTGAAGATTGAGTGTTGAGGATTGAAGATTGAGGATGAGGATTGAGGATTGAGGATTGAGGATTGAAGATTGAGTATTCAGGATTGAGGATTGAGGATTGAGTATTGAGGATTGAGGATTCAGGGTTGAAGATTGAGGATTGAGGATTGAGGATTGAGGATTGAGGATTGAGGATTGAAGATTGAATATCGATGATTGAATATTGAGGACTGAGGATTGAGGGTTGTGGATTGAGGACGAGGACTGAGGGTTGAATATTGATGTTTGAGGTCTGAGGATCAAGGATTGAGGATTGAGAATTGAGGATTGAGGATTGAGGATTGAAGATTGAGGATTGGGTATTTAGGATTGAAGAATGAGGATTGAGGATTGAGGTTTGAGGATTGAGTATTGAGGATTGAGGATTCAGGGTTGAAGATTGAGGATTGAGGATTGAGGATTGAGGATTGAAGATTGAGGATTGAAGATTGAATATTGATGATTGAATATTGAGGACTGAAAATTGAGGCTTGTCGATTGAGGACGAGGGCTGAGGGTTTAATATTGATGTTTGAGGTCTGAGGATTAAGGATTGAGGATTGCGAATTGAGGATTGAGGATTGAGGATTGAAGATTGAGGATAGGGTATTTAGGATTGAAGAATGAGCATTGAGGATTGAGGATTGAGGTTTGAGGATTGAGGACGAGGACTGACGGTTGAGGATTGAGGTTTGAGGATTGAGGATTGGGGATTGAGGACTGAGGATTGAGGATTCAGGATTGAGCATTGAGGATTGAAGATTGATGACTGGGGATTGAGGATTGAAGATTGAGCATTAACGATTGAAAATTGGGGATTGAGGATCTAGGATCGGATATTGATTATTGAGGATTGAAGATTGAGGATTGAGGATTGAGGATTGAGAATTGAGAATTGAGGATGAGGACTAAGGGTTGAGGATTGAGGTTTGAGGAATGAGGATTGAGGACTGAGGATTGAGAATTGAGGATTGAGGATTGAGGATTGAAATTGAGGATTGGGTATTGATGATTGAAGAATGAGGATTGAGGAATTAGGATTGAGGATTGAGGATTGAGGATTGAAGATTGAGGAGTGGGTATTGAGGATTGAAGATTGAGGATTGAGTATTGAGGATTGAGGATTGAAGATTGAAGATTGAGGGTTCAGAATTGAGGATTGAGGATTGAGGATTGAGGATTGAATATTGAATATTGATGATTGAATATTGAGGACTGAGGATTGAGGGTTGTGGATTGAGGACGAGGACTGAGGGTTGAATATTGATGTTTGAGGTCTGAGGATTAAGGATTGAGGGTTGAGAATTGAGAATTGAGGATTGAGGATTGAAGATTGAGTATTGGGCATTGAGGATTGAAGAATGAGGATTGAGGATTGAGGTTTGAGGATTGAGGATTGCAGATTGAGTATTGAGGATTGAAGATTGAGGATTCAGGATTGAGGATTGAAGATTGAGTATTGAGGATTGAGGATTGAGTATTGAGGATTGAAGATTGAGTATTGAGGATTGAAGGTTGAGGATTGAGGATTGAGTACTGGGGATTGAGGATTGAGGATTGAGGATTGAAGATTGAGTATTGAGGATTGAAGGTTGAGGACTGAAGATTGAGGATTGAGGATTGAGGATTGAGGATTGAGGATTGAGGATTGAAGATTGAATATCGATGATTGAATATTGAGGACTGAGGATTGAGGGTTGTGGATTGAGGACGAGGACTGAGGGTTGAATATTGATGTTTGAGGTCTGAGGATCAAGGATTGAGGATTGAGAATTGAGGATTGAGGATTGAGGATTGAAGATTGAGGATTGGGTATTTAGGATTGAAGAATGAGGATTGAGGATTGAGGTTTGAGGATTGAGGATTGAAGATTGAGTATTGATGTTTGAATATTGAGGATTGAGGATTGAGGTTTGAGGATTGAGGATGAAGATAGAGGGTTGAGGATTGTGGTTTGAGGAACGAGGATTGAGGATTGAGGATTGAGGACTAAGGATTGACGATTGAGTATTGAAGATTGAGGATTGATGACTGAGGATTGACGACTGAGAATTGAGGATTGAGGATGATGATTGAAGATTGAGTATTGAGGATTGAATATTGAGGATTGAGGATTGAGGATTGAGGAATGAGGATTGAAGATTGAGTATTGAGGATTGAAGATTGAGGATAGAGGATTGAGTACTGAGGATGGAGGATGAGGGCTGAGGGTTAAGGATTGAGGATTGAGAAATGAGGATTGAGGATTGAGGATTGAAATTGAGGATTGGGTATTGAGGATTGAAGAATGAGGATTGAGGAATTAGGATTGAGGATTGAGGATTGAGGATTGAAGATTGAGGATTGGGTATTGAGGATTGAAGAATGAGGATTTAGGATTGAGCATTGAGGATTGAGGATTGAAGATTGAGTGTTAAGGATTGAAGATTGAGTATTGAGGATTGAGCATTGAGGATTGAGGATTGAAGATTGAGTATTGAGGATTGAAGATTGAGGATTGAGTATTGAGGATTGAGGATTCAGGGTTGAAGATTGAGGATTGAGGAATGAGGATTGAGGATTGAGGATTGAGGATTGAAGATTGAATATTGATGATTGAATTTTGAGGACTGAGGATTGTGGCTTGTGGATTGAGGACGAGGACAGAGGGTTTAATATTGATGTTTGAGGACTGAGGATTAAGGATTGAGGATTGAGAATTGAGGATTGAGGATTGAGGATTGAAGATTGAGGATTGGGTATTTAGGATTGAAGAATGAGGATTGAGGATTGAGGATTGAGGTTTGAGGATTGAGGACGAGGACTGACGGTTGAGGATTGAGGTTTGAGGATTGAGGATTGGGGATTGACGACTGAGGATTGAGGATTGAGAATTGAGCATTGAGGATTGAAGATTGATGACTGGGGATTGAGGATTGAAGATTGAGCATTAACGATTGAAGATTGGGGATTGAGGATCTAGGCTCGGATATTGATTATTGAGGATTGAAGATTGAGGATTGAGGATTGAGGATTGAGAATTGAGAATTGAGGATTAAGGATTGAGGGTTGAGAATTGAGAATTGAGGATTGAGTATTGAAGATTGAGGATTGGGCATTGAGGATTGAAGAATGAGGATTGAGGATTGCGGTTTGAGGATTGGGGATTGCAGATTGAGTATTGAGGATTGAGGATTGAAATTGAGGATTGGGTATTGAGGGTTGAGGAATCAGTATTGAGGATTGAGGATTGAGGATTGAGTATTGAAGATTGAGTGTTGAGGATTGAGGATTGAGGATTGAGGATTGAGGATTGAAGATTGAGTATTGAGGATTGAAGATTGAGGATTGAGTATTGAGGATTGAGGATTCAGGGTTGAAGATTGAGGATTGAGGATTGAGGATTGAGGATTGAAGATTGAGGATTGAAGATTGAATATTGATGATTGAATATTGAGGACTGAAAATTGAGGCTTGTCGATTGAGGACGAGGGCTGAGGGTTTAATATTGATGTTTGAGGTCTGAGGATTAAGGATTGAGGATTGCGAATTGAGGATTGAGGATTGAGGATTGAAGATTGAGGATAGGGTATTTAGGATTGAAGAATGAGGATTGAGGATTGAGGATTGAGGTTTGAGGATTGAGGACGAGGACTGACGGTTGAGGATTGAGGTTTGAGGATTGAGGATTGGGGATTGAGGACTGAGGATTGAGGATTCAGGATTGAGCATTGAGGATTGAAGATTGATGACTGGGGATTGAGGATTGAAGATTGAGCATTAACGATTGAAGATTGGGGATTGAGGATCTAGGATCGGATATTGATTATTGAGGATTGAAGATTGAGGATTGAGGATTGAGGATTGAGAATTGAGAATTGAGGATGAGGACTAAGGGTTGAGGATTGAGGTTTGAGGAATGAGGATTGAGGACTGAGGATTGAGAATTGAGGATTGAGGATTGAGGATTGAAATTGAGGATTGGGTATTGATGATTGAAGAATGAGGATTGAGGAATTAGGATTGAGGATTGAGGATTGAGGATTGAAGATTGAGGAGTGGGTATTGAGGATTGAAGATTGAGGATTGAGTATTGAGGATTGAGGATTGAGGATTGAAGATTGAGGGTTCAGAATTGAGGATTGAGGATTGAGGATTGAGGATTGAAGATTGAATATTGATGATTGAATATTGAGGACTGAGGATTGAGGGTTGTGGATTGAGGACGAGGACTGAGGGTTGAATATTGATGTTTGAGGTCTGAGGATTAAGGATTGAGGGTTGAGAATTGAGAATTGAGGATTGAGGATTGAAGATTGAGTATTGGGCATTGAGGATTGAAGAATGAGGATTGAGGAATTAGGATTGAGCATTGAGGATTGAGGATTGAAGATTGAGTATTGATGATTGAATATTCAGGATTGAGGATTGAGGTTTGAGTATTGAGGATTGAGGATTGAGGGTTGAGGATTGAGTATTGAAGATTGAGTATTGATGCCTGAGGATTGAGGATCGAGGATTGAGGATTGAGGATTGGAGATTGATTATTGAGGATTCAAGATTGAGGATTGAGTATTGAGAATTGAGAATTGAGTATGAGGACTGAGGGTTGAGGATTGAGGTTTGAGGAATGAGGACTGAGGGTTGGGGAATGAGGATTGAGGATTCAGGATTGAGGATTGAGGATGGAGGATGAGGGCTGAGGGTTGAGGATTGAGGATTGAGAAATGAGGATTGAGGATTGAGGATTTATATTGAGGATTGGGTATTGAGGATTGAAGAATGAGGATTGAGGAATTAGGATTGAGGATTGAGGATTGAGGATTGAAGATTGAGGATTGGGTATTGATGATTGAAGAATCAGGATTGAGGATTGAGGATTGAGGATTGAGTATTGAAGATTGAGTGTTGAGGATTGAAGATTGAGGATGAGGATTGAGGATTGAGGATTGAGGATTGAAGATTGAGTATTCAGGATTGAGGATTGAGGATTGAGTATTGAGGATTGAGGATTCAGGATTGAAGATTGAGGATTGAGGATTGAGGATTGAGGATTGAGGATTGAGGATTGAAGATTGAATATCGATGATTGAATATTGAGGACTGAGGATTGAGGGTTGTGGATTGAGGACGAGGACTGAGGGTTGAATATTGATGTTTGAGGTCTGAGGATCAAGGATTGAGGATTGAGAATTGAGGATTGAGGATTGAGGATTGAAGATTGAGGATTGGGTATTTAGGATTGAAGAATGAGGATTGAGGATTGAGGTTTGAGGATTGAGGATTGAAGATTGAGTATTGATGTTTGAATATTGAGGATTGAGGATTGAGGTTTGAGGATTGAGGATGAAGACTGAGGGTTGAGGATTGTGGTTTGAGGAACGAGGATTGAGGATTGAGGATTGAGGACTAAGGATTGACGATTGAGTACTGAAGATTGAGGATTGATGACTGAGGATTGACGACTGAGAATTGAGGATTGAGGATGATGATTGAAGATTGAGTATTGAGGATTGAATATTGAGGATTGAGGATTGAGGATTGAGGAATGAGGATTGAAGATTGAGTATTGAGGATTGAAGATTGAGGATAGAGGATTGAGTACTGAGGATGGAGGATGAGGGCTGAGGGTTAAGGATTGAGGATTGAGAAATGAGGATTGAGGATTGAGGACTGAAATTGAGGATTGGGTATTGAGGATTGAAGAATGAGGATTGAGGAATTAGGATTGAGGATTGAGGATTGAGGATTGAAGATTGAGGATTGGGTATTGAGGATTGAAGAATGAGGATTTAGCATTGAGGATTGAGGATTGAGGATTGAAGATTGAGTGTTGAGGATTGAAGATTGAGTATTGAGGATTGAGCATTGAGGATTGAGGATTGAAGATTGAGTATTGAGGATTGAAGATTGAAGATTGAGTATTGAGGATTGAGGATTCAGGGTTGAAGATTGAGGATTGAGGAATGAGGATTGAGGATTGAGGATTGAGGATTGAAGATTGAATATTGATGATTGAATATTGAGGACTGAGGATTGTGGCTTGTGGATTGAGGACGAGGACAGAGGGTTTAATATTGATGTTTGAGGTCTGAGGATTAAGGATTGAGGATTGAGAATTGAGGATTGAGGATTGAGGATTGAAGATTGAGGATTGGGTATTTAGGATTGAAGAATGAGGATTGAGGATTGAGGATTGAGGTTTGAGGATTGAGGACGAGGACTGACGGTTGAGGATTGAGGTTTGAGGATTGAGGATTGGGGATTGACGACTGAGGATTGAGGATTGAGGATTGAGCATTGAGGATTGAAGATTGATGACTGGGGATTGAGGATTGAAGATTGAGCATTAACGATTGAAGATTGGGGATTGAGGATCTAGGATCGGATATTGATTATTGAGGATTGAAGATTGAGGATTGAGGATTGAGGATTGAGAATTGAGAATTGAGGATGAGGACTGAGGGTTGAGGATTGAGGTTTGAGGAATGAGGATTGAGGATTGAGGATTGAGAATTGAGGATTGAGGATTGAG
The DNA here is from genome assembly GCF_051401765.1 of Calliopsis andreniformis. Classification (NCBI taxonomy): domain Eukaryota; kingdom Metazoa; phylum Arthropoda; class Insecta; order Hymenoptera; family Andrenidae; genus Calliopsis; species Calliopsis andreniformis. The sequence continues at coordinate 1,248,769 of NW_027480511.1, read as the reverse complement.
GATTGAAATTGAGGATTGGGTATTGGTGATCGAAGAATGAGGATTGAGGAATTAGGATTGAGGATTGAGGATTGAGGATTGAAGATTGAGGAGTGGGTATTGAGGATTGAAGATTGAGGATTGAGTATTGAGGACTGAGGATTGAGGATTGAAGATTGAGGATTCAGAATTGAGGATTGAGAATTGAGGATTGAGGATTGAAGATTGAATATTGATGATTGAATATTGAGGACTGAGGATTGAGGGTTGTGGATTGAGGACGAGGACTGAGGGTTGAATATTGATGCTTGAGGTCTGAGGATTAAGGATTGAGGGTTGAGAATTGAGAATTGAGGATTGAGTATTGAAGATTGAGGATTGGGCATTGAGGATTGAAGAATGAGGATTGAGGATTGCGGTTTGGGGATTGGGGATTGCAGATTGAGTATTGAGGATTGAGGATTGAAATTGAGGATTGGGTATTGAGGGTTGAAGAATCAGGATTGAGGATTGAGGATTGAGGATTGAGTATTGAAGATTGAGTGTTGAGGATTGAAGATTGAGGATTGAGGATTGAGGATTGAAGATTGAGTATTGAGGATTGAAGATTGAGGATTGAGTATTGAGGATTGAGGATTCAGGGTTGAAGATTGAGGATTGAGGATTGAGGATTGAGGATTGAGGATTCAGGATTGAAGATTGAATATTGATGATTGAATATTGAGGACTGAAAATTGAGGCTTGTGGATTGAGGACGAGGATTGAGGGTTTAATATTGATGTTTGAGGTCTGAGGATTAAGGATTGAGGATTGCGAATTGAGGATTGAGGATTGAGGATTGAAGATTGAGGATTGGGTATTTAGGATTGAAGAATGAGGATTGAGGATTGAGGATTGAGGTTTGAGGATTGAGGACGAGGACTGACGGTTGAGGATTGAGGTTTGAGGATTGAGGATTGGGGATTGAGGACTGAGGATTGAGGATTCAGGATTGAGCATTGAGGATTGAAGATTGATGACTGGGGATTGAGGATTGAAGATTGAGCATTAACGATTGAAGATTGGGGATTGAGGATCTAGGATCGGATATTGATTATTGAGGATTGAAGATTGAGGATTCAGGATTGAGGATTGAGAATTGAGAATTGAGGATGAGGACTAAGGGTTGAGGATTGAGGTTTGAGGAATGAGGATTGAGGACTGAGGATTGAGAATTGAGGATTGAGGATTGAGGATTGAAATTGAGGATTGGGTATTGATGATTGAAGAATGAGGATTGAGGAATTAGGATTGAGGATTGAGGTTTGAGGATTGAAGATTGAGGAGTGGGTATTGAGGATTGAAGATTGAGGATTGAGTATTGAGGATTGAGGATTGAGGATTGAAGATTGAGGGTTCAGAATTGAGGATTGAGGATTGAGGATTGAGGATTGAAGATTGAATATTGATGATTGAATATTGAGGACTGAGGATTGAGGGTTGTGGATTGAGGACGAGGACTGAGGGTTGAATATTGATGTTTGAGGTCTGAGGATTAAGGATTGAGGGTTGAGAATTGAGAATTGAGGATTGAGGATTGAAGATTGAGTATTGGCCATTGAGGATTGAAGAATGAGGATTGAGGATTGAGGTTTGAGGATTGAGGATTGCAGATTGAGTATTGAGGATTGAAGATTGAGGATTCAGGATTGACGATTGAAGATTGAGTATTGAGGATTGAGGATTGAGTATTGAGGATTGAAGATTGAGTATTGAGGATTGAAGGTTGAGGATTGAGGATTGAGTACTGAGGATTGAGGATTGAGGATTGAGGATTGAAGATTGAGTATTGAGGGTTGAAGGTTGAGGACTGAAGATTGAGGATTGAGTATTGAGGATTGAGAATTGAGAATTGAGAATGAGGACTGAGGGTTGAGGATTGAGGTTTGAGGAATGAGGATTGAGGACTGAGGATTGAGAATTGAGGATTGAGGATTGAGGATTGAAATTGAGGATTGGGTATTGATGATTGAAGAATGAGGATTGAGGAATTAGGATTGAGGATTGAGGATTGAGGATTGAAGATTGAGGAGTGGGTATTGAGGATTGAAGATTGAGGATTGAGGATTGAGGATTGAAGATTGAGGAGTGGGTATTGAGGATTGAAGATTGAGGATTGAGTATTGAGGATTGAGGATTGAGGATTGAAGATTGAGGGTTCAGAATTGAGGATTGAGGATTGAGGATTGAGGATTGAAGATTGAATATTGATGATTGAATATTGAGGACTGAGGATTGAGGGTTGTGGATTGAGGACGAGGACTGAGGGTTGAATATTGATGTTTGAGGTCTGAGGATTAAGGATTGAGGGTTGAGAATTGAGAATTGAGGATTGAGGATTGAAGATTGAGTATTGGGCATTGAGGATTGAAGAATGAGGATTGAGGATTGAGGTTTGAGGATTGAGGATTGCAGATTGAGTATTGAGGATTGAAGATTGAGGATTCAGGATTGAGGATTGAAGATTGAGTATTGAGGATTGAGGATTGAGTATTGAGGATTGAAGATTGAGTATTGAGGATTGAAGGTTGAGGATTGAGGATTGAGTACTGAGGATTGAGGATTGAGGATTGAGGATTGAAGATTGAGTATTGAGGGTTGAAGGTTGAGGACTGAAGATTGAGGATTGAGGATTGAGGATTGAGAATTGAGAATTGAGAATGAGGACTGAGGGTTGAGGATTGAGGTTTGAGGAATGAGGATTGAGGACTGAGGATTGAGAATTGAGGATTGAGGATTGAGGATTGAAATTGAGGATTGGGTATTGATGATTGAAGAATGAGGATTGAGGAATTAGGATTGAGGATTGAGGATTGAGGATTGAAGATTGAGGAGTGGGTATTGAGGATTGAAGATTGAGGATTGAGTATTGAGGATTGAGGATTGAGGATTGAAGATTGAGGGCTCAGAATTGAGGATTGAGGATTGAGGATTGAGGATTGAAGATTGAATATTGATGATTGAATATTGAGGACTGAGGATTGAGGGTTGTGGATTGAGGACGAGGACTGAGGGTTGAATATTGATGTTTGAGGTCTGAGGATTAAGGAATGAGGGTTGAGAATTGAGAATTGAGGATTGAGGTTTGAGGATCTAGGATTGGAGATTGATTATTGAGTATTGAAGGTTGAAGATTGTGGATTGAGGATTGAGGATTGAGGATTGAGGATTGAGGATTGAGGATTGAGGATTGAGGATTGAGGATTGAGGATTGAAGATTGAGTATTGATGATTGAATATTCAGGATTGAGGATTGAGGTTTGAGTATTGAGGATTGAGGATTGAGGGTTGAGGATTGAGTATTGAAGATTGAGTATTGATGCCTGAGGGTTGAGGATCGAGGATTGAGGATTGAGGATTGGAGATTGATTATTGAGGATTGAAGATTGAGGATTGAGTATTGAGAATTGAGAATTGAGAATTGAGTATGAGGACTGAGGGTTGAGGATTGAGGTTTGAGGAATGAGGACTGAGGGTTGGGGAATGAGGATTGAGGTTTGAGGATTGAGGATTGAGGATGGAGGATGAGGGCTGAGGGTTGAGGATTGAGGATTGAGAAATGAGGATTGAGGATTGAGGATTTATATTGAGGATTGGGTATTGAGGATTGAAGAATGAGGATTGAGGAATTAGGATTGAGGATTGAGGATTGAAGATTGAGGATTGGGTATTGATGATTGAAGAATCAGGATTGAGGATTGAGGATTGAGGATTGAGTATTGAAGATTGAGTGTTGAGGATTGAAGATTGAGGATGAGGATTGAAGATTGAGGATTGAGGATTGAAGATTGAGTATTCAGGATTGAGGATTGAGGATTGAGTATTGAGGATTGAGGATTCAGGGTTGAAGATTGAGGATTGAGGATTGAGGATTGAGGATTGAGGATTGAGGATTGAAGATTGAATATCGATGATTGAATATTGAGGACTGAGGATTGAGGGTTGTGGATTGAGGACGAGGGCTGAGGGTTGAATATTGATGTTTGAGGTCTGAGGATCAAGGATTGAGGATTGAGAATTGAGGATTGAGGATTGAGGATTGAAGATTGAGGATTGGGTATTTAGGATTGAAGAATGAGGATTGAGGATTGAGGTTTGAGGATTGAGGATTGAAGATTGAGTATTGATGTTTGAATATTGAGGATTGAGGATTGAGGTTTGAGGATTGAGGATGAAGACTGAGGGTTGAGGATTGTGGTTTGAGGAACGAGGATTGAGGATTGAGGATTGAGGACTAAGGATTGACGATTGAGTATTGAAGATTGAGGATTGATGACTGAGGATTGACGACTGAGAATTGAGGATTGAGGATGATGATTGAAGATTGAGTATTGAGGATTGAATATTGAGGATTGAGGATTGAGGATTGAGGAATGAGGATTGAAGATTGAGTATTGAGGATTGAAGATTGAGGATAGAGGATTGAGTACTGAGGATGGAGGATGAGGGCTGAGGGTTAAGGATTGAGGATTGAGAAATGAAGATTGAGGATTGAGGATTGAAATTGAGGATTGGGTATTGAGGATTGAAGAATGAGGATTGAGGAATTAGGATTGAGGATTGAGGATTGAGGATTGAAGATTGAGGATTGGGTATTGAGGATTGAAGAATGAGGATTTAGGATTGAGGATTGAGGATTGAGGATTGAAGATTGAGTGTTGAGGATTGAAGATTGAGTATTGAGGATTGAGCATTGAGGATTGAGGATTGAAGATTGAGTATTGAGGATTGAAGATTGAGGATTGAGTATTGAGGATTGAGGATTCAGGGTTGAAGATTGAGGATTGAGGAATGAGGATTGAGGATTGAGGATTGAGGATTGAAGATTGAATATTGATGATTGAATATTGAGGACTGAGGATTGTGGCTTGTGGATTGAGGACGAGGACAGAGGGTTTAATATTGATGTTTGAGGTCTGAGGATTAAGGATTGAGGATTGAGAATTGAGGATTGAGGATTGAGGATTGAAGATTGAGGATTGGGTATTTAGGATTGAAGAATGAGGATTGAGGATTGAGGATTGAGGTTTGAGGATTGAGGACGAGGACTGACGGTTGAGGATTGAGGTTTGAGGATTGAGGATTGGGGATTGACGACTGAGGATTGAGGATTGAGGATTGAGCATTGAGGATTGAAGATTGATGACTGGGGATTGAGGATTGAAGATTGAGCATTAACGATTGAAGATTGGGGATTGAGGATCTAGGATCGGATATTGATTATTGAGGATTGAAGATTGGGGATTGAGGATTGAGGATTGAGAATTGAGAATTGAGGATGAGGACTGAGGGTTGAGGATTGAGGTTTGAGGAATGAGGATTGAGGATTGAGGATTGAGAATTGAGGATTGAGGATTGAGGATTGAAATTGAGGATTGGGTCTTGGTGATCGAAGAATGAGGATTGAGGAATTAGGATTGAGGATTGAGGATTGAGGATTGAAGATTGAGGAGTGGGTATTGAGGATTGAAGATTGAGGATTGAGTATTGAGGACTGAGGATTGAGGATTGAAGATTGAGGATTCAGAATTGAGGATTGAGAATTGAGGATTGAGGATTGAAGATTGAATATTGATGATTGAATATTGAGGACTGAGGATTGAGGGTTGTGGATTGAGGACGAGGACTGAGGGTTGAATATTGATGCTTGAGGTCTGAGGATTAAGGATTGAGGGTTGAGAATTGAGAATTGAGGATTGAGTATTGAAGATTGAGGATTGGGCATTGAGGATTGAAGAATGAGGATTGAGGATTGCGGTTTGGGGATTGGGGATTGCAGATTGAGTATTGAGGATTGAGGATTGAAATTGAGGATTGGGTATTGAGGGTTGAAGAATCAGGATTGAGGATTGAGGATTGAGGATTGAGTATTGAAGATTGAGTGTTGAGGATTGAAGATTGAGGATTGAGGATTGAGGATTGAAGATTGAGTATTGAGGATTGAAGATTGAGGATTGAGTATTGAGGATTGAGGATTCAGGGTTGAAGATTGAGGATTGAGGATTGAGGATTGAGGATTGAGGATTGAGGATTGAAGATTGAATATTGATGATTGAATATTGAGGACTGAAAATTGAGGCTTGTGGATTGAGGACGAGGATTGAGGGTTTAATATTGATGTTTGAGGTCTGAGGATTAAGGATTGAGGATTGCGAATTGAGGATTGAGGATTGAGGATTGAAGAATGAGGATTGGGTATTTAGGATTGAAGAATGAAGATTGAGGATTGAGGATTGAGGTTTGAGGATTGAGGACGAGGACTGACGGTTGAGGATTGAGGTTTGAGGATTGAGGATTGGGGATTGAGGACTGAGGATTGAGGATTCAGGATTGAGCATTGAGGATTGAAGATTGATGACTGGGGATTGAGGATTGAAGATTGAGCATTAACGATTGAAGATTGGGGATTGAGGATCTAGGATCGGATATTGATTATTGAGGATTGAAGATTGAGGATTGAGGATTGAGGATTGAGAATTGAGAATTGAGGATGAGGACTAAGGGTTGAGGATTGAGGTTTGAGGAATGAGGATTGAGGACTGAGGATTGAGAATTGAGGATTGAGGATTGAGGATTGAAATTGAGGATTGGGTATTGATGATTGAAGAATGAGGATTGAGGAATTAGGATTGAGGATTGAGGATTGAGGATTGAAGATTGAGGAGTGGGTATTGAGGATTGAAGATTGAGGATTGAGTATTGAGGATTGAGGATTGAGGATTGAAGATTGAGGGTTCAGAATTGAGGATTGAGGATTGAGGATTGAGGATTGAAGATTGAATATTGATGATTGAATATTGAGGACTGAGGATTGAGGGTTGTGGATTGAGGACGAGGACTGAGGGTTGAATATTGATGTTTGAGGTCTGAGGATTAAGGATTGAGGGTTGAGAATTGAGAATTGAGGATTGAGGATTGAAGATTGAGTATTGGGCATTGAGGATTGAAGAATGAGGATTGAGGATTGAGGTTTGAGGATTGAGGATTGCAGATTGAGTATTGAGGATTGAAGATTGAGGATTGAGGATTGAAGATTGAGTATTCAGGATTGAGGATTGAGGATTGAGTATTGAGGATTGAGGATTCAGGGTTGAAGATTGAGGATTGAGGATTGAGGATTGAGGATTGAGGATTGAGGATTGAAGATTGAATATCGATGATTGAATATTGAGGACTGACGATTGAGGGTTGTGGATTGAGGACGAGGACTGAGGGTTGAATATTGATGTTTGAGGTCTGAGGATCAAGGATTGAGGATTGAGAATTGAGGATTGAGGATTGAGGATTGAAGATTGAGGATTGGGTATTTAGGATTGAAGAATGAGGATTCAGGATTGAGGTTTGAGGATTGAGGATTGAAGATTGAGTATTGATGTTTGAATATTGAGGATTGAGGATTGAGGTTTGAGGATTGAGGATGAAGACTAAGGGTTGAGGATTGTGGTTTGAGGAACGAGGATTGAGGATTGAGGATTGAGGACTCAGGATTGACGATTGAGTATTGAAGATTGAGGATTGATGACTGAGGATTGACGACTGAGAATTGAGGATTGAGGGTGATGATTGAAGATTGAGTATTGAGGATTGAATATCGAGGATTGAGGATTGAGGATTGAGGAATGAGGATTGAAGATTGAGTATTGAGGATTGAAGATTGAGGATTGATGATTGAGGATTGAGGATTGGGGATTGAGGATTGAGGAATGAGTATTGAAGATTGAGGATTGATGATTGAGGATTGAGGATTCAGGAATGGGGATTGAGGATTCAACATTGAGGTTTGAGGACTGAGGGCTGAGGATTGAGGATTGACGATTGAGGATTGAGGATGAGGGCTGAGTGTTGAGGATTGAGGTTTGAGGACAGAGGACTGAGGATTGTCGATTGAGAATTGAGGATTGAGGATTGAGGATTGAGGATTGAGGAATGAGTATTGAAGATTGAGGATTGATGATTGAGGATTGAGGATTCAGGAATGGGGATTGAGGATTGAACATTGAGGTTTGAGGACTGAGGGCTGAGGATTGAGGATTGACGATTGAGGATTGAGGATGAGGGCTGAGTGTTGAGGATTGAGGTTTGAGGACAGAGGACTGAGGATTGTCGATTGAGAATTGAGGATTGAGGATTGAGGATTGAAGATTGAGGATTGGTTATTGAGGATTGAAGAATGAGGATTGAGGATTGAGGATTGAGGACTGAGGATTGAGGATTGAAGATTGAGGATTGGGTATTGAGGATTGAAGGATGAGGATTGAGGATTGAGGATTGAGGATTGAGGATTGAAGATTGAGTATTGAGGATTGAGGATTGAGTATTGAGGATTGAAGATTGAGGGTTGAGGATTGAGGATTGAGGATTGAGGATTGAGGATTGAGGATTGAGGATTGAGGATAGAAGATTGAGTATTGATGATTGAATATTGAGGATTGAGGATTGAGGTTTGAGGATTGAGGACGAGGACTGACGGTAGAGGATTTAGGTTTGGGGATTGAGGATTGAGGACTGAGGATTGAGGATGAGTGCTAAGGGTCGGGGATTGAGGTTTGACGGCTGAGGACTGACGATTGAGGATTGAGAATTGAGGATTGATGTTTGAGGATTGAAGATTGAGGGTTAGGTATTGAGGACTGAAGAATGAGGATTGAGGATTGAGGATTGAGGATTGAGGATTGAGGATCTAGGATTGGAGATTGATTATTGTGTATTGAAGGTTGAGGATTGTGCATTGAGGATTTAGGTTTGGGGATTGAGGATTGTGGACTGGGGATTGAGGATGAGTGCTAAGGGTCGGGGATTGAGGTTTGACGGCTGAGGGCTGACGATTGAGGATTGAGAATTGAGGATTGATGTTTGAGGATTGAAGATTGAAGATTAGGTATTGAGGATTGAAGAATGAGGATTGAGGATTGAGGATTGAGGATTGAGGATTGAGGATCTAGGATTGAGGATTGAGGATTGAGGATTGAGGATTGAGGATTGAAGATTGAGTATTGAGGATTGAATATTGAGGATTGAGGATTGAGGATTGAGGATTGAGGATTGAGGATTGAGGATTGAGGATTGAGGATTGAAGATTGAGTATTGAGTATTGTAGGTTGAGGATTGTGGACTGAGTATTAAGGATTGAGGATTGAATATTGTAGATTGAGTATTGATGCCTGAGGATTGAGGAATGAGGCTTGAGGATTGAGGATTGAGGATTGAAGATTGAGTATTGAGGATTGAAGATTGAGGATTGAAGATTGAGTATTGATGATTGAATATTGAGGATTGAGGATTGAGGATTGAGGATTGAGGATTGAGGATTGAGGATAGAAGATTGAGTATTGATGATTGAATATTGAGGATTGAGGATTGAGGTTTGAGGATTGAGGTCGAGGACTGACGGTAGAGGATTTAGGTTTGGGGATTGTGGATTGAGGACTGAGGATTGAGGATGAGTGCTAAGGGTTGGGGATTGAGGTTTGACGGCTGAGGACTGACGATTGAGGATTGAGAATTGAGGATTCACGTTTGAGGATTGAAGATTGAGGATTAGGTATTGAGGATTGAAGAATGAGGATTGAGGATTGAGGATTGAGGATTGAGGATTGAGGATCTAGGATTGGAGATTGATTATTGAGTATTGAAGGTTGAGGATTGTGGATTGAGGATTGAGGATTGAGGATTGAGGATTGAGGACTAAGGATTGACGATTGGGTATTGAAGATTGAGGATTGATGACTGAGGATTGACGACTGAGATTTGAGGATTGAGGATGATGATTGAAGATTGAGTATTGAGGATTGAATATTGAGGATTGAGGATTGAGGATTGAGGATTGAGGAATGAGGATTGAAGGTTGAGTATTGAGGATTGAAGATTGAGGATAGAGGATTGAGTACTGAGGATGGAGGATGAGGGCTGAGGGTTAAGGATTGAGGATTGAGAAATGAGGATTGAGGATTGAGGATTGAAATTGAGGATTTGGTATTGAGGATTGAAGAATGAGGATTGAGGAATTAGGATTGAGGATTGAGGATTGAGGATTGAAGATTGAGGATTGGGTATTGAGGATTGAAGAATGAGGATTGAGGATTGAGGATTGAGGATTGAGGATTGAAGATTGAGTGTTGAGGATTGAAGATTGAGTATTGAGGATTGAGGATTGAGGATTGAGGATTGAAGATGGAGTATTGAGGATTGAAGATTGAGGATTTAGTATTGAGGATTGAGGATTCAGGGTTGAAGATTGAGGATTGAGGATTGAGTATTGAGGATTGAGGATTGAGGATTGAAGAGTGAATATTGATGATTGAATATTGAGGACTGAGTATTGAGGCTTGTGGACTGAGGACGAGAACTGAGGGTTTAATATTGATGTTTGAGGTCTGAGGATTAAGGATTGAGGATTGAGAATTGAGGATTGAGGATTGACGATTGATGATTGAGGATTGGGTGTTTAGGATTGAAGAATGAGGATTGAGGATTGAGGATTGAAGTTTGAGGATTGAGGATTGGGGATTGAGGACTGAGGATTGAGGATTGAAGATTGAGTATTGAGTATTGAGGATTGAGGATTGAGGATTGAAGGTTGAGTATTGAGGATTGAAGGTTGAGGATTGAGGATTGAGTACTGAGGATTGGGGATTGAGGATTGAGGATTGAAGATTGGGGATTGATGATTGAGGATTGAGAATTGAGAATTGAGGATGAGGGCTGAGGGTTGAGGATTGAGGATTGAGGATTGAGGATTGAGGATTGAGCATTGAAGATTGAGTATTGATGCCTGAGGATTGAGGATTGAGGATTGATGATTGAGGATCGAGGATTGAAGATTGAGAATTGAGGATTGAAGGTTGAGGATTGAGGATTGAGGATTGAGGATGGAGGATGAGGGCTGAGGGTTGAGGATTGAGGATTGAGAAATGAGGATTGAGGATTGAGGATTGAAATTGAGGATTGGGTATTGAGGATTGAGGAATGAGGATTGAGGAATTAGGATTGAGGGTTGAGGATTGAGGATTGAAGGTTGAGGATTGGGTATTGAGGATTGAAGAATGAGGATTGAGGATTGAGGATTGAGGATTGAGGGTTGAAGATTGAGTGTTGAGGATTGAAGATTGAGGATTGAGGATTGAGGATTGAGGATTGAGGATTGAAGATTGAGTTTTGAGGATTGAGGATTGAGTATTGAGGATTGAGGATTCAGGGTTGAAGATTGAGGATTGAGGATTGAGGATTGAGGATTGAGGATTGAGGATTGAAGATTGAATATTGATGATTGAATATTGAGGCCTGAGGATTGAGGGTTGTGGATTGAGAACGAGGACTGAGGGTTGAATGTTGATGTTTGAGGTGTGAGGATTAAGGATTGAGGATTGAGAATTGAGGATTGAGGATTGAGGATTGATGATTGAGGATTGGGTATTTAGGATTGAAGAATGAGGATTGAGGATTGAGGTTTGAGTATTGAGGATTGAAGATTGAGTATCGATGATTGAATATTGAGGATTGAGGATTCAGGTTTGAGGATTGAGGGTGAAGACTGAGGGCTGAGGATTGAGGTTTGACGAACGAGGATTGAGGATTGAGGATTGAGGACTAAGGATTGACGATTGAGTATTGAAGATTGAGGATTGATGACTGAGGATTGACGACTGAGAATTGAGGATTGAGGATGATGATTGAAGATTGGGTATTGAGGATTGAATATTGAGGATTGAGGATTGAGGATTGAGAATTGAAGATTGAGTATTGAGTATTGAAGGTTGAGGATTGTGGATTGAGGATTAAGGATTGAGGTTTGAATATTGTAGATTGAGTATTGATGCCTGAAGATTGAGGATTGAGGATTGAGGATTGAGGATTGAGGATTGAAGATTGAGTATCGAGGGTTGAAGATTGAGGATTGAAGATTGAGTGTTGATGATTGAATATTGAGGATTGAGGATTGAGGATTGAGGGTTGAGGATTGAGGATTGGGTATTGAGGATTGAGGAATGAGGATTGAGGATTGAGGTTTGAGGATTGAGGATTGCAGATTGAGTGTTGAGGATTGAAGATTGAGGATTGAGGATTGAGGATTGAGGAATGAGGATTGAAGATTGAGTATTGAGGATTGAATATTGAGGATTGAGGATTGAGGATTGAGAATTGAAGATTGAGTATTGAGTATTGAAGGTTGAGGATTGTGGATTGAGGATTAAGGATTGAGGATTGAATATTGTAGATTGAGTATTGATGCCTGAAGATTGAGGATTGAGGATTGAGGATTGAAGATTGAGTATCGAGGGTTGAAGATTGAGGATTGAAGATTGAGTGTTGATGATTGAATATTGAGGATTGAGGATTGAGGATTGAGGGTTGAGGATTGAGGATTGGGTATTGAGGATTGAGGAATGAGGATTGAGGATTGAGGTTTGAGGATTGAGGATTGCAGATTGAGAGTTGAGGATTGAAGATTGAGGATTGGGGATTGAGGATTGAGGAATGAGGATTGAAGATTGAGTATTGAGGATTGAAGATTGAAGATTGAGGATTGAGTATTGAGGATTGAGGATTCAGGGTTGAAGATTGAGGATTGAGGATTGAGGATTGAGGATTGAGTATTGAGGATTGAAGATTGAATATTGATGATTGAATATTGAGGACTGAGGATTGAGGGTTGCGGATTGAGGACGAGGACTGAGGGTTGAATATTGTAGTTTGAGGTCCGAGGATTAAGGATTGAGGAATGAGAATTGAGGATTGAGGATTGAGGATTGAAGATTGAGGATTGGGTATTCACGATTGAAGAATGAGAATTGAGGATTGACGTTTGAGAATTGAGGATTGAAGATTGAGTATTGATGACTGAATATTGAGTATTGAGGATTGAGGTTTGAGGATTGAGGATGAAGACTGAGGGTTGAGGATTGAGGTTTGAGGAACGAGGATTGAGTATTGAGGATTGAGGATTCAGGGTTGAAGATTGAGGATTGAGGATTGAGGATTGAGGATTGAGTATTGAGGATTGATGATTGAATATTGATGATTGAATATTGAGGACTGAGGATTGAGGGTTGCGGATTGAGGACGAGGACTGAGGGTAGAATATTGTAGTTTGAGGTCCGAGGATTAAGGATTGAGGATTGAGAATTGAGGATTGAGGATTGAGGATTGAAGATTGAGGATTGGGTATTTACGATTGAAGAATGAGAATTGAGGATTGACGTTTGAGAATTGAGGATTGAAGATTGAGTATTGATGACTGAATATTGAGTATTCAGGATTGAGGTTTGAGGATTGAGGATGAAGACTGAGGGTTGAGGATTGAGGTTTGAGGAACGAGGATTGAGGATTGAGGATTGAGGACTAAGGATTGACGATTGAGTATTGAAGATTGAGGATTGATGACTGAGGATTGACGACTGAGAATTGAGGATTGAGGATTGATGATTGAAGATTGAGTATTGAGGATTGAATATTGCGGATTGAGGATTGAGGACTGAGGATTGAGGATTGAGTATTGAAGATTGAGTGTTGAGGATTGAAGATTGAGGATTGAGGATTGAGGATTGAGGATTGAGGATTGAAGATTGAGTATTGGGGATTGAAGGTTGAGGATTGAGTATTGAGGATTGAGGATTCAGGGTTGAAGATTGAGGATTGAGGATTGAGGATTGAGGATTGAGGATTGAAGATTGAATATCGATGATTGAATATTGAGTACTGAGGATTGAGGGTTGTGGATTGAGGACGAGGACTGAGGGTTGAATATTGATGTTTGAGGTCTGAGGATCAAGGATTGAGGATTGAGAATTGAGGATTGAGGATTGAGGATTGAAGATTGAGGATTGGGTATTTAGGATTGAAGAATGAGGATTGAGGATTGAAGATTGAGTATTGAGGATTGAGGATTGAGGATTGAGGATTGAAGGTTGAGTATTGAGGATTGAAGGTTGAGGATTGAGGATTGACTACTGAGGATTGGGGATTGAGGATTGAGGATTGAAGGTTGAGTATTGATGCCTGAGGATTGAGGATTGAGGATTGATGATTGAGGATCGAGGATTGAAGATTGAGAATTGAGGATTGAATATTGAGGATTGAGGATTGAGGATTGAGGATGGAGGATGAGGGCTGAGGGTTGAGGATTGAGGATTGAGGAATGAGGATTGAGGATTGAGGATTGAAATTGAGGATTGGGTATTGAGGATTGAGGAATGAGGATTGAGGAATTAGGATTGAGGGTTGAGGATTGAGGATTGAAGATTGAGTTTTGAGGATTGAAGATTGAGGATTGAATATTGAGGATTGAGGATTGAGGATTGAGGATTGAGGATTGAGGAATGAGGATTGAAGATTGAGTATTGAGGATTGAAGATTGAGGATAGAGGTTTGAGTACTGAGGATGGAGGATGAGGGCTGAGGGTTAAGGATTGAGGATTGAGAATTGAGGATTGAGTATTGAGGATTGAGGATTCAGGGTTGAAGATTGAGGATTGAGGATTGAGGATTGAGGATTGAGGATTGAGGATTGAGGATTGAGGATTGAGGATTGAGGATTGAGGATTGAAGATTGAATATTGATGATTGAATATTGAGGACTGAGGATTGAGGGTTGTGGATTGAGGACGAGGACTGAGGGTTGAATATTGAAGTTTGAGTCTGAGGATTAAGGATTGAGGATTGATAATTGAGGATTGAGGATTGAGTATTGAAGATTGAGTATTGATGCATGAGGATTGAGGTTTGGGGATTGAGGATTGAAGATTGAGGATTGAGAATTGAGTGTTTGGGATTGAGGTTTGAGGACTGAGGATTGAGGATTGAGGATTGAGGCTTAAGGATTGAGGATTGAGGACTGAGGATTGAAGATTGAGGATTGAGGATTGAGGATGAGGGCTGAGAGTTGAGGATTGAGGTTTGAGGTCTGAGGACTGAGGATTGAGGATTGAGAATTGAGGATTGAGGATTGAGGATTGAAGATTGAGGATTGGGGACTGAGTGTAGAGGGTTGAGTGGTGAGAATTGATGTTTGTGGATAGAGATTTGAAGATTGCAGATTGAGTATTGAGTATTGATATGTGTGAATTAATGATATTCTATTGAGGACTGAGAATTGACGACTGATAGTTGAGGACTGAGGTCTGAAGATTGAGGATTCAGGATTGTGGATTCAGGATTGAGGTTTGAGGACTGAGAATTGAGGACTGAGTATTGAGAATTGAGGATTGAGGATTGAGGATTGAGGATTGAAGATTGAGGATTGGGTATTGCGGATTGAACATTGAGGATTGAGGATTGAGTATTGAAGATTGAGTATTGATGCCTGAGGATTGAGGATTGTGGATTGAGAAATGAGGATTGAGGATTGAGGATTGAAATTGAGGATTGGGTATTGAGGATTGAGGAATGAGGATTGAGGAATTAGGATTGAGGATTGAGGATTGAGGATTGAAGATTGAGGATTGAGGATTGAAGATTGAGTGTTGAGGATTGAAGATTGAGGATTGAGTATTGAGGATTGAGGATTCAGGGTTGAAGATTGAGGATTGAGGATTGAGGATTGAGGATTGAGGATTGAGGATTGAAGATTGAATATTGATGATTGAATATTGAGGACTGAGGATTGAGGGTTGTGGATTGAGGACGAGGACTGAGGGTTGAATATTGTAGTTTGAGGTCCGAGGATTAAGGATTGAGGATTGAGAGTTGAGGATTGAGGATTGAGGATTGAAGATTGAGGATTGGGTATTTACGATTGAAGAATGAGGATTGAGGATTGACGTTTGAGGATTGAGGATTGAAGATTGAGTATTGAGCATTGAAGATTGAGGATTGAGGATTGAGGATTGAAGATTGAGTATTGAGGATTGAAGATTGAGTATTGGGGATTGAAGATTGAGTATTGAGGATTGAAGGTTGAGGATTGAGTATTGAGGATTGAGGATTGAAGTTTGGGGGTTGATGATTGAGGATTGAGAATTGAGAATTGAGGATGAGGGCTGAGGGTTGAGGATTGAGGATTGAGGATTGAGGATTGAGGATTGAGCATTGAAGATTGAGTATTGATGCCTGAGGATTGAGGATTGAGGATTGATGATTGAGGATCGAGGATTGAAGATTGAGAATTGAGGATTGAAGACTGAGGATTGAGGATTGAGGATTCAGGATGGAGGATGAGGGCTGAGGGTTGAGGATTGAGGATTGAGAAATGAGGATTGAGGATTGAGGATTGAAATTGAGGATTGGGTATTGAGGATTGAGGAATGAGGATTGAGGAATTAGGATTGAGGATTGAGGATTGAGGATTGAAGATTGAGGATTGGGTATTGAGGATTGAAGAATGAGGATTGAGGATTGAGGATTGAGGATTGAGGATTGAAGATTGAGTGCTGAGGATTGAAGATTGAGGATTGAGGATTGAGGATTGAGGATTGAGGATTGAGGATTGAAGATTGAGTTTTGAGGATTGAAGATTGAGGATTGAGTATTGAGGATTGAGGATTCAGGGTTGAAGATTGAGGATTGAGGATTGAGGATTGAGGATTGAGGATTGAGGATTGAAGATTGAATATTGATGATTGAATATTGAGGACTGAGGATTGAGGGTTGTGGATTGAGGACGAGGACTGAGGGTTGAATATTGAAGTTTGAGTCTGAGGATTAAGGATTGAGGATTGATAATTGAGGATTGAGGGTTGAGTATTGAAGATTGAGTATTGATGCATGAGGATTGAGGTTTGGGGATTGAGGATTGAAGATTGAGGATTGAGAATTGAGTGTTTGGGATTGAGGTTTGAGGACTGAGGATTGAGGATTGAGGATTGAGGCTTAAGGATTGAGGATTGAGGACTGAGGATTGAAGATTGAGGATTGAGGATTGAGGATGAGGGCTGAGAGTTGAGGATTGAGGTTTGAGGTCTGAGGACTGAGGATTGAGGATTGAGAATTGAGGATTGAGGATTGAGGATTGAAGATTGAGGATTGGGGACTGAGTGTAGAGGGTTGAGTGGTGAGAATTGATGTGTGTGGATAGAGATTTGAAGATTGCAGATTGAGTATTGAGTATTGATATGTGTGAATTAATGATATTCTATTGAGGACTGAGAATTGACGACTGATAGTTGAGGACTGAGGTCTGAAGATTGAGGATTCAGGATTGTGGATTCAGGATTGAGGTTTGAGGACTGAGAATTGAGGACTGAGTATTGAGAATTGAGGATTGAGGATTGAGGATTGAGGATTGAAGATTGAGGATTGGGTATTGCGGATTGAACATTGAGGATTGAGGATTGAGTATTGAAGATTGAGTATTGATGCCTGAGGATTGAGGATTGTGGATTGAGGATTCAGGATTGAGGATTGACGCTTGAGGATTGAGGATTGACGATTGAGGATTGGGTATTGAGGATTCAACATTGAGGATTGAGGATTGAGGATTGAAGGTTGAATATTGATGAATGAAGGTTGAGGATTGATTATTGAGGTTTGTGTATTGAGGACGAGGACTGAGGGTTGAGTATTGATACTTGAGGTCTGAGGATTGAGGATTGAGGGTTGAGGATTGAGGATTGAGTATTGAAGATTGAGGATTGATGATTGAGGATTGACGATTGGGGATTGAGGATTGAGGAATGAGTATTGAAGATTGAGGATTGATGATTGAGGATTGAGGATTCAGGAATGGGGATTGATGATTCAACATTGAGGTTTGAGGACTGAGGGCTGAGGGTTGAGGATTGACGATTGAGGATTGAGGATGAGGGCTGAGTGTTGAGGATTGAGGTTTGAGGACAGAGGACTGAGGATTGTCGATTGAGAATTGAGGATTGAGGATTGAGGATTGAGGATTGAGGAATGAGTATTGATGATTGAGGATTGATGATTGAGGATTGAGGATTCAGGAATGGGGATTGAGGATTGAACATTGAGGTTTGAGGACTGAGGGCTGAGGATTGAGGATTGACGATTGAGGATTGAGGATGAGGGCTGAGTGTTGAGGATTGAGGTTTGAGGACAGAGGACTGAGGATTGTCGATTGAGAATTGAGGATTGAGGATTGAGGATTGAAGATTGAGGATTGGTTATTGAGGATTGAAGAATGAGGATTGAGGATTGAGGATGGAAGACTGAGGATTGAGGATTGAGGATTGAAGATTGAGGATTGGGTATTGAGGATTGAAGGATGAGGATTGAGGATTGAGGATTGAGGATTGAGGATTGAAGATTGAGTATTGAGGATTGAGGATTGAGTATTGAGGATTGAAGATTGAGGATTGAGGATTGAGGATTGAGGATTGAGGATTGAGGATTGAGGATTGAGGATTGAGGATTGAGGATAGAAGATTGAGTATTGATGATTGAATATTGAGGATTGAGGATTGAGGTTTGAGGATTGAGGACGAGGACTGACGGTAGATGCTTTAGGTTTGGGGATTGAGGATTGAGGACTGAGGATTGAGGATGAGTGCTAAGGGTCGGGGATTGAGGTTTGACGGCTGAGGACTGACGATTGAGGATTGAGAGTTGAGGATTGATGTTTGAGGATCGAAGATTGAGGATTAGGTATTGAGGACTGAAGAATGAGGATTGAGGATTGAGGATTGAGGATTGAGGATTGAGGATCTAGGATTGGAGATTGATTATTGAGTATTGAAGGTTGAGGATTGTGGATTGAGGATTTAGGTTTGGGGATTGAGGATTGTGGACTGAGGATTGAGGATGAGTGCTAAGGGTCGGGGATTGAGGTTTGACGGCTGAGGGCTGACGATTGAGGATTGAGAATTGAGGATTGATGTTTGAGGATTGAAGATTGAGGATTAGGTATTGAGGATTGAAGAATGAGGACTGAGGATTGTCGATTGAGAATTGAGGATTGAGGATTGAGGATTGAGGATTGAGGAATGAGTATTGATGATTGAGGATTGATGATTGAGGATTGAGGATTCAGGAATGGGGATTGAGGATTGAACATTGAGGTTTGAGGACTGAGGGCTGAGGATTGAGGATTGAGGATTGAGGATTGAGGATTGAGGATTGAGGATTGAGGATTGAGGATTGAGGTTTGAGGATTGAGGATTGAGGATTGAAGATTGAGTATTGATGATTGAATATTGAGGATTGAGGATTGAGGTTTGAGTATTGAGGATTGAGGATTGAGGGTTGAGGATTGAGTATTGAAGATTGAGTGTTGATGCCTGAGGATTGAGGATCGAGGATTGAGTATTGAGGATTGGAGGTTGATTATTGAGGATTGAAGATTGAGGATTGAGTATTGAGGATTGAGAATTGATAATTGAGTATGAGGACTGAGGGTTGAGGATTGAGGTTTGAGGAATGAGGACTGAGGGTTGGGGAATGAGGATTGAGGATTGAGGATTGAGGATTGAGCATTGAAGATTGAGTATTGATGCCTGAGGATTGAGGATTGAGGATTGATGATTGAGGATCGAGGATTGAGGATTGAGAATTGAGGATTGAAGATTGAGTATTGAGGATTGGGGATTGAGGATGGACGATGACTGCTGAGGGTTGAGGATTGAGGATTGAGAAATGAGGATTGAGGATTGAGGATTGAAATTGAGGATTGGGTATTGAGGATTGAAGAATGAGGATTGAGGAATTAGGATTGAGGATTGAGGATAGAGGATTGAAGATTGAGGATTGGGTATTGAGGATTGAAGAATCAGGATTGAGGATTGAGGATTGAGGATTGAGTATTGAAGATTGAGTGTTGAGGATTGAAGATTGAGGATTGAGGATTGAGGATTGAGGATTGAGGATTGAAGATTGAGTATTGATGATTGAAGATTGAGGATTGAGTATTGAGGATTGAGGATTCAGGGTTGAAGATTGAGGATTGAGGATTGAGGATTGAGGATTGAGGATTGAGGATTGAAGATTGAATATCGATGATTGAATATTGAGGACTGAGGATTGAGGGTTGTGGATTGAGGACGAGGACTGAGGGTTTAATATTGATGTTTGAGGTCTGGGGATTAAGGATTGAGGATTGAGAATTGAGGATTGAGGATTGACGATTGATGATTGAGGATTGGGTGTTTAGGATTGAAGAATGAGGATTGAGGATTGAGGATTGAGGTTTGAGGATTGAGGATTGGGGATTGAGGACTGAGGATTGAGGATTGAAGATTGAGTATTGAGTATTGAGGATTGAGGATTGAGGATTGAAGGTTGAGTATTGAGGATTGAAGGTTGAGGATTGAGGATTGAGTACTGAGGATTGGGGATTGAGGATTGAGGATTGAAGATTGGGGATTGATGATTGAGGATTGAGAATTGAGAATTGAGGATGAGGGCTGAGGGTTGAGGATTGAGGATTGAGGATTGAGGATTGCGGATTGAGCATTGAAGATTGAGTATTGATGCCTGAGGATTGAGGATTGAGTATTGATGATTGAGGATCGAGGATTGAAGATTGAGAATTGAGGATTGAAGATTGAGGATTGAGGATTGAGGATTGAGGATGGAGGATGAGGGCTGAGGGTTGAGGATTGAGGATTGAGAAATGAGGATTGAGGATTGAGGATTGAAATTGAGGATTGGGTATTGAGGATTGAGGAATGAGGATTGAGGAATTAGGATTGAGGGTTGAGGATTGAGGATTGAAGATTGAGGATTGGGTATTGAGGATTGAAGAATGAGGATTGAGGATTGAGGATTGAGGATTGAGGATTGAAGATTGAGTGTTGAGGATTGAAGATTGAGGATTGAGGATTGAGGATTGAGGATTGAGGATTGAAGATTGAGTTTTGAGGATTGAAGATTGAGGGTTGAGTATTGAGGATTGAGGATTCAGGGTTGAAGATTGAGGATTGAGGATTGAGGATTGAGGATTGAGGATTGAGGATTGAAGATTGAGTGTTGAGGATTGAAGATTGAGTATTGAGGATTGAGGATTGAGGATTGAGGATTGAAGATTGAGTATTGAGGATTGAGGATTGAGTATTGAGGATTGAAGATTGAGGATTGAGGATTGAGGATTGAGGCTTAAGGATTGAGGATTGAGGACTGAGGATTGAAGATTGAGGATTGAGGATTGAGGATGAGGGCTGAGAGTTGAGGATTGAGGTTTGAGGTCTGAGGACTGAGGATTGAGGATTGAGAATTGAGGATTGAGGATTGAGGATTGAAGATTGAGGATTGGGGACTGAGTGTAGAGGGTTGAGTGGTGAGAATTGATGTTTGTGGATAGAGATTTGAAGATTGCAGATTGAGTATTGAGTATTGATATGTGTGAATTAATGATATTCTATTGAGGACTGAGAATTGACGACTGATAGTTGAGGACTGAGGTCTGAAGATTGAGGATTCAGGATTGTGGATTCAGGATTGAGGTTTGAGGACTGAGAATTGAGGACTGAGTATTGAGAATTGAGGATTGAGGATTGAGGATTGAGGATTGAAGATTGAGGATTGGGTATTGCGGATTGAACATTGAGGATTGAGGATTGAGTATTGAAGATTGAGTATTGATGCCTGAGGATTGAGGATTGTGGATTGAGAAATGAGGATTGAGGATTGAGGATTGAAATTGAGGATTGGGTATTGAGGATTGAGGAATGAGGATTGAGGAATTAGGATTGAGGATTGAGGATTGAGGATTGAAGATTGAGGATTGAGGATTGAAGATTGAGTGTTGAGGATTGAAGATTGAGGATTGAGTATTGAGGATTGAGGATTCAGGGTTGAAGATTGAGGATTGAGGATTGAGGATTGAGGATTGAGGATTGAGGATTGAAGATTGAATATTGATGATTGAATATTGAGGACTGAGGATTGAGGGTTGTGGATTGAGGACGAGGACTGAGGGTTGAATATTGTAGTTTGAGGTCCGAGGATTAAGGATTGAGGATTGAGAGTTGAGGATTGAGGATTGAGGATTGAAGATTGAGGATTGGGTATTTACGATTGAAGAATGAGGATTGAGGATTGACGTTTGAGGATTGAGGATTGAAGATTGAGTATTGAGCATTGAAGATTGAGGATTGAGGATTGAGGATTGAAGATTGAGTATTGAGGATTGAAGATTGAGTATTGGGGATTGAAGATTGAGTATTGAGGATTGAAGGTTGAGGATTGAGTATTGAGGATTGAGGATTGAAGTTTGGGGGTTGATGATTGAGGATTGAGAATTGAGAATTGAGGATGAGGGCTGAGGGTTGAGGATTGAGGATTGAGGATTGAGGATTGAGGATTGAGCATTGAAGATTGAGTATTGATGCCTGAGGATTGAGGATTGAGGATTGATGATTGAGGATCGAGGATTGAAGATTGAGAATTGAGGATTGAAGACTGAGGATTGAGGATTGAGGATTCAGGATGGAGGATGAGGGCTGAGGGTTGAGGATTGAGGATTGAGAAATGAGGATTGAGGATTGAGGATTGAAATTGAGGATTGGGTATTGAGGATTGAGGAATGAGGATTGAGGAATTAGGATTGAGGATTGAGGATTGAGGATTGAAGATTGAGGATTGGGTATTGAGGATTGAAGAATGAGGATTGAGGATTGAGGATTGAGGATTGAGGATTGAAGATTGAGTGCTGAGGATTGAAGATTGAGGATTGAGGATTGAGGATTGAGGATTGAGGATTGAGGATTGAAGATTGAGTTTTGAGGATTGAAGATTGAGGATTGAGTATTGAGGATTGAGGATTCAGGGTTGAAGATTGAGGATTGAGGATTGAGGATTGAGGATTGAGGATTGAGGATTGAAGATTGAATATTGATGATTGAATATTGAGGACTGAGGATTGAGGGTTGTGGATTGAGGACAAGGACTGAGGGTTGAATATTGAAGTTTGAGTCTGAGGATTAAGGATTGAGGATTGATAATTGAGGATTGAGGATTGAGTATTGAAGATTGAGTATTGATGCATGAGGATTGAGGTTTGGGGATTGAGGATTGAAGATTGAGGATTGAGAATTGAGTGTTTGGGATTGAGGTTTGAGGACTGAGGATTGAGGATTGAGGATTGAGGCTTAAGGATTGAGGATTGAGGACTGAGGATTGAAGATTGAGGATTGAGGATTGAGGATGAGGGCTGATAGTTGAGGATTGAGGTTTGAGGTCTGAGGACTGAGGATTGAGGATTGAGAATTGAGGATTGAGGATTGAGGATTGAAGATTGAGGATTGGGGACTGAGTGTAGAGGGTTGAGTGGTGAGAATTGATGTTTGTGGATAGAGATTTGAAGATTGCAGATTGAGTATTGAGTATTGATATGTGTGAATTAATGATATTCTATTGAGGACTGAGAATTGACGACTGATAGTTGAGGACTGAGGTCTGAAGATTGAGGATTCAGGATTGTGGATTCAGGATTGAGGTTTGAGGACTGAGAATTGAGGACTGAGTATTGAGAATTGAGGATTGAGGATTGAGGATTGAGGATTGAAGATTGAGGATTGGGTATTGCGGATTGAACATTGAGGATTGAGGATTGAGTATTGAAGATTGAGTATTGATGCCTGAGGATTGAGGATTGTGGATTGAGGATTCAGGATTGAGGATTGACGCTTGAGGATTGAGGATTGACGATTGAGGATTGGGTATTGAGGATTCAACATTGAGGATTGAGGATTGAGGATTGAAGGTTGAATATTGATGAATGAAGGTTGAGGATTGATTATTGAGGTTTGTGTATTGAGGACGAGGACTGAGGGTTGAGTATTGATACTTGAGGTCTGAGGATTGAGGATTGAGGGTTGAGGATTGAGGATTGAGTATTGAAGATTGAGGATTGATGATTGAGGATTGACGATTGGGGATTGAGGATTGAGGAATGAGTATTGAAGATTGAGGATTGATGATTGAGGATTGAGGATTCAGGAATGGGGATTGATGATTCAACATTGAGGTTTGAGGACTGAGGGCTGAGGGTTGAGGATTGACGATTGAGGATTGAGGATGAGGGCTGAGTGTTGAGGATTGAGGTTTGAGGACAGAGGACTGAGGATTGTCGATTGAGAATTGAGGATTGAGGATTGAGGATTGAGGATTGAGGAATGAGTATTGATGATTGAGGATTGATGATTGAGGATTGAGGATTCAGGAATGGGGATTGAGGATTGAACATTGAGGTTTGAGGACTGAGGGCTGAGGATTGAGGATTGACGATTGAGGATTGAGGATGAGGGCTGAGTGTTGAGGATTGAGGTTTGAGGACAGAGGACTGAGGATTGTCGATTGAGAATTGAGGATTGAGGATTGAGGATTGAAGATTGAGGATTGGTTATTGAGGATTGAAGAATGAGGATTGAGGATTGAGGATGGAAGACTGAGGATTGAGGATTGAGGATTGAAGATTGAGGATTGGGTATTGAGGATTGAAGGATGAGGATTGAGGATTGAGGATTGAGGATTGAGGATTGAAGATTGAGTATTGAGGATTGAGGATTGAGTATTGAGGATTGAAGATTGAGGATTGAGGATTGAGGATTGAGGATTGAGGATTGAGGATTGAGGATTGAGGATTGAGGATTGAGGATAGAAGATTGAGTATTGATGATTGAATATTGAGGATTGAGGATTGAGGTTTGAGGATTGAGGACGAGGACTGACGGTAGATGCTTTAGGTTTGGGGATTGAGGATTGAGGACTGAGGATTGAGGATGAGTGCTAAGGGTCGGGGATTGAGGTTTGACGGCTGAGGACTGACGATTGAGGATTGAGAGTTGAGGATTGATGTTTGAGGATCGAAGATTGAGGATTAGGTATTGAGGACTGAAGAATGAGGATTGAGGATTGAGGATTGAGGATTGAGGATTGAGGATCTAGGATTGGAGATTGATTATTGAGTATTGAAGGTTGAGGATTGTGGATTGAGGATTTAGGTTTGGGGATTGAGGATTGTGGACTGAGGATTGAGGATGAGTGCTAAGGGTCGGGGATTGAGGTTTGACGGCTGAGGGCTGACGATTGAGGATTGAGAATTGAGGATTGATGTTTGAGGATTGAAGATTGAGGATTAGGTATTGAGGATTGAAGAATGCGGACTGAGGATTGTCGATTGAGAATTGAGGATTGAGGATTGAGGATTGAGGATTGAGGAATGAGTATTGATGATTGAGGATTGATGATTGAGGATTGAGGATTCAGGAATGGGGATTGAGGATTGAACATTGAGGTTTGAGGACTGAGGGCTGAGGATTGAGGATTGAGGATTGAGGATTGAGGATTGAGGATTGAGGATTGAGGATTGAGGATTGAGGTTTGAGGATTGAGGATTGAGGATTGAAGATTGAGTATTGATGATTGAATATTGAGGATTGAGGATTGAGGTTTGAGTATTGAGGATTGAGGATTGAGGGTTGAGGATTGAGTATTGAAGATTGAGTGTTGATGCCTGAGGATTGAGGATCGAGGATTGAGTATTGAGGATTGGAGGTTGATTATTGAGGATTGAAGATTGAGGATTGAGTATTGAGGATTGAGAATTGATAATTGAGTATGAGGACTGAGGGTTGAGGATTGAGGTTTGAGGAATGAGGACTGAGGGTTGGGGAATGAGGATTGAGGATTGAGGATTGAGGATTGAGCATTGAAGATTGAGTATTGATGCCTGAGGATTGAGGATTGAGGATTGATGATTGAGGATCGAGGATTGAGGATTGAGAATTGAGGATTGAAGATTGAGTATTGAGGATTGGGGATTGAGGATGGACGATGACTGCTGAGGGTTGAGGATTGAGGATTGAGAAATGAGGATTGAGGATTGAGGATTGAAATTGAGGATTGGGTATTGAGGATTGAAGAATGAGGATTGAGGAATTAGGATTGAGGATTGAGGATAGAGGATTGAAGATTGAGGATTGGGTATTGAGGATTGAAGAATCAGGATTGAGGATTGAGGATTGAGGATTGAGTATTGAAGATTGAGTGTTGAGGATTGAAGATTGAGGATTGAGGATTGAGGATTGAGGATTGAGGATTGAAGATTGAGTATTGATGATTGAAGATTGAGGATTGAGTATTGAGGATTGAGGATTCAGGGTTGAAGATTGAGGATTGAGGATTGAGGATTGAGGATTGAGGATTGAGGATTGAAGATTGAATATCGATGATTGAATATTGAGGACTGAGGATTGAGGGTTGTGGGTTGAGGACGAGGACTGAGGGTTGAATATTGATGTTTGAGGTCTGAGGATCAAGGATTGAGGATTGAGAATTGAGGATTGAGGATTGAGGATTGAAGATTGAGGATTGGGTATTTAGGATTGAAGAATGAGGATTGAGGATTGAGGTTTGAGGATTGAGGATTGAAGATTGAGTATTGATGATTGAATATTGAGGATTGAGGATTGAGGTTTGAGGATTGAGGATGAAGACTGAGGGTTGAGGATTGTGGTTTGAGGAACGAGGATTGAGGATTGCGGATTGAGGACTAAGGATTGACGGTTGGGTATTGAAGATTGAGGATTGATGACTGAGGATTGACGACTGAGAATTGAGGATTGAGGATGATGATTGAAGATTGAGTATTGAGGACTGAATATTGAGGATTGAGGATTGAGGATTGAGGATTGAGGAATGAGGATTGAAGATTGAGTATTGAGGATTGAAGATTGAGGATAGAGGATTGAGTACTGTGGATGGAGGATGAGGGCTGAGGGTTAAGGATTGAGGATTGAGAAATGAGGATTGAGGATTGAGGATTGAAATTGAGGATTTGGTATTGAGGATTGAAGAATGAGGATTGAGGAATTAGGATTGAGGATTGAGGATTGAGGTTTGAAGATTGAGGATTGGGTATTGAGGATTGAAGAATGAGGATTGAGGATTGAGGATTGAGGATTGAGGATTGAAGATTGAGTGTTGAGGATTGAAGATTGAGTATTGAGGATTGAGGATTGAGGATTGAGGATTGAAGATGGAGTATTGAGGATTGAAGATTGAGGATTTAGTATTGAGGATTGAGGATTCAGGGTTGAAGATTCAGGATTGAGGATTGAGTATTGAGGATTGAGGATTGAGGATTGAAGATTGAATATTGATGATTGAATATTGAGGACTGAGGATTGAGGCTTGTGGATTGAGGACGAGGACTGAGGGTTTAATATTGATGTTTGAGGTCTGGGGATTAAGGATTGAGGATTGAGAATTGAGGATTGAGGATTGACGATTGATGATTGAGGATTGGGTGTTTAGGATTGAAGAATGAGGATTGAGGATTGAGGATTGAGGTTTGAGGATTGAGGATTGGGGATTGAGGACTGAGGATTGAGGATTGAAGATTGAGTATTGAGTATTGAGGATTGAGGATTGAGGATTGAAGGTTGAGTATTGAGGATTGAAGGTTGAGGATTGAGGATTGAGTACTGAGGATTGGGGATTGAGGATTGAGGATTGAAGATTGGGGATTGATGATTGAGGATTGAGAATTGAGAATTAAGGATGAGGGCTGAGGGTTGAGGATTGAGGATTGAGGATTGAGGATTGCGGATTGAGCATTGAAGATTGAGTATTGATGCCTGAGGATTGAGGATTGAGTATTGATGATTGAGGATCGAGGATTGAAGATTGAGAATTGAGGATTGAAGATTGAGGATTGAGGATTGAGGATTGAGGATGGAGGATGAGGGCTGAGGGTTGAGGATTGAGGATTGAGAAATGAGGATTGAGGATTGAGGATTGAAATTGAGGATTGGGTATTGAGGATTGAGGAATGAGGATTGAGGAATTAGGATTGAGGGTTGAGGATTGAGGATTGAAGATTGAGGATTGGGTATTGAGGATTGAAGAATGAGGATTGAGGATTGAGGATTGAGGATTGAGGATTGAAGATTGAGTGTTGAGGATTGAAGATTGAGGATTGAGGATTGAGGATTGAGGATTGAGGATTGAAGATTGAGTTTTGAGGATTGAAGATTGAGGGTTGAGTATTGAGGATTGAGGATTCAGGGTTGAAGATTGAGGATTGAGGATTGAGGATTGAGGATTGAGGATTGAGGATTGAAGATTGAATATTGATGATTGAATATTGAGGCCTGAGGATTGAGGGTTGTGGATCGAGGACGAGGACTGAGGGTTGAATGTTGATGTTTGAGGTGTGAGGATTAAGGATTGAGGATTGAGAATTGAGGATTGAGGATTGAGGATTGAGGATTGAGGATTGAGGATAGAAGATTGAGTACTGATGATTGAATATTGAGGATTGAGGATTGAGGTTTGAGGATTGAGGTCGAGGACTGACGGTAGAGGATTTAGGTTTGGGGATTGAGGATTGAGGACTGTGGATTGAGGATGAGTGCTAAGGGTTGGGGATTGAGGTTTGACGGCTGAGGACTGACGATTGAGGATTGAGAATTGAGGATTCACGTTTGAGGATTCAAGATTGAGGATTAGGTATTGAGGATTGAAGAATGAGGATTCAGGATTGAGGATTGAGGATTGAGGATTGAGGATCTAGGATTGGAGATTGATTATTGAGTATTGAAGGTTGAGGATTGTGGATTGAGGATTGAGGATTGAGTATTGAAGATTGAGGATTGATGACTGAGGATTGACGACTGAGAATTGAGGATTGAGGATGATGATTGAAGATTGGGTATTGAGGATTGAATATTGAGGATTGAGGATTGAGGATTGAGAATTGAAGATTGAGTATTGAGTATTGAAGGTTGAGGATTGTGGATTGAGTATTAAGGATTGAGGATTGAATATTGTAGATTGAGTATTGATGCCTGAAGATTGAGGATTGAGGATTGAGGATTGAGGATTGAGGATTGAAGATTGAGTATCGAGGGTTGAAGATTGAGGATTGAAGATTGAGTGTTGATGATTGAATATTGAGGATTGAGGATTGAGGATTGAGGGTTGAGGATTGAGGATTGGGTATTGAGGATTGAGGAATGAGGATTGAGGATTGAGGTTTGAGGATTGAGGATTGCAGATTGAGTGTTGAGGATTGAAGATTGAGGATTGAGGATTGAGGATTGAGGAATGAGGATTGAAGATTGAGTATTGAGGATTGAAGATTGAGGATAGAGGATTGTGTACTGAGGATGGAGGATGAGGGCTGAGGGTTGAGGATTGAGGATTGAGAAATGAGGGTTGAGGATTGGGGATTGAAATTGAGGATAGGGTATTGAGGATTGAAGAATGAGGATTGAGGAATTAGGATTGAGGATTGAGGATTGAGGATTGAAGATTGAGGATTGGGTATTGAGGATTGAAGAATGAGGATTGAGGATTGAGGATTGAGGATTGAGGATTGAAGATTGAGTGTTGAGGATTGAAGATTGAGGATTGAGGATTGAGGATTGAGGATTGAGGATTGAAGATTGAGTATTGAGGATTGAAGATTGAGGATTGAGTATTGAGGATTGAGGATTCAGGGTTGAAGATTGAGGATTGAGGATTGAGGATTGAGGATTGAGTATTGAGGATTGAAGATTGAATATTGATGATTGAATATTGAGGACTGAGGATTGAGGGATGCGGATTGAGGACGAGGACTGAGGGTTGAATATTGTAGTTTGAGGTCCGAGGATTAAGGATTGAGGATTGAGAATTGAGGATTGAGGATTGAGGATTGAAGATTGAGGATTGGGTATTTACGATTGAAGAATGAGGATTGAGGATTGACGTTTAAGGATTGAGGACTGAAGATTGAGTATTGCTGACTGAATATTGAGTATTGAGGATTGAGGTTTGAGGATTGTGGATGAAGACTGAGGGTTGAGGATTGAGGTTTGAGGAACGAGGATTGAGGATTGAGGATTGAGGACTAAGGATTGACGATTGAGTATTGAAGATTGAGGATTGATGACTGAGGATTGACGACTGAGAATTGAGGATTGAGGATTGATGATTGAAGATTGAGTATTGAGGATTGAATATTGCGGATTGAGGATTGAGGACTGAGGATTGAGGATTGAGTATTGAAGATTGAGTGTTGAGGATTGAAGATTGAGGATTGAGGATTGAGGATTGAGGATTGAGGATTGAAGATTGAGTATTGAGGATTGAAGATTGAGGATTGAGTATTGAGGATTGAGGATTCAGGGTTGAAGATTGAGGATTGAGGATTGAGGATTGAGGATTGAGGATTGAGGATTGAGGATTGAGGATTGAAGATTGAATATCGATGATTGAATATTGAGTACTGAGGATTGAGGGTTGTGGATTGAGGACGAGGACTGAGGGTTGAATATTGAT
The DNA here is from genome assembly GCF_051401765.1 of Calliopsis andreniformis. Classification (NCBI taxonomy): domain Eukaryota; kingdom Metazoa; phylum Arthropoda; class Insecta; order Hymenoptera; family Andrenidae; genus Calliopsis; species Calliopsis andreniformis. Next base: position 1,218,595 of record NW_027480511.1, on the reverse strand, counting down.
GTTTGAGGTCTGAGGAACAAGGATTGAGGATTGAGAATTGAGGATTGAGGATTGAGGATTGATGATTGAGGATTGGGTATTTAGGATTGAAGAATGAGAGTTCAGTATTGAGGTTTGAGGATTGAGGATTGAAGATAGAGTATTGATGATTGAATATTGAGGATTGAGGATTGAAGTTTGAGGATTGAGGATGAAGACTGAGGGTTGAGGATTGTGGTTTGAGGAACGAGGATTGAGGATTGAGGATTGAGGACTAAGGATTGACGATTGAGTATTGAAGATTGAGGATTGATGACTGAGGATTGACGACTGAGAATTGAGGATTGAGGATGATGATAGAAGATTGAGTATCGAGGATTGAATATTGAGAAATGAGGATTGAGGATTGAGGATTGAGGAATGAGGATTGAAGATTGAGTATTGAGGATTGAAGATTGAGGATAGAGGATTGAGTACTGTGGATGGAGGATGAGGGCTGAGGGTTAAGGATTGAGGATTGAGAAATGAGGATTGAGGATTGAGGATTGAAATTGAGGATTTGGTATTGAGGATTGAAGAATGAGGATTGAGGAATTAGGATTGAGGATTGAGGATTGAGGATTGAAGATTGAGGATTGGGTATTGAGGATTGAAGAATGAGGATTGAGGATTGAGGATTGAGGATTCAGGATTGAAGATTGAGTGTTGAGGATTGAAGATTGAGTATTGAGGATTGAGGATTGAGGATTGAGGATTGAAGATGGAGTATTGAGGATTGAAGATTGAGGATTTAGTATTGAGGATTGAGGATTCAGGGTTGAAGATTGAGGATTGAGGATTGAGTATTGAGGATTGAGGATTGAGGATTGAAGATTGAATATTGATGATTGAATATTGAGGACTGAGGATTGAGGCTTGTGGATTGAGGACGAGGACTGAGGGTTTAATATTCATGTTTGAGGTCTGAGGATTAAGGATTGAGGATTGAGAATTGAGGATTGAGGATTGACGATTGATGATTGAGGATTGGGTGTTTAGGATTGAAGAATGAGGATTGAGGATTGAGGATTGAGGTTTGAGGATTGAGGATTGGGGATTGAGGACTGAGGATTGAGGATTGAAGATTGAGTATTGAGTATTGAGGATTGAGGATTGAGGATTGAAGGTTGAGTATTGAGGATTGAAGGTTGAGGATTGAGGATTGAGTACTGAGGATTGGGGATTGAGGATTGAGGATTGAAGATTGGGGATTGATGATTGAGGATTGAGAATTGAGAATTGAGGATGAGGGCTGAGGGTTGAGGATTGAGGATTGAGGCTTGAGGATTGAGGATTGAGCATTGAAGATTGAGTATTGATGCCTGAGGATTGAGGATTGAGTATTGATGATTGAGGATCGAGGATTGAAGATTGAGAATTGAGGATTGAAGATTGAGGATTGAGGATTGAGGATTGAGGATGGAGGATGAGGGCTGAGGGTTGAGGATTGAGGATTGAGAAATGAGGATTGAGGATTGAGGATTGAAATTGAGGATTGGGTATTGAGGATTGAGGAATGAGGATTGAGGAATTAGGATTGAGGGTTGAGGATTGAGGATTGAAGATTGAGGATTGGGTATTGAGGATTGAAGAATGAGGATTGAGGATTGAGGATTGAGGATTGAGGATTGAAGATTGAGTGTTGAGGATTGAAGATTGAGGATTGAGGATTGAGGATTGAGGATTGAGGATTGAAGATTGAGTTTTGAGGATTGAAGATTGAGGGTTGAGTATTGAGGATTGAGGATTCAGGGTTGAAGATTGAGGATTGAGGATTGAGGATTGAGGATTGAGGATTGAGGATTGAAGATTGAATATTGATGATTGAATATTGAGGCCTGAGGATTGAGGGTTGTGGATCGAGGACGAGGACTGAGGGTTGAATGTTGATGTTTGAGGTGTGAGGATTAAGGATTGCGGATTGAGAATTGAGGATTGAGGATTGAGGATTGAGGATTGAGGATTGAGGATAGAAGATTGAGTATTGATGATTGAATATTGAGGATTGAGGATTGAGGTTTGAGGATTGAGGTCGAGGACTGACGGTAGAGGATTTAGGTTTGGGGATTGAGGATTGATGACTGAGAATTGAGGATGAGTGCTAAGGGTTGGGGATTGAGGTTTGACGGCTGAGGACTGACGATTGAGGATTGAGAATTGAGGATTCACGTTTGAGGATTGAAGATTGAGGATTAGGTATTGAGGATTGAAGAATGAGGATTGAGGATTGAGGATTGAGGATTGAGGATTGAGGATCTAGGATTGGAGATTGATTATTGAGTATTGAAGGTTGAGGATTGTGGATTGAGGATTGAGGATTGAGTATTGAAGATTGAGGATTGATGACTGAGGATTGACGACTGAGAATTGAGGATTGAGGATGATGATTGAAGATTGGGTATTGAGGATTGAATATTGAGGATTGAGGATTGAGGATTGAGAATTGAAGATTGAGTATTGAGTATTGAAGGTTGAGGATTGTGGATTGAGTATTAAGGATTGAGGATTGAATATTGTAGATTGAGTATTGATGCCTGAAGATTGAGGATTGAGGATTGAGGATTGAGGATTGAGGATTGAAGATTGAGTATCGAGGGTTGAAGATTGAGGATTGAAGATTGAGTGTTGATGATTGAATATTGAGGATTGAGGATTGAGGATTGAGGGTTGAGGATTGAGGATTGGGTATTGAGGATTGAGGAATGAGGATTGAGGATTGAGGTTTGAGGATTGAGGATTGCAGATTGAGTGTTGAGGATTGAAGATTGAGGATTGAGGATTGAGGATTGAGGAATGAGGATTGAAGGTTGAGTATTGAGGATTGAAGATTGAGGATAGAGGATTGTGTACTGAGGATGGAGGATGAGGGCTGAGGGTTGAGGATTGAGGATTGAGATATGAGGGTTGAGGATTGGGGATTGAAATTGAGGATAGGGTATTGAGGATTGAAGAATGAGGATTGAGGAATTAGGATTGAGGATTGAGGATTGAGGATTGAAGATTGAGGATTGGGTATTGAGGATTGAAGAATGAGGATTGAGGATTGAGGATTGAGGATTGAGGATTGAAGATTGAGTGTTGAGGATTGAAGATTGAGGATTGAGGATTGAGGATTGAGGATTGAAGATTGAGTATTGAGGATTGAAGATTGAGGATTGAGTATTGAGGATTGAGGATTCAGGGTTGAAGATTGAGGATTGAGGATTGAGGATTGAGGATTGAGTATTGAGGATTGAAGATTGAATATTGATGATTGAATATTGAGGACTGAGGATTGAGGGATGCGGATTGAGGACGAGGACTGAGGGTTGAATATTGTAGTTTGAGGTCCGAGGATTAAGGATTGAGGATTGAGAATTGAGGATTGAGGATTGAGGATTGAAGATTGAGGATTGGGTATTTACGATTGAAGAATGAGGATTGAGGATTGACGTTTAAGAATTGAGGACTGAAGGTTGAGTATTGATGACTGAATATTGAGTATTGAGGATTGAGGTTTGAGGATTGTGGATGAAGACTGAGGGTTGAGGATTGAGGTTTGAGGGACGAGGATTGAGGATTGAGGATTGAGGACTAAGGATTGACGATTGAGTATTGAAGATTGAGGATTGATGACTGAGGATTGACGACTGAGAATTGAGGATTGAGGATTGATGATTGAAGATTGAGTATTGAGGATTGAATATTGCGGATTGAGGATTGAGGACTGAGGATTGAGGATTGAGTATTGAAGATTGAGTGTTGAGGATTGAAGATTGAGGATTGAGGATTGAGGATTGAGGATTGAGGATTGAAGATTGAGTATTGAGGATTGAAGATTGAGGATTGAGTATTGAGGATTGAGGATTCAGGGTTGAAGATTGAGGATTGAGGATTGAGGATTGAGGATTGAGGATTGAGGATTGAGGATTGAAGATTGAATATCGATGATTGAATATTGAGTACTGAGGATTGAGGGTTGTGGATTGAGGACGAGGACTGAGGGTTGAATATTGATGTTTGAGGTCTGAGGATCAAGGATTGAGGATTGAGAATTGAGGATTGAGGATTGAGGATTGAAGATTGAGGATTGGGTATTTAGGATTGAAGAATGAGAGTTCAGTATTGAGGTTTGAGGATTGAGGATTGAAGATTGAGTATTGATGATTGAATATTGAGGATTGAGGATTGAAGTTTGAGGATTGAGGATGAAGACTGAGGGTTGAGGATTGTGGTTTGAGGAACGAGGATTGAGGATTGAGGATTGAGGACTAAGGATTGACGATTGAGTATTGAAGATTGAGGATTGATGACTGAGGATTGACGACTGAGAATTGAGGATTGAGGATGATGATTGAAGATTGAGTATCGAGGATTGAATATTGAGAAATGAGGATTGAGGATTGAGGATTGAAATTGAGGATTGGGTATTGAGGATTGAGGAATGAGGATTGAGGAATTAGGATTGAGGATTGCGGATTGAGGATTGAAGATTGAGCATTGAAGATTGAGTATTGATGCCTGATGATTGAGGATTGAGGATTGATGACTGAGGATCGAGGATTGAAATTGAGAATTGAGGATTGAAGATTGAGGATTGAGGTTTGAGGATTGAGGATGGAGGATGAGGGCTGAGGGTTGAGGATTGAGGATTGAGAAATGAGGATTGAGGATTGAGGATTGAAATTGAGGATTGGGTATTGAGGATTGAGGAATGAGGATTGAGGAATTAGGATTGAGGATTGAAGATTGAGGATTGGGTATTGAGGATTGAAGAATGAGGATTGAGCATTGAGGATTGAGGATTGAGGATTGAAGATTGAGTGTTGAGGATTGAAGATTGAGGATTGAGGATTGAGGATTGAGGATTGAGGATTGAGGATTGAAGATTGAGTTTTGAGGATTGAAGATTGAGGATTGAGTATTGAGGATTGAGGATTCAGGGTTGAAGATTGAGGATTGAGGATTGAGGATTGAGGATTGAGGATTGAGGATTGAAGATTGAATATTGATGATTGAATATTGAGGACTGAGGATTGAGGGTTGTGGATTGAGGACGAGGACTGAGGGTTGAATGTTGATGTTTGAGGTGTGAGGATTAAGGATTGAGGATTGAGAATTGAGGATTGAGGATTGAGGATTGATGATTGAGGATTGGGTATTTAGGATTGAAGAATGAGGATTGGGGATTGAGGTTTGAGTATTGAGGATTGAAGATTGAGTATCGATGATTGAATATTGAGGATTGAGGATTGAGGTTTGAGGATTGAGGGTGAAGACTGAGGGCTGAGGATTGAGGTTTGAGGAACGAGGATTGAGGATTGAGGATTGAGGACTAAGGATTGACGATTGAGTATTGAAGATTGAGGATTGATGACTGAGGATTGACGACTGAGAATTGAGGATTGAGGATGATGATTGAAGATTGGGTATTGAGGATTGAATATTGAGGATTGAGGATTGAGGATTGAGGATTGAGGATTGAGAATTGAAGATTGAGTATTGAGTATTGAAGGTTGAGGATTGTGGATTGAGGATTAAGGATTGAGGATTGAATATTGTAGATTGAGTATTGATGCCTGAAGATTGAGGATTGAGGATTGAGGATTGAGGATTGAAGATTGAGTATTGAGGATTGAGGATTGAGGATTGAGGATTGGGTATTGAGGATTGAGGAATGAGGATTGAGGATTGAGGTTTGAGGATTGAGGATTGCAGATTGAGTGTTAAGGATTGAAGATTGAGGATTGAGGATTGAGGATTGAGGAATGAGGATTGAAGATTGAGTATTGAGGATTGAAGATTGAGGATAGAGGATTGTGTACTGAGGATGGAGGATGAGGGCTGAGGGTTGAGGATTGAGGATTGAGAAATGAGGGTTGAGGATTGAGGATTGAAATTGAGGATAGGGTATTGAGGATTGAAGAATGAGGATTGGGGAATTAGGATTGAGGATTGAGGATTGAGGATTGAAGATTGAGGATTGGGTATTGAGGATTGAAGAATGAGGATTGAGGATTGAGGATTGAGGATTGAGGATTGAAGATTGAGTGTTGAGGATTGATGATTGAGGATTGAGGATTGAGGACTGAGGATTGAGGATTGAAGATAGAGTATTGAGGATTGAAGATTGAGGATTGAGTATTGAGGAATGAGGATTCAGGGTTGAAGATTGAGGATTGAGGATTGAGGATTGTGGATTGAGGATTGAGGATTGAAGATTGAATATTGATGATTGAATATTGAGGACTGAGGATTGAGGGTTGTGGATTGAGGACGAGGACTGAGGGTTGAATATTGTAGTTTGAGGTCCGAGGATTAAGGATTGAGTATTGAGAGTTGAGGATTGAGGATTGAGGATTGAAGATTGAGGATTGGGTATTTACGATTGAAGAATGAGGATTGAGGATTGACGTTTGAGGATTGAGGATTGAAGATTGAGTATTGATGACTGAATATTGAGTATTGAGGATTGAGGTTTGAGGATTGAGGATTGAGGATTCAGGGTTGAAGATTGAGGATTGAGGATTGAGGATTGAGGATTGAGGATTGAGGATTGAGGATTGAAGATTGAATATCGATGATTGAATATTGAGTACTGAGGATTGAGGGTTGTGGATTGAGGACGAGGACTGAGGGTTGAATATTGATGTTTGAGGTCTGAGGATCAAGGATTGAGGATTGAGAATTGAGGATTGAGGATTGAGGATTGAAGATTGAGGATTGGGTATTTAGGATTGAAGAATGAGAGTTCAGTATTGAGGTTTGAGGATTGAGGATTGAAGATTGAGTATTGATGATTGAATATTGAGGATTGAGGATTGAAGTTTGAGGATTGAGGATGAAGACTGAGGGTTGAGGATTGTGGTTTGAGGAACGAGGATTGAGGATTGAGGATTGAGGACTAAGGATTGACGATTGAGTATTGAAGATTGAGGATTGATGACTGAGGATTGACGACTGAGAATTGAGGATTGAGGATGATGATTGAAGATTGAGTATCGAGGATTGAATATTGAGAAATGAGGATTGAGGATTGAGGATTGAAATTGAGGATTGGGTATTGAGGATTGAGGAATGAGGATTGAGGAATTAGGATTGAGGATTGCGGATTGAGGATTGAAGATTGAGCATTGAAGATTGAGTATTGATGCCTGATGATTGAGGATTGAGGATTGATGACTGAGGATCGAGGATTGAAATTGAGAATTGAGGATTGAAGATTGAGGATTGAGGTTTGAGGATTGAGGATGGAGGATGAGGGCTGAGGGTTGAGGATTGAGGATTGAGAAATGAGGATTGAGGATTGAGGATTGAAATTGAGGATTGGGTATTGAGGATTGAGGAATGAGGATTGAGGAATTAGGATTGAGGATTGAAGATTGAGGATTGGGTATTGAGGATTGAAGAATGAGGATTGAGCATTGAGGATTGAGGATTGAGGATTGAAGATTGAGTGTTGAGGATTGAAGATTGAGGATTGAGGATTGAGGATTGAGGATTGAGGATTGAGGATTGAAGATTGAGTTTTGAGGATTGAAGATTGAGGATTGAGTATTGAGGATTGAGGATTCAGGGTTGAAGATTGAGGATTGAGGATTGAGGATTGAGGATTGAGGATTGAGGATTGAAGATTGAATATTGATGATTGAATATTGAGGACTGAGGATTGAGGGTTGTGGATTGAGGACGAGGACTGAGGGTTGAATGTTGATGTTTGAGGTGTGAGGATTAAGGATTGAGGATTGAGAATTGAGGATTGAGGATTGAGGATTGATGATTGAGGATTGGGTATTTAGGATTGAAGAATGAGGATTGGGGATTGAGGTTTGAGTATTGAGGATTGAAGATTGAGTATCGATGATTGAATATTGAGGATTGAGGATTGAGGTTTGAGGATTGAGGGTGAAGACTGAGGGCTGAGGATTGAGGTTTGAGGAACGAGGATTGAGGATTGAGGATTGAGGACTAAGGATTGACGATTGAGTATTGAAGATTGAGGATTGATGACTGAGGATTGACGACTGAGAATTGAGGATTGAGGATGATGATTGAAGATTGGGTATTGAGGATTTAATATTGAGGATTGAGGATTGAGGATTGAGGATTGAGGATTGAGAATTGAAGATTGAGTATTGAGTATTGAAGGTTGAGGATTGTGGATTGAGGATTAAGGATTGAGGATTGAATATTGTAGATTGAGTATTGATGCCTGAAGATTGAGGATTGAGGATTGAGGATTGAGGATTGAAGATTGAGTATCGAGGGTTGAAGATTGAGGATTGAAGATTGAGTGTTGATGATTGAATATTGAGGATTGAGGATTGAGGATTGAGGATTGAGGATTGAGGATTGGGTATTGAGGATTGAGGAATGAGGATTGAGGATTGAGGTTTGAGGATTGAGGATTGCAGATTGAGTGTTAAGGATTGAAGATTGAGGATTGAGGATTGAGGATTGAGGAATGAGGATTGAAGATTGAGTATTGAGGATTGAAGATTGAGGATAGAGGATTGTGTACTGAGGATGGAGGATGAGGGCTGAGGGTTGAGGATTGAGGATTGAGAAATGAGGGTTGAGGATTGAGGATTGAAATTGAGGATAGGGTATTGAGGATTGAAGAATGAGGATTGAGGAATTAGGATTGAGGATTGAGGATTGAGGATTGAAGATTGAGGATTGGGTATTGAGGATTGAAGAATGAGGATTGAGGATTGAGGATTGAGGATTGAGGATTGAAGATTGAGTGTTGAGGATTGATGATTGAGGATTGAGGATTGAGGACTGAGGATTGAGGATTGAAGATTGAGTATTGAGGATTGAAGATTGAGGATTGAGTATTGAGGAATGAGGATTCAGGGTTGAAGATTGAGGATTGAGGATTGAGGATTGTGGATTGAGGATTGAGGATTGAAGATTGAATATTGATGATTGAATATTGAGGACTGAGGATTGAGGGTTGTGGATTGAGGACGAGGACTGAGGGTTGAATATTGTAGTTTGAGGTCCGAGGATTAAGGATTGAGTATTGAGAGTTGAGGATTGAGGATTGAGGATTGAAGATTGAGGATTGGGTATTTACGATTGAAGAATGAGGATTGAGGATTGACGTTTGAGGATTGAGGATTGAAGATTGAGTATTGATGACTGAATATTGAGTATTGAGGATTGAGGTTTGAGGATTGAGGATGAAGACTGAGGGTTGAGGATTGAGGTTTGAGGAACGAGGATTGAGGATTGAGGATTGAGGACTGAGGATTGAGGATTGAGGATTGAGGATTGAAGATTGAGTATTGATGATTGAATATTGAGGATTGAGTATTGAGGTTTGAGGATTGAGGACGAGGACTGTCGGTAGAGGATTTAGGTTTAAGGATTGAGGATTGAGGACTGAGGATTGAGGATGAGTGCTACGCGTCGGGGATTGAGGTTCGACGACTGAGGACTGAGGATTGAGGATTGAGAATTGAGGATTGATGTTTGAGGATTGAAGATTGAGGATTGGGTATTGAGGATTGAAGAATGCGGATTGAGGATTGAGGATTGAGGATTGAGGATTGAGGATCTAGGATTGGAGATTGAGTATTGATGATTGAATATTGAGGATTGAGGATTGAGGTTTGAGGATTGAGGACGAGGACTGACGGTAGAGGATTTAGGTTTGAGGATTGAGGATTGAGGACTGAGGATTGAGGATGAGTGCTAAGCGTCGTGGATTGAGGTTCGACGACTGAGGACTGAGGATTGCGGTTTGAGGACTGAGGACTGAGGATTGAGTATTGAGAATTGAGGATTGAGGATTGAGGATTGAAATTGAGGATTGGGTATTGAGGATTGAAGAATGAGGATTGAGGAATTAGGATTGAGGATTGAGGATTGAGGATTGAAGATTGAGGAGTGGCTATTGAGGATTGAAGATTGAGGATTGAGTATTGAGGATTGAGGATTGAGGATTGAAGATTGAGGATTGAGAATTGAGGATTGAGGATTGAGGATTGAGGATTGAAGATTGAATATTGATGATTGAATATTGAGGACTGAGGATTGAGGGTTGTGGATTGAGGACGAGGACTGAGGGTTGAATATTGATGTTTGATGTCTGAGGATTAAGGATTGAGGGTTGAGAATTGAAGATTGAGGATTGAGGATTGAAGATTGAGGATTGGGTATTGAGGATTGAAGAATGAGGATTGAGGATTCAGGTTTGAGTATTGAGGATTGCAGGTTGAGTATTGATAATTGAAGATTGAGGATTGAGGATTGAAATTGATGATTGGGTATTGAGGATTGAAGAATGAGGATTGAGGAATTAGGATTGAGGATTGAGGATTGAGGATTGAAGGTTGAGGATTGGGTATTGAGGATTGAAGAATGAGGATTGAGGATTGAGAATTGAGAATTGAGATTTGAGTATGAGGGCTGAGGGTTGAGGATTGAGGTTTGGGAAATGGGGATTAAGGATTGAGGATTGAGGGTTGAGGATTGAGGATTGAAGATTGAGTATTGAGGATTGAAGATTGAGGATTGAGTATTGAGGATTGAGGATTCAGGGTTGAAGATTGAGGATTGAGGATTGAGGATTGAGGATTGAGGGTTGAGGATTGAAGATTGAATATTGATGACTGAATATTGAGGACTGAGGATTGAGGGTTGTGTATTGAGGACGAGGACTGAGGGTTGAATATTGATGTTTGAGGTCCGAGGATTAAGGATTGAGGATTGAGAATTGAGGATTGAGGATTGAGGATTGAAGATTGAGGATTGGGTATTTAGGATTGAAGAATGAGGATTGAGGATTGACGTTTGAGGATTGAGGATTGAAGATTGAGTATTGATGACTGAATATTGAGTATTGAGGATTGAGGTTTGAGGATTGAGGATGAAGACTGAGGGTTGAGGATTGAGGATTGAGGAACGAGGATTGAGGATTGAGGATTGAGGACTAAGGATTGACGATTGAGTATTGAAGATTGAGGATTGATGACTGAGGATTGACGACTGAGGATTGAGGATTGATGATTGAAGATTGAGTATTGAGGATTGAATATTGCGGATTGAGGATTGAGGATTGAGGATTGAGGATTGAGGATTGAATATTGTAGATTGAGTATTGATGCCTGAGGATTGAGGATTGTGGTTTGAGGATTGAGGATTGAGGATTGAGGATTGAGGATTGAAGATTGAGTATTGAGGATTGAAGATTGAGTGTTGAAGATTGAGTATTGATGATTGAATATTGAGGATTGAGGATTGAGGACTGAGGATTGAGGATTGAGGATTGAGGATTGAAGATTGAGTATTGATGATTGAATATTGAGGATTGAGGATTGAGGTTTGAGGATTGTGGACGAGGACTGACGGTAGAGGATTTAGGTTTGAGGATTGAGGATTGAGGACTGAGGATTGAGTATGTGTGCTAAGCGTCGGGGATTGAGGTTCGACGACTGAGGACTGAGGATTGAGGACTGAGAATTGAGGATTGATGTTTGAGGATTGAAGATTGAGGATTGGGTATTGAGGATTGAAGAATGAGGATTGAGGATTGAGGATTGAGGATTGAGGATTGAGGATCTAGGATTGGAGATTGAGTATTGATGATTGAATATTGAGGATTGAGGATTGAGGTTTGAGGATTGAGGACGAGGACTGACGGTAGAGGATTTAGGTTTGAGGATTGAGCATTGAGGACAGAGGATTGAGGATGAGTGCTAAGCGTCGTGGATTGAGGTTCGACGACTGAGGACTGAGGATTGCGGTTTGAGGACTGAGGACTGAGGATTGAGTATTGAGAATTGAGGATTGAGGATTGAGGATTGAAATTGAGGATTGGGTATTGAGGATTGAAGAATGAGGATTGAGGAATTAGGATTGAGGATTGAGGATTGAGGATTGAAGATTGAGGAGTGGGTATTGAGGATTGAAGATTGAGGATTGAGTATTGAGGACTGAGGATTGAGGGTTGTGGATTGAGGACGAGGACTGAGAGTTGAATATTGATGTTTGAGGTCTGAGAATTAAGGATTGAGGGTTGAGAATTGAAGATTGAGGATTGAGGATTGAAGATTGAGGATTGGGTATTGAGGATTGAAGAATGAGGATTGAGGATTCAGGTTTGAGTATTGAGGATTGCAGGTTGAGTATTGATAATTGAAGATTGAGGATTGATGATTGAAATTGATGATTGGGTATTGAGGATTGAAGAATGAGGATTGAGGAATTAGGATTGAGGATTGAGGATTGAGGATTGAAGGTTGAGGATTGGGTATTGAGGATTGAAGAATGAGGATTGAGGATTGAGAATTGAGAATTGAGATTTGAGTATGAGGGCTGTGGGTTGAGGATTGAGGTTTGGGAAATGGGGATTGAGGATTGAGGATTGAGGATTGAGGATTGAGGATTGAGGATTGAGGATTGAGGATTGAGGGTTGAGTATTGAAGATTGAGTATTGATCACTGAGGATTGAGGATTGAGGATTGAGGATTGAAGATTGAATATTGAGGATATAAGATTGAGGATTGATGATTGAGGATTGAGGATGGAGGATGAGGGCTGAGGGTAGACGATTGAGGTTTGAGGACAGAGGACTGAGGATTGAGGATTGAGAATTGAGGATTGAGGATTGAGTATTGAGGATTGAAGATTGACGATTGAGAATTAAGGATTTAAGATTGAGGATTAAGGATTGAAGATTGGGGATTGAGGATCTAGGATTGGAGGTTGATTATTGAGGATTGAAGATTGAGGATTGAAGATTGAGGATTGAGGATAGAGGATTGAAGATGGAGGATGAGGGCTGAGGGTTGAGGTTTGAGGTTTGAGTATTGAATCCTGAGAATTCAGGATATTCTATTGAGTATTGAGAATTGCGGGTTGATGGTTGAGTATTGAGCATTGGGGTTGAGGATTGAGTATTGAAGATTGAGGATTGATGATTGAGGATTGAGGATTGAGGATTGAGGATTGAGGATTGAGCGCTGAGGTTTGAGGACTGAGGACTGAGTATTGAGAATTGAGGATTGAGGATTGAGGACTGAGGATTGAAGATTGAGGATTGGGGACTGAGGATTGAATATTCAGGATTGAGGATTGAGGATTGAGGATTGAGGATTGATGATTGAAGATTCATTATTGATGATTGAAGGTTGAGGATTGAGGATTGAGGATTGAAGATTGAGCACTGAGCGTTGATGGTTTAGTGATGAGAATTGATATTTGTGGATTGAGATTTGAAGAGTGAATAATGGGGATTGAGTATTGAAAACTGTGAATTGAGGATATTCTATTGAGGACTGAGGATTGACAATTGATTTAAGAGGACTGAGGGCTGAAGATTGAGGATTCAGGATTGAGGATTAGGGATTGAGGTTTGAGGACTGAGGATTGAGGATTGAGGATTGAGGATTGAGGATTGAGGATGGAGGATGAGGGCTGAGGGTTGAGGATTGCGGTTTGAGGACTGAGGACTGAGGATTGAGGATTGAGAATTGAGGATTCTGGATTGAGTATTGAAATTGAGGATTGGGTATTGATGATTGAAGAATGAGGATTGAGGAATTAGGATTGAGGATTGAGGATTGAGGATTGAAGATTGAGGAGTGGGTATTCAGGATTGAAGATTGAGGATTGAGTATTGAGGATTGAGGATTGAGGATTGAAGATTGAGGATTCAGAATTGAGGATTGAGGATTGAGGATTGAGGATTGAAGATTGAATATTGATGATTGAATATTGAGGACTGAGGATTGAGGGTTGTGGATTGAGGACGTGGACTGAGGGTTGAATATTGATGTTTGAGGTCTGAGGATTAAGGTTTGAGGGTCGAGAATTGAGGATTGAGGATTGAGGATTGAGGATTGAGGATTGGGCATTGAGGATTGAAGAATGAGGATTGAGGATTGAGGTTTGAGGATTGAGGATTGCAGATTGAGTATTGAGGATTGAAGATTGAGGATTGAGGATTGAGGATTGAAGATTGATGACTGAGGATTGAGGATTGAGGATTGAGGATTGAAGATTGAGTATTGAGGATTGAAGGTTGAGGATTGAGTATTGAGTACTGAGGATTGAGGATTGAGGATTGAGGATTGAAGATTGAGTATTGATGATTGAGGATTGAGAATTGAGATTTGAGTATGAGGGCTGAGGGTTGAGGATTGAGGTTTGGGAAATGGGGATTGAGGATTGAGGATTGAGGCTTGAGGATTGAGGATTGAGGATTGAGGATTGAGGGTTGAGTATTGAAGATTGAGTATTGATCACTGAGGATTGAGGATTGAGGATTGAGGATTGAATATTGAATATTGAGAATTGAGGATTGAGTACTGAGGATTGAGGATTGAGGAATGAGGATTGAAGATTGAGTATTGATGATTGAATATTGAGGATTGAGGATTGAGGTTTGAGGATTGAGGACGAGGACTGACGGTTGAGGATTGAGGTTTGAGGATTCAGGATTGAGGTTTGAGGACTGAGAATTGAGGACTGAGTATTGAGAATTGAGGATTGAGGATTGAATATTGATGATTGAATATTGAGGACTGAGGATTGAGAGTTGTGGATTGAGGACGAGGACTGAGGGTTGAATATTGATGTTTGAGTTCTGAGGATTAAGGATTGAGGATTGAGAATTGAGGATTGAGGATTGAGGATTGGAAATTGAGGATTGGGTATTTAGGATTGAAGAATGAGGATTGAGGATTGAGGTTTGAGGATCGAGGATTGAATATTGAGTATTGATGATTGAATATTGAGGATTGAGGATTGAGGTTTGAGGATTGAGGACGAGGACTGACGGTAGAGGATTGAGGTTTGAGGATTGAGGATTGGGGATTGATGACTGAGGATTGAGGATTGAGGATTGAGCATTAAGGATTGAAGATTGATGACTGGGGATTGAGGATTGAAGATTGAGTATTGACGATTGAAGATTGGGGACTGAGGATCTAGGATCGGATATTGATTATTGAGGATTGAAGATTGAGGATTGAGGATTGAGGATTGGGAATTGAGAATTGAGGATGAGGACTGAGGGATGAGGATTGAGGTTTGAGGGATGAGGATTGATGGTTGAGGATTGAGGATTGAGGATTGAGGATTGAGGATTGAGTATTGAAGATTGAGTATTGATGCCTGAGGATTGAGAATTGAGGATTGAGGATTGAGGATTGAGGATTGAGGATTGAAGATTGAATATTGATGATTGAATATTGAGGACTGAGGATTGAGGGTTGTGGATTGAGGACGAGGACTGAAGGTTGAATATTGATGTTTGAGGTCTGAGGATTAAGGATTGAGGATTGAGTATTGAGGATTGAGGATTGAGGATTGAAGATTGAGGATTGGGTATTTAGGATTGAAGAATGAGGATTGAGGATTGAGGTTTGAGGATTGAGGATTGAAGATTGAGGATTGATGATTGAATATTGAGGATTGAGGATTGAGGTTTGAAGATTGAGGACGAGGACTGACGGTTGAGGATTGAGGTTTGAGGATTGAGGATTGGGGATTGAGGACTGAGGATTGAGGATTGAGGATTGAGCATTGAGAATTGAAGATTGATGACTGGGGATTGAGGATTGAATATTGAGGATTAACGACTGAAGATTGGGGATTGAGGATCTAGGATCGGAGATTGATTCTTGAGGATTGAGTATTGAGGATTGAGGATTGAGGATTGAGTATTGAGGATTGAGTATTGAAGATTGAGTATTGATGCCTGAGGATTGAAGATTGAGGATTGAGGATTGAGGATTGAGGATTGAGGATTGAGAATTGAGAATTGAGGATGAGGACTGAGGGATGAGGATTGAGGTTTGAGGAATGAGGATTGATGGTTGAGGATTGAGGATTGAGGATTGAGGATTGAGGATTGAGTATTGAAGATTGAGTATTGATGCCTGAGGATTGAGGATTGAGGATTGAGGATTGAGGATTGAGGATTGAGGATTGAGGATTGAAGATTGAATATTGATGATTGAATATTGAGGACTGAGGATTGAGGGTTGTGGATTGAGGACGAGGACTGAGGGTTGAACATTGATGTTCGAGGTCTGAGGAATAAGGATTGAGGATTGAGAATTGAGGATTGAGGATTGAGGATTGAAGATTGAGGATTGGGTATTTAGGATTGAAGAATGAGGATTGAGGATTGAGGTTTGAGGATTGAGGTTTGAGGATTGAGGATTGAAGATTGAGTATTGATGATTGAATATTGAGGATTGAGGATTGAGGTTTGAGGATTGAGGACGAGGACTGACGGTTGAGGATTGAGGTTTGAGGATTGAGGATTGGGGATTGAGGGCTGAGGATTGAGGATTGAGGATTGAGCATTGAGGATTGAAGATTGATTACTGGGGATTGAGTATTGAATATTGAGGATTAACGGTTGAAGATTGGGGATTGAGGATCTAGGATCGGAGATTGATTATTGAGGATTGAATATTCAGGATTGAGGATTGAGGATTGAGGATTGAGGATTGAGTATTGAAGATTGGGTATTTAGGATTGAAGAATGAGGATTGAGGATTGAGGTTTGAGGATCGAGGATTGAAGATTGAGTATTGATGATTGAATATTGAGGATTGAGGATTGAGGATTGAGGATGGAGAATGAGGACTGACGGTTGAGGATTGAGGTTTGAGGATTGAAGATTGAGGACTGAGGTCTGAGGATTGAGGATTGAGGATTGAGCATTGAGGATTGAAGATTGAGTACTGGGGATTGGGGATTGAAGATTGAGGATTAAGGATTGAAGATTGGGGATTGAGGATCTAGAATTGGAGATTGATTATTGAGGATTGAAGATTGAGGATTGAGGATTGAGGATTGAGAATTGAGAACTGAGTATGAGAACTGAGGGTTGAGGGTTGAGGTTCGAGGTATGAGGATTGAGGGTTGAGGATTGAGGATTGAGGATTGAGGATTGAGGATTGAGTATTGAAGATTGAGTATTGATGCCTGAGGATTGAGGATTGAGTATTGATGATTCAGGATCGAGGATTGAAGATTAAGAATTGAGGATTGAAGATTGAGGATTGAGGATTGAGGATTGAGGATTGAGGATTGAAGATTGAGGATTGGGTATTGAGTATTGAAGAATGAGGATTGAGGATTGAGGATTGAGGATTGAGGATTGAAGATTGAGTATTGAGGATTGAAGATTGACGATTGAGGATTAAGGATTGAGGATTGAGGATTGAGGATTGAGGATTGAAGATTGAGTAATGAGGATTGAAGATTGACGATTGAGAATTAAGGAATGAAGATTGGGGATTAAGGATTGAAGATTGGGGATTGAGGATCTAGGATTGGACGTTGATTATTGAGGATTGAAGATTGAGGATTGAGGATTGAGGATTGAGAATTGAGAATTGAGTATGAGGACGGAGGGTTGAGGATTGAGGGTTGAGGAATGAGGATTGAGGGTTGAGGATTGAGGATTGACGATTGAGGATTGAGGATTGAGGATTGAGTATTGAAGATTGAGTATTGATGCCTGAGGATTGAGGATTGAGTATTGATGATTCAGGATCGAGGATTGAAGATTGAGAATTGAGGATTGAAGATTGAGGATTGAGGATTGAGGATTGAGGATGGAGGATGAGGGCTGAGGGTTGATGATTGCGGTTTGAGGACTGATGACTGAGGATTGAGGATTGAGAATTGAGGATTGAGGATTGAGGATTGAAATTGAGGATTGGGTATTGATGATTGAAGAATGAGGATTGAGGAATTAGGATTGAGTATTGAGGATTGAGGATTGAAGATTGAGGAGTGGGTATTCAGGATTGAAGATTGAGGATTGAGTATTGAGGATTGAGGATTGAGGATTGAAGATTGAGGATTCAGAATTGAGGATTGAGGATTGAGTATTGAGGATTGAAGATTGAATATTGATGATTGAATATTGAGGACTGAGGATTGAGAGTTGTGGATTGAGGACGAGGACTGAGGGTTGAATATTGATGTTTGAGTTCTGAGGATTAAGGATTGAGGATTGAGAATTGAGGATTGAGGATTGAGGATTGGAAATTGAGGATTGGGTATTTAGGATTGAAGAATGAGGATTGAGGATTGAGGTTTGAGGAGCGAGGATTGAATATTGGGTATTGATGATTGAATATTGAGGATTGAGGATTGAGGTTTGAGGATTGAGGACGAGGACTGACGGTAGAGGATTGAGGTTTGAGGATTGAGGATTGGGGATTGATGACTGAGGATTGAGGATTGAGGATTGAGCATTAAGGATTGAAGATTGATGACTGGGGATTGAGGATTGAAGATTGAGTATTGACGATTGAAGATTGGGGACTGAGGATCTAGGATCGGATATTGATTATTGAGGATTGAAGATTGAGGATTGAGGATTGAGGATTGGGAATTGAGAATTGAGGATGAGGACTGAGGGATGAGGATTGAGGTTTGAGGGATGAGGATTGATGGTTGAGGATTGAGGATTGAGGATTGAGGATTGAGGATTGAGTATTGAAGATTGAGTATTGATGCCTGAGGATTGAGAATTGAGGATTGAGGATTGAGGATTGAGGATTGAGGATTGAAGATTGAATATTGATGATTGAATATTGAGGACTGAGGATTGAGGGTTGTGGATTGAGGACGAGGACTGAAGGTTGAATATTGATGTTTGAGGTCTGAGGATTAAGGATTGAGGATTGAGAATTGAGGATTGAGGATTGAGGATTGAAGATTGAGGATTGGGTATTTAGGATTGAAGAATGAGGATTGAGGATTGAGGTTTGAGGATTGAGGATTGAAGATTGAGGATTGATGATTGAATATTGAGGATTGAGGATTGAGGTTTGAAGATTGAGGACGAGGACTGACGGTTGAGGATTGAGGTTTGAGGATTGAGGATTGGGGATTGAGGACTGAGGATTGAGGATTGAGGATTGAGCATTGAGAATTGAAGATTGATGACTGGGGATTGAGGATTGAATATTGAGGATTAACGACTGAAGATTGGGGATTGAGGATCTAGGATCGGAGATTGATTCTTGAGGATTGAGTATTGAGGATTGAGGATTGAGGATTGAGTATTGAGGATTGAGTATTGAAGATTGAGTATTGATGCCTGAGGATTGAGGATTGAGGATTGAGGATTGAGGATTGAGGATTGAGGATTGAGAATTGAGAATTGAGGATGAGGACTGAGGGATGAGGATTGAGGTTTGAGGAATGAGGATTGATGGTTGAGGATTGAGGATTGAGGATTGAGGATTGAGGATTGAGTATTGAAGATTGAGTATTGATGCCTGAGGATTGAGGATTGAGGATTGAGGATTGAGGATTGAGGATTGAGGATTGAGGATTGAAGATTGAATATTGATGATTGAATATTGAGGACTGAGGATTGAGGGTTGTGGATTGAGGACGAGGACTGAGGGTTGAACATTGATGTTTGAGGTCTGAGGAATAAGGATTGAGGATTGAGAATTGAGGATTGAGGATTGAGGATTGAAGATTGAGGATTGGGTATTTAGGATTGAAGAATGAGGATTGAGGATTGAGGTTTGAGGATTGAGGTTTGAGGATTGAGGATTGAAGATTGAGTATTGATGATTGAATATTGAGGATTGAGGATTGAGGTTTGAGGATTGAGGACGAGGACTGACGGTTGAGGATTGAGGTTTGAGGATTGAGGATTGGGGATTGAGGGCTGAGGATTGAGGATTGAGGATTGAGCATTGAGGATTGAAGATTGATGACTGGGGATTGAGGATTGAATATTGAGGATTAACGGTTGAAGATTGGGGATTGAGGATCTAGGATCGGAGATTGATTATTGAGGATTGAATATTCAGGATTGAGGATTGAGTACTGGGGATTGGGGATTGAAGATTGAGGATTAAGGATTGAAGATTGGGGATTGAGGATCTAGAATTGGAGATTGATTATTGAGGATTGAAGATTGAGGATTGAGGATTGAGGATTGAGAATTGAGAACTGAGTATGAGAACTGAGGGTTGAGGGTTGAGGTTTGAGGTATGAGGATTGAGGGTTGAGGATTGAGGATTGAGGATTGAGGATTGAGGATTGAGTATTGAAGATTGAGTATTGATGCCTGAGGATTGAGGATTGAGTATTGATGATTCAGGATCGAGAATTGAAGATTAAGAATTGAGGATTGAAGATTGAGGATTGAGGATTGAGGATTGAGGATTGAGGATTGAAGATTGAGGATTGGGTATTGAGTATTGAAGAATGAGGATTGAGGATTGAGGATTGAGGATTGAGGATTGAAGATTGAGTATTGAGGATTGAAGATTGACGATTGAGGATTAAGGATTGAGGATTGAGGATTGAGGATTGAGGATTGAAGATTGAGTAATGAGGATTGAAGATTGACGATTGAGAATTAAGGATTGAAGATTGGGGATTAAGGATTGAAGATTGGGGATTGAGGATCTAGGATTGGACGTTGATTATTGAGGATTGAAGATTGAGGATTGAGGATTGAGGATTGAGAATTGAGAATTGAGTATGAGGACGGAGGGTTGAGGATTGAGGGTTGAGGAATGAGGATTGAGGGTTGAGGATTGAGGATTGACGATTGAGGATTGAGGATTGAGGATTGAGTATTGAAGATTGAGTATTGATGCCTGAGGATTGAGGATTGAGTATTGATGATTCAGGATCGAGGATTGAAGATTGAGAATTGAGGATTGAAGATTGAGGATTGAGGATTGAGGATTGAGGATGGAGGATGAGGGCTGAGGGTTGATGATTGCGGTTTGAGGACTGATGACTGAGGATTGAGGATTGAGGATTGAAATTGAGGATTGGGTATTGATGATTGAAGAATGAGGATTGAGGAATTAGGATTGAGTATTGAGGATTGAGGATTGAAGATTGAGGAGTGGGTATTCAGGATTGAAGATTGAGGATTGAGTATTGAGGATTGAGGATTGAGGATTGAAGATTGAGGATTCAGAATTGAGGATTGAGGATTGAGTATTGAGGATTGAAGATTGAATATTGATGATTGAATATTGAGGACTGAGGATTGAGAGTTGTGGATTGAGGACGAGGACTGAGGGTTGAATATTGATGTTTGAGTTCTGAGGATTAAGGATTGAGGATTGAGAATTGAGGATTGAGGATTGAGGATTGGAAATTGAGGATTGGGTATTTAGGATTGAAGAATGAGGATTGAGGATTCAGGTTTGAGTATTGAGGATTGCAGGTTGAGTATTGATAATTGAAGATTGAGGATTGATGATTGAAATTGATGATTGGGTATTGAGGATTGAAGAATGAGGATTGAGGAATTAGGATTGAGGATTGAGGATTGAGGATTGAAGGTTGAGGATTGGGTATTGAGGATTGAAGAATGAGGATTGAGGATTGAGAATTGAGAATTGAGATTTGAGTATGAGGGCTGTGGGTTGAGGATTGAGGTTTGGGAAATGGGGATTGAGGATTGAGGATTGAGGATTGAGGATTGAGGATTGAGGATTGAGGATTGAGGATTGAGGGTTGAGTATTGAAGATTGAGTATTGATCACTGAGGATTGAGGATTGAGGATTGAGGATTGAAGATTGAATATTGAGGATATAAGATTGAGGATTGATGATTGAGGATTGAGGATGGAGGATGAGGGCTGAGGGTAGACGATTGAGGTTTGAGGACAGAGGACTGAGGATTGAGGATTGAGAATTGAGGATTGAGGATTGAGTATTGAGGATTGAAGATTGACGATTGAGAATTAAGGATTTAAGATTGAGGATTAAGGATTGAAGATTGGGGATTGAGGATCTAGGATTGGAGGTTGATTATTGAGGATTGAAGATTGAGGATTGAAGATTGAGGATTGAGGATAGAGGATTGAAGATGGAGGATGAGGGCTGAGGGTTGAGGTTTGAGGTTTGAGTATTGAATCCTGAGAATTCAGGATATTCTATTGAGTATTGAGAATTGCGGGTTGATGGTTGAGTATTGAGCATTGGGGTTGAGGATTGAGTATTGAAGATTGAGGATTGATGATTGAGGATTGAGGATTGAGGATTGAGGATTGAGGATTGAGCGCTGAGGTTTGAGGACTGAGGACTGAGTATTGAGAATTGAGGATTGAGGATTGAGGACTGAGGATTGAAGATTGAGGATTGGGGACTGAGGATTGAATATTCAGGATTGAGGATTGAGGATTGAGGATTGAGGATTGATGATTGAAGATTCATTATTGATGATTGAAGGTTGAGGATTGAGGATTGAGGATTGAAGATTGAGCACTGAGCGTTGATGGTTTAGTGATGAGAATTGATATTTGTGGATTGAGATTTGAAGAGTGAATAATGGGGATTGAGTATTGAAAACTGTGAATTGAGGATATTCTATTGAGGACTGAGGATTGACAATTGATTTAAGAGGACTGAGGGCTGAAGATTGAGGATTCAGGATTGAGGATTAGGGATTGAGGTTTGAGGACTGAGGATTGAGGATTGAGGATTGAGGATTGAGGATTGAGGATGGAGGATGAGGGCTGAGGGTTGAGGATTGCGGTTTGAGGACTGAGGACTGAGGATTGAGGATTGAGAATTGAGGATTCTGGATTGAGTATTGAAATTGAGGATTGGGTATTGATGATTGAAGAATGAGGATTGAGGAATTAGGATTGAGGATTGAGGATTGAGGATTGAAGATTGAGGAGTGGGTATTCAGGATTGAAGATTGAGGATTGAGTATTGAGGATTGAGGATTGAGGATTGAAGATTGAGGATTCAGAATTGAGGATTGAGGATTGAGGACTGAGGATTGAAGATTGAATATTGATGATTGAATATTGAGGACTGAGGATTGAGGGTTGTGGATTGAGGACGTGGACTGAGGGTTGAATATTGATGTTTGAGGTCTGAGGATTAAGGTTTGAGGGTCGAGAATTGAGGATTGAGGATTGAGGATTGAGGATTGAGGATTGGGCATTGAGGATTGAAGAATGAGGATTGAGGATTGAGGTTTGAGGATTGAGGATTGCAGATTGAGTATTGAGGATTGAAGATTGAGGATTGAGGATTGAGGATTGAAGATTGATGACTGAGGATTGAGGATTGAGGATTGAGGATTGAAGATTGAGTATTGAGGATTGAAGGTTGAGGATTGAGTATTGAGTACTGAGGATTGAGGATTGAGGATTGAGGATTGAAGATTGAGTATTGATGATTGAGGATTGAGAATTGAGATTTGAGTATGAGGGCTGAGGGTTGAGGATTGAGGTTTGGGAAATGGGGATTGAGGATTGAGGATTGAGGCTTGAGGATTGAGGATTGAGGATTGAGGATTGAGGGTTGAGTATTGAAGATTGAGTATTGATCACTGAGGATTGAGGATTGAGGATTGAGGATTGAATATTGAATATTGAGAATTGAGGATTGAGTACTGAGGATTGAGGATTGAGGAATGAGGATTGAAGATTGAGTATTGATGATTGAATATTGAGGATTGAGGATTGAGGTTTGAGGATTGAGGACGAGGACTGACGGTTGAGGATTGAGGTTTGAGGATTCAGGATTGAGGTTTGAGGACTGAGAATTGAGGACTGAGTATTGAGAATTGAGGATTGAGGATTGAATATTGATGATTGAATATTGAGGACTGAGGATTGAGAGTTGTGGATTGAGGACGAGGACTGAGGGTTGAATATTCATGTTTGAGTTCTGAGGATTAAGGATTGAGGATTGAGAATTGAGGATTGAGGATTGAGGATTGGAAATTGAGGATTGGGTATTTAGGATTGAAGAATGAGGATTGAGGATTGAGGTTTGAGGATCGAGGATTGAATATTGAGTATTGATGATTTAATATTGAGGATTGAGGATTGAGGTTTGAGGATTGAGGACGAGGACTGACGGTAGAGGATTGAGGTTTGAGGATTGAGGATTGGGGATTGATGACTGAGGATTGAGGATTGAGGATTGAGCATTAAGGATTGAAGATTGATGACTGGGGATTGAGGATTGAAGATTGAGTATTGACGATTGAAGATTGGGGACTGAGGATCTAGGATCGGATATTGATTATTGAGGATTGAAGATTGAGGATTGAGGATTGAGGATTGGGAATTGAGAATTGAGGATGAGGACTGAGGGATGAGGATTGAGGTTTGAGGGATGAGGATTGATGGTTGAGGATTGAGGATTGAGGATTGAGGATTGAGGATTGAGTATTGAAGATTGAGTATTGATGCCTGAGGATTGAGAATTGAGGATTGAGGATTGAGGATTGAGGATTGAGGATTGAAGATTGAATATTGATGATTGAATATTGAGGACTGAGGATTGAGGGTTGTGGATTGAGGACGAGGACTGAAGGTTGAATATTGATGTTTGAGGTCTGAGGATTAAGGATTGAGGATTGAGTATTGAGGATTGAGGATTGAGGATTGAAGATTGAGGATTGGGTATTTAGGATTGAAGAATGAGGATTGAGGATTGAGGTTTGAGGATTGAGGATTGAAGATTGAGGATTGATGATTGAATATTGAGGATTGAGGATTGAGGTTTGAAGATTGAGGACGAGGACTGACGGTTGAGGATTGAGGTTTGAGGATTGAGGATTGGGGATTGAGGACTGAGGATTGAGGATTGAGGATTGAGCATTGAGAATTGAAGATTGATGACTGGGGATTGAGGATTGAATATTGAGGATTAACGACTGAAGATTGGGGATTGAGGATCTAGGATCGGAGATTGATTCTTGAGGATTGAGTATTGAGGATTGAGGATTGAGGATTGAGTATTGAGGATTGAGTATTGAAGATTGAGTATTGATGCCTGAGGATTGAAGATTGAGGATTGAGGATTGAGGATTGAGGATTGAGGATTGAGAATTGAGAATTGAGGATGAGGACTGAGGGATGAGGATTGAGGTTTGAGGAATGAGGATTGATGGTTGAGGATTGAGGATTGAGGATTGAGGATTGAGGATTGAGTATTGAAGATTGAGTATTGATGCCTGAGGATTGAGGATTGAGGATTGAGGATTGAGGATTGAGGATTGAGGATTGAGGATTGAAGATTGAATATTGATGATTGAATATTGAGGACTGAGGATTGAGGGTTGTGGATTGAGGACGAGGACTGAGGGTTGAACATTGATGTTCGAGGTCTGAGGAATAAGGATTGAGGATTGAGAATTGAGGATTGAGGATTGAGGATTGAAGATTGAGGATTGGGTATTTAGGATTGAAGAATGAGGATTGAGGATTGAGGTTTGAGGATTGAGGTTTGAGGATTGAGGATTGAAGATTGAGTATTGATGATTGAATATTGAGGATTGAGGATTGAGGTTTGAGGATTGAGGACGAGGACTGACGGTTGAGGATTGAGGTTTGAGGATTGAGGATTGGGGATTGAGGGCTGAGGATTGAGGATTGAGGATTGAGCATTGAGGATTGAAGATTGATTACTGGGGATTGAGTATTGAATATTGAGGATTAACGGTTGAAGATTGGGGATTGAGGATCTAGGATCGGAGATTGATTATTGAGGATTGAATATTCAGGATTGAGGATTGAGGATTGAGGATTGAGGATTGAGTATTGAAGATTGGGTATTTAGGATTGAAGAATGAGGATTGAGGATTGAGGTTTGAGGATCGAGGATTGAAGATTGAGTATTGATGATTGAATATTGAGGATTGAGGATTGAGGATTGAGGATGGAGAATGAGGACTGACGGTTGAGGATTGAGGTTTGAGGATTGAAGATTGAGGACTGAGGTCTGAGGATTGAGGATTGAGGATTGAGCATTGAGGATTGAAGATTGAGTACTGGGGATTGGGGATTGAAGATTGAGGATTAAGGATTGAAGATTGGGGATTGAGGATCTAGAATTGGAGATTGATTATTGAGGATTGAAGATTGAGGATTGAGGATTGAGGATTGAGAATTGAGAACTGAGTATGAGAACTGAGGGTTGAGGGTTGAGGTTCGAGGTATGAGGATTGAGGGTTGAGGATTGAGGATTGAGGATTGAGGATTGAGGATTGAGTATTGAAGATTGAGTATTGATGCCTGAGGATTGAGGATTGAGTATTGATGATTCAGGATCGAGGATTGAAGATTAAGAATTGAGGATTGAAGATTGAGGATTGAGGATTGAGGATTGAGGATTGAGGATTGAAGATTGAGGATTGGGTATTGAGTATTGAAGAATGAGGATTGAGGATTGAGGATTGAGGATTGAGGATTGAAGATTGAGTATTGAGGATTGAAGATTGACGATTGAGGATTAAGGATTGAGGATTGAGGATTGAGGATTGAGGATTGAAGATTGAGTAATGAGGATTGAAGATTGACGATTGAGAATTAAGGATTGAAGATTGGGGATTAAGGATTGAAGATTGGGGATTGAGGATCTAGGATTGGACGTTGATTATTGAGGATTGAAGATTGAGGATTGAGGATTGAGGATTGAGAATTGAGAATTGAGTATGAGGACGGAGGGTTGAGGATTGAGGGTTGAGGAATGAGGATTGAGGGTTGAGGATTGAGGATTGACGATTGAGGATTGAGGATTGAGGATTGAGTATTGAAGATTGAGTATTGATGCCTGAGGATTGAGGATTGAGTATTGATGATTCAGGATCGAGGATTGAAGATTGAGAATTGAGGATTGAAGATTGAGGATTGAGGATTGAGGATTGAGGATGGAGGATGAGGGCTGAGGGTTGATGATTGCGGTTTGAGGACTGATGACTGAGGATTGAGGATTGAGAATTGAGGATTGAGGATTGAGGATTGAAATTGAGGATTGGGTTTTGATGATTGAAGAATGAGGATTGAGGAATTAGGATTGAGTATTGAGGATTGAGGATTGAAGATTGAGGAGTGGGTATTCAGGATTGAAGATTGAGGATTGAGTATTGAGGATTGAGGATTGAGGATTGAAGATTGAGGATTCAGAATTGAGGATTGAGGATTGAGTATTGAGGATTGAAGATTGAATATTGATGATTGAATATTGAGGACTGAGGATTGAGAGTTGTGGATTGAGGACGAGGACTGAGGGTTGAATATTGATGTTTGAGTTCTGAGGATTAAGGATTGAGGATTGAGAATTGAGGATTGAGGATTGAGGATTGGAAATTGAGGATTGGGTATTTAGGATTGAAGAATGAGGATTGAGGATTGAGGTTTGAGGAGCGAGGATTGAATATTGGGTATTGATGATTGAATATTGAGGATTGAGGATTGAGGTTTGAGGATTGAGGACGAGGACTGACGGTAGAGGATTGAGGTTTGAGGATTGAGGATTGGGGATTGATGACTGAGGATTGAGGATTGAGGATTGAGCATTAAGGATTGAAGATTGATGACTGGGGATTGAGGATTGAAGATTGAGTATTGACGATTGAAGATTGGGGACTGAGGATCTAGGATCGGATATTGATTATTGAGGATTGAAGATTGAGGATTGAGGATTGAGGATTGGGAATTGAGAATTGAGGATGAGGACTGAGGGATGAGGATTGAGGTTTGAGGGATGAGGATTGATGGTTGAGGATTGAGGATTGAGGATTGAGGATTGAGGATTGAGTATTGAAGATTGAGTATTGATGCCTGAGGATTGAGAATTGAGGATTGAGGATTGAGGATTGAGGATTGAGGATTGAAGATTGAATATTGATGATTGAATATTGAGGACTGAGGATTGAGGGTTGTGGATTGAGGACGAGGACTGAAGGTTGAATATTGATGTTTGAGGTCTGAGGATTAAGGATTGAGGATTGAGAATTGAGGATTGAGGATTGAGGATTGAAGATTGAGGATTGGGTATTTAGGATTGAAGAATGAGGATTGAGGATTGAGGTTTGAGGATTGAGGATTGAAGATTGAGGATTGATGATTGAATATTGAGGATTGAGGATTGAGGTTTGAAGATTGAGGACGAGGACTGACGGTTGAGGATTGAGGTTTGAGGATTGAGGATTGGGGATTGAGGACTGAGGATTGAGGATTGAGGATTGAGCATTGAGAATTGAAGATTGATGACTGGGGATTGAGGATTGAATATTGAGGATTAACGACTGAAGATTGGGGATTGAGGATCTAGGATCGGAGATTGATTCTTGAGGATTGAGTATTGAGGATTGAGGATTGAGGATTGAGTATTGAGGATTGAGTATTGAAGATTGAGTATTGATGCCTGAGGATTGAGGATTGAGGATTGAGGATTGAGGATTGAGGATTGAGGATTGAGAATTGAGAATTGAGGATGAGGACTGAGGGATGAGGATTGAGGTTTGAGGAATGAGGATTGATGGTTGAGGATTGAGGATTGAGGATTGAGGATTGAGGATTGAGTATTGAAGATTGAGTATTGATGCCTGAGGATTGAGGATTGAGGATTGAGGATTGAGGATTGAGGATTGAGGATTGAGGATTGAAGATTGAATATTGATGATTGAATATTGAGGACTGAGGATTGAGGGTTGTGGATTGAGGACGAGGACTGAGGGTTGAACATTGATGTTTGAGGTCTGAGGAATAAGGATTGAGGATTGAGAATTGAGGATTGAGGATTGAGGATTGAAGATTGAGGATTGGGTATTTAGGATTGAAGAATGAGGATTGAGGATTGAGGTTTGAGGATTGAGGTTTGAGGATTGAGGATTGAAGATTGAGTATTGATGATTGAATATTGAGGATTGAGGATTGAGGTTTGAGGATTGAGGACGAGGACTGACGGTTGAGGATTGAGGTTTGAGGATTGAGGATTGGGGATTGAGGGCTGAGGATTGAGGATTGAGGATTGAGCATTGAGGATTGAAGATTGATGACTGGGGATTGAGGATTGAATATTGAGGATTAACGGTTGAAGATTGGGGATTGAGGATCTAGGATCGGAGATTGATTATTGAGGATTGAATATTCAGGATTGAGGATTGAGTACTGGGGATTGGGGATTGAAGATTGAGGATTAAGGATTGAAGATTGGGGATTGAGGATCTAGAATTGGAGATTGATTATTGAGGATTGAAGATTGAGGATTGAGGATTGAGGATTGAGAATTGAGAACTGAGTATGAGAACTGAGGGTTGAGGGTTGAGGTTTGAGGTATGAGGATTGAGGGTTGAGGATTGAGGATTGAGGATTGAGGATTGAGGATTGAGTATTGAAGATTGAGTATTGATGCCTGAGGATTGAGGATTGAGTATTGATGATTCAGGATCGAGAATTGAAGATTAAGAATTGAGGATTGAAGATTGAGGATTGAGGATTGAGGATTGAGGATTGAGGATTGAAGATTGAGGATTGGGTATTGAGTATTGAAGAATGAGGATTGAGGATTGAGGATTGAGGATTGAGGATTGAAGATTGAGTATTGAGGATTGAAGATTGACGATTGAGGATTAAGGATTGAGGATTGAGGATTGAGGATTGAGGATTGAAGATTGAGTAATGAGGATTGAAGATTGACGATTGAGAATTAAGGATTGAAGATTGGGGATTAAGGATTGAAGATTGGGGATTGAGGATCTAGGATTGGACGTTGATTATTGAGGATTGAAGATTGAGGATTGAGGATTGAGGATTGAGAATTGAGAATTGAGTATGAGGACGGAGGGTTGAGGATTGAGGGTTGAGGAATGAGGATTGAGGGTTGAGGATTGAGGATTGACGATTGAGGATTGAGGATTGAGGATTGAGTATTGAAGATTGAGTATTGATGCCTGAGGATTGAGGATTGAGTATTGATGATTCAGGATCGAGGATTGAAGATTGAGAATTGAGGATTGAAGATTGAGGATTGAGGATTGAGGATTGAGGATGGAGGATGAGGGCTGAGGGTTGATGATTGCGGTTTGAGGACTGATGACTGAGGATTGAGGATTGAGGATTGAAATTGAGGATTGGGTATTGATGATTGAAGAATGAGGATTGAGGAATTAGGATTGAGTATTGAGGATTGAGGATTGAAGATTGAGGAGTGGGTATTCAGGATTGAAGATTGAGGATTGAGTATTGAGGATTGAGGATTGAGGATTGAAGATTGAGGATTCAGAATTGAGGATTGAGGATTGAGTATTGAGGATTGAAGATTGAATATTGATGATTGAATATTGAGGACTGAGGATTGAGAGTTGTGGATTGAGGACGAGGACTGAGGGTTGAATATTGATGTTTGAGTTCTGAGGATTAAGGATTGAGGATTGAGAATTGAGGATTGAGGATTGAGGATTGGAAATTGAGGATTGGGTATTTAGGATTGAAGAATGAGGATTGAGGATTGAGGTTTGAGGATCGAGGATTGAATATTGGGTATTGATGATTGAATATTGAGGATTGAGAATTGAGGTTTGAGGATTGAGGACGAGGACTGACGGTAGAGGATTGAGGTTTGAGGATTGAGGATTGGGGATTGATGACTGAAGATTGAGTATTGACGATTGAAGATTGGGGACTGAGGATCTAGGATCGGATATTGATTATTGAGGATTGAAGATTGAGGATTGAGGATTGAGGATTGGGAATTGAGAATTGAGGATGAGGACTGAGGGATGAGGATTGAGGTTTGAGGGATGAGGATTGATGGTTGAGGATTGAGGATTGAGGATTGAGGATTGAGGATTGAGTATTGAAGATTGAGTATTGATGCCTGAGGATTGAGAATTGAGGATTGAGGATTGAGGATTGAGGATTGAGGATTGAAGATTGAATATTGATGATTGAATATTGAGGACTGAGGATTGAGGGTTGTGGATTGAGGACGAGGACTGAAGGTTGAATATTGATGTTTGAGGTCTGAGGATTAAGGATTGAGGATTGAGAATTGAGGATTGAGGATTGAGGATTGAAGATTGAGGATTGGGTATTTAGGATTGAAGAATGAGGATTGAGGATTGAGGTTTGAGGATTGAGGATTGAAGATTGAGGATTGATGATTGAATATTGAGGATTTAGTATTGAGGATTGAGGATTCAGGGTTGAAGATTGAGGATTGAGGATTGAGTATTGAGGATTGAGGATTGAGGATTGAAGATTGAATATTGATGATTGAATATTGAGGACTGAGGATTGAGGCTTGTGGATTGAGGACGAGGACTGAGGGTTTAATATTGATGTTTGAGGTCTGAGGATTAAGGATTGAGGATTGAGAATTGAGGATTGAGGATTGACGATTGATGATTGAGGATTGGGTGTTTAGGATTGAAGAATGAGGATTGAGGATTGAGGATTGAGGTTTGAGGATTGAGGATTGGGGATTGAGGACTGAGGATTGAGGATTGAAGATTGAGTATTGAGTATTGAGGATTGAGGATTGAGGATTGAAGGTTGAGTATTGAGGATTGAAGGTTGAGGATGGAGGATTGAGTACTGAGGATTGGGGATTGAGGATTGAGGATTGAAGATTGGGGATTGATGATTGAGGATTGAGAATTGAGAATTGAGGATGAGGGCTGAGGGTTGAGGATTGAGGATTGAGGATTGAGGATTGAGGATTGAGCATTGAAGATTGAGTGTTGATGCCTGAGGATTGAGGATTGAGTATTGATGATTGAGGATCGAGGATTGAAGATTGAGAATTGAGGATTGAAGATTGAGGATTGAGGATTGAGGATTGAGGATGGAGGATGAGGACTGAGGGTTGAGGATTGAGGATTGAGAAATGAGGATTGAGGATTGAGGATTGAAATTGAGGATTGGGTATTGAGGATTGAGGGATGAGGATTGAGGAATTAGGATTGAGGGTTGAGGATTGAGGATTGAAGATTGAGGATTGGGTATTGAGGATTGAAGAATGAGGATTGAGGATTGAGGATTGAGGATTGAGGATTGAAGATTGAGTGTTGAGGATTGAAGATTGAGGATTGAGGATTGAGGATTGAGGATTGAGGATTGAAGATTGAGTTTTGAGGATTGAAGATTGAGGGTTGAGTATTGAGGATTGAGGATTCAGGGTTGAAGATTGAGGATTGAGGATTGAGGATTGAGGATTGAAGATTGAATATTGATGATTGAATATTGAGGCCTGAGGATTGAGGGTTGTGGATCGAGGACGAGGACTGAGGGTTGAATGTTGATGTTTGAGGTGTGAGGATTAAGGATTGAGGATTGAGAATTGAGGATTGAGGATTGAGGATTGAGGATTGAGGATTGAGGATAGAAGATTGAGTATTGATGATTGAATATTGAGGATTGAGGATTGAGGTTTGAGGATTGAGGTCGAGGACTGACGGTAGAGGATTTAGGTTTGGGGATTGAGGATTGATGACTGAGGATTGAGGATGAGTGCTAAGGGTTGGGGATTGAGGTTTGACGGCTGAGGACTGACGATTGAGGATTGAGAATTGAGGATTCACGTTTGAGGATTGAAGATTGAGGATTAGGTATTGAGGATTGAAGAATGAGGATTGAGGATTGAGGATTGAGGATTGAGGATTGAGGATCTAGGATTGGAGATTGATTATTGAGTATTGAAGGTTGAGGATTGTGGATTGAGGATTGAGGATTGAGTATTGAAGATTGAGGATTGATGACTGAGGATTGACGACTGAGAATTGAGGATTGAGGATGATGATTGAAGATTGGGTATTGAGGATTGAATATTGAGGATTGAGGATTGAGGATTGAGAATTGAAGATTGAGTATTGAGTATTGAAGGTTGAGGATTGTGGATTGAGTATTAAGGATTGAGGATTGAATATTGTAGATTGAGTATTGATGCCTGAAGATTGAGGATTGAGGATTGAGGATTGAGGATTGAGGATTGAAGATTGAGTATCGAGGGTTGAAGATTGAGGATTGAAGATTGAGTGTTGATGATTGAATATTGAGGATTGAGGATTGAGGATTGAGGGTTGAGGATTGAGGATTGGGTATTGAGGATTGAGGAATGAGGATTGAGGATTGAGGTTTGAGGATTGAGGATTGCAGATTGAGTGTTGAGGATTGAAGATTGAGGATTGAGGATTGAGGATTGAGGAATGAGGATTGAAGATTGAGTATTGAGGATTGAAGATTGAGGATAGAGGATTGTGTACTGAGGATGGAAGATGAGGGCTGAGGGTTGAGGATTGAGGATTGAGAAATGAGGGTTGAGGATTGGGGATTGAAATTGAGGATAGGGTATTGAGGATTGAAGAATGAGGATTGAGGAATTAGGATTGAGGATTGAGGATTGAGGATTGAAGATTGAGGATTGGGTATTGAGGATTGAAGAATGAGGATTGAGGATTGAGGATTGAGGATTGAGGATTGAAGATTGAGTGTTGAGGATTGAAGATTGAGGATTGAGGATTGAGGATTGAGGATTGAAGATTGAGTATTGAGGATTGAAGATTGAGGATTGAGTATTGAGGATTGAGGATTCAGGGTTGAAGATTGAGGATTGAGGATTGAGGATTGAGGATTGAGTATTGAGGATTGAAGATTGAATATTGATGATTGAATATTGAGGACTGAGGATTGAGGGATGCGGATTGAGGACGAGGACTGAGGGTTGAATATTGTAGTTTGAGGTCCGAGGATTAAGGATTGAGGATTGAGAATTGAGGATTGAGGATTGAGGATTGAAGATTGAGGATTGGGTATTTACGATTGAAGAATGAGGATTGAGGATTGACGTTTAAGAATTGAGGACTGAAGATTGAGTATTGATGACTGAATATTGAGTATTGAGGATTGAGGTTTGAGGATTGTGGATGAAGACTGAGGGTTGAGGATTGAGGTTTGAGGAACGAGGATTGAGGATTGAGGATTGAGGACTAAGGATTGACGATTGAGTATTGAAGATTGAGGATTGATGACTGAGGATTGACGACTGAGAATTGAGGATTGAGGATTGATGATTGAAGATTGAGTATTGAGGATTGAATATTGCGGATTGAGGATTGAGGACTGAGGATTGAGGATTGAGTATTGAAGATTGAGTGTTGAGGATTGAAGATTGAGGATTGAGGATTGAGGATTGAGGATTGAGGATTGAAGATTGAGTATTGAGGATTGAAGATTGAGGATTGAGTATTGAGGATTGAGGATTCAGGGTTGAAGATTGAGGATTGAGGATTGAGGATTGAGGATTGAGGATTGAGGATTGAGGATTGAAGATTGAATATCGATGATTGAATATTGAGTACTGAGGATTGAGGGTTGTGGATTGAGGACGAGGACTGAGGGTTGAATATTGATGTTTGAGGTCTGAGGATCAAGGATTGAGGATTGAGAATTGAGGATTGAGGATTGAGGATTGAAGATTGAGGATTGGGTATTTAGGATTGAAGAATGAGAGTTCAGTATTGAGGTTTGAGGATTGAGGATTGAAGATTGAGTATTGATGATTGAATATTGAGGATTGAGGATTGAAGTTTGAGGATTGAGGATGAAGACTGAGGGTTGAGGATTGTGGTTTGAGGAACGAGGATTGAGGATTGAGGATTGAGGACTAAGGATTGACGATTGAGTATTGAAGATTGAGGATTGATGACTGAGGATTGACGACTGAGAATTGAGGATTGAGGATGATGATTGAAGATTGAGTATCGAGGATTGAATATTGAGAAATGAGGATTGAGGATTGAGGATTGAAATTGAGGATTGGGTATTGAGGATTGAGGAATGAGGATTGAGGAATTAGGATTGAGGATTGCGGATTGAGGATTGAGGATTGAGCATTGAAGATTGAGTATTGATGCCTGATGATTGAGGATTGAGGATTGATGACTGAGGATCGAGGATTGAAATTGAGAATTGAGGATTGAAGATTGAGGATTGAGGTTTGAGGATTGAGGATGGAGGATGAGGGCTGAGGGTTGAGGATTGAGGATTGAGAAATGAGGATTGAGGATTGAGGATTGAAATTGAGGATTGGGTATTGAGGATTGAGGAATGAGGATTGAGGAATTAGGATTGAGGATTGAAGATTGAGGATTGGGTATTGAGGATTGAAGAATGAGGATTGAGCATTGAGGATTGAGGATTGAGGATTGAAGATTGAGTGTTGAGGATTGAAGATTGAGGATTGAGGATTGAGGATTGAGGATTGAGGATTGAGGATTGAAGATTGAGTTTTGAGGATTGAAGATTGAGGATTGAGTATTGAGGATTGAGGATTCAGGGTTGAAGATTGAGGATTGAGGATTGAGGATTGAGGATTGAGGATTGAGGATTGAAGATTGAATATTGATGATTGAATATTGAGGACTGAGGATTGAGGGTTGTGGATTGAGGACGAGGACTGAGGGTTGAATGTTGATGTTTGAGGTGTGAGGATTAAGGATTGAGGATTGAGAATTGAGGATTGAGGATTGAGGATTGATGATTGAGGATTGGGTATTTAGGATTGAAGAATGAGGATTGGGGATTGAGGTTTGAGTATTGAGGATTGAAGATTGAGTATCGATGATTGAATATTGAGGATTGAGGATTGAGGTTTGAGGATTGAGGGTGAAGACTGAGGGCTGAGGATTGAGGTTTGAGGAACGAGGATTGAGGATTGAGGATTGAGGACTAAGGATTGACGATTGAGTATTGAAGATTGAGGATTGATGACTGAGGATTGACGACTGAGAATTGAGGATTGAGGATGATGATTGAAGATTGGGTATTGAGGATTGAATATTGAGGATTGAGGATTGAGGATTGAGGATTGAGGATTGAGAATTGAAGATTGAGTATTGAGTATTGAAGGTTGAGGATTGTGGATTGAGGATTAAGGATTGAGGATTGAATATTGTAGATTGAGTATTGATGCCTGAAGATTGAGGATTGAGGATTGAGGATTGAGGATTGAAGATTGAGTATCGAGGGTTGAAGATTGAGGATTGAAGATTGAGTGTTGATGATTGAATATTGAGGATTGAGGATTGAGGATTGAGGATTGAGGATTGAGGATTGGGTATTGAGGATTGAGGAATGAGGATTGAGGATTGAGGATTGAAGATTGAGGATTGGGTATTTACGATTGAAGAATGAGGATTGAGGATTGACGTTTGAGGATTGAGGATTGAAGATTGAGTATTGATGACTGAATATTGAGTATTGAGGATTGAGGTTTGAGGATTGAGGATGAAGACTGAGGGTTGAGGATTGAGGTTTGAGGAACGAGGATTGAGGATTGAGGATTGAGGACTGAGGATTGAGGATTGAGGATTGAGGATTGAAGATTGAGTATTGATGATTGAATATTGAGGATTGAGTATTGAGGTTTGAGGATTGAGGACGAGGACTGTCGGTAGAGGATTTAGGTTTAAGGATTGAGGATTGAGGACTGAGGATTGAGGATGAGTGCTACGCGTCGGGGATTGAGGTTCGACGACTGAGGACTGAGGATTGAGGATTGAGAATTGAGGATTGATGTTTGAGGATTGAAGATTGAGGATTGGGTATTGAGGATTGAAGAATGCGGATTGAGGATTGAGGATTGAGGATTGAGGATTGAGGATCTAGGATTGGAGATTGAGTATTGATGATTGAATATTGAGGATTGAGGATTGAGGTTTGAGGATTGAGGACGAGGACTGACGGTAGAGGATTTAGGTTTGAGGATTGAGGATTGAGGACTGAGGATTGAGGATGAGTGCTAAGCGTCGTGGATTGAGGTTCGACGACTGAGGACTGAGGATTGCGGTTTGAGGACTGAGGACTGAGGATTGAGTATTGAGAATTGAGGATTGAGGATTGAGGATTGAAATTGAGGATTGGGTATTGAGGATTGAAGAATGAGGATTGAGGAATTAGGATTGAGGATTGAGGATTGAGGATTGAAGATTGAGGAGTGGCTATTGAGGATTGAAGATTGAGGATTGAGTATTGAGGATTGAGGATTGAGGATTGAAGATTGAGGATTGAGAATTGAGGATTGAGGATTGAGGATTGAGGATTGAAGATTGAATATTGATGATTGAATATTGAGGACTGAGGATTGAGGGTTGTGGATTGAGGACGAGGACAGAGGGTTGAATATTGATGTTTGAGGTCTGAGGATTAAGGATTGAGGGTTGAGAATTGAAGATTGAGGATTGAGGATTGAAGATTGAGGATTGGGTATTGAGGATTGAAGAATGAGGATTGAGGATTCAGGTTTGAGTATTGAGGATTGCAGGTTGAGTATTGATAATTGAAGATTGAGGATTGAGGATTGAAATTGATGATTGGGTATTGAGGATTGAAGAATGAGGATTGAGGAATTAGGATTGAGGATTGAGGATTGAGGATTGAAGGTTGAGGATTGGGTATTGAGGATTGAAGAATGAGGATTGAGGATTGAGAATTGAGAATTGAGATTTGAGTATGAGGGCTGAGGGTTGAGGATTGAGGTTTGGGAAATGGGGATTAAGGATTGAGGATTGAGGGTTGAGGATTGAAGATTGAATATTGATGACTGAATATTGAGGACTGAGGATTGAGGGTTGTGTATTGAGGACGAGGACTGAGGGTTGAATATTGATGTTTGAGGTCCGAGGATTAAGGATTGAGGATTGAGAATTGAGGATTGAGGATTGAGGATTGAAGATTGAGGATTGGGTATTTAGGATTGAAGAATGAGGATTGAGGATTGACGTTTGAGGATTGAGGATTGAAGATTGAGTATTGATGACTGAATATTGAGTATTGAGGATTGAGGTTTGAGGATTGAGGATGAAGACTGAGGGTTGAGGATTGAGGATTGAGGAACGAGGATTGAGGATTGAGGATTGAGGACTAAGGATTGACGATTGAGTATTGAAGATTGAGGATTGATGACTGAGGATTGACGACTGAGAATTGAGGATTGAGGATTGATGATTGAAGATTGAGTATTGAGGATTGAATATTGCGGATTGAGGATTGAGGATTGAGGATTGAGGATTGAGGATTGAATATTGTAGATTGAGTATTGATGCCTGAGGATTGAGGATTGTGGTTTGAGGATTGAGGATTGAGGATTGAGGATTGAGGATTGAAGATTGAGTATTGAGGATTGAAGATTGAGTGTTGAAGATTGAGTATTGATGATTGAATATTGAGGATTGAGGATTGAGGACTGAGGATTGAGGATTGAGGATTGAGGATTGAAGATTGAGTATTGATGATTGAATATTGAGGATTGAGGATTGAGGTTTGAGGATTGTGGACGAGGACTGACGGTAGAGGATTTAGGTTTGAGGATTGAGGATTGAGGACTGAGGATTGAGTATGTGTGCTAAGCGTCGGGGATTGAGGTTCGACGACTGAGGACTGAGGATTGAGGACTGAGAATTGAGGATTGATGTTTGAGGATTGAAGATTGAGGATTGGGTATTGAGGATTGAAGGATGAGGATTGAGGATTGAGGATTGAGGATTGAGGATTGAGGATTGATGACTGAGGATTGACGACTGAGAATTGAGGATTGAGGATTGATGATTGAAGATTGAGTATTGAGGATTGAATATTGCGGATTGAGGATTGAGGATGGAGGATTGAGGATTGAGGATTGAATATTGTAGATTGAGTATTGATGCCTGAGGATTGAGGATTGTGGATTGAGGATTGAGGATTGAGGATTGAGGATTGAGGATTGAAGATTGAGTATTGAGGATTGAAGATTGAGTGTTGAAGATTGAGTATTGATGATTGAATATTGAGGATTGAGGATTGAGGACTGAGGATTGAGGATTGAGGATTGAGGATTGAAGATTGAGTATTGATGATTGAATATTGAGGATTGAGGATTGAGGTTTGAGGATTGTGGACGAGGACTGACGGTAGAGGATTTAGGTTTGAGGATTGAGGATTGAGGACTGAGGATTGAGGATGAGTGCTAAGCGTCGGGGATTGAGGTTCGACGACTGAGGACTGAGGATTGAGGACTGACAATTGAGGATTGATGTTTGAGGATTGAAGATTGAGGATTGGGTATTGAGTTTTGAAGAATGAGGATTGAGGATTGAGGATTGAGGATTGAGGATTGAGGATTGAGGATTGAAGATTGATGACTGAGGATTGAGGATTGAGGATTGAGGATTGAAGATTGAGTATTGAGGATTGAAGGTTGAGGATTGAGGATTGAGTACTGAGGATTGAGGATTGAGGATTGAGGATTGAAGATTGAGTATTGATGACTGAGGATTGAGAATTGAGATTTGAGTATGAGGGCTGAGGGTTGAGGATTGAGGTTTGGGAAATGGGGATTGAGGATTGAGGATTGAGGCTTGAGGATTGAGGATTGAGGATTGAGGATTGAGGGTTGAGTATTGAAGATTGAGTATTGATCACTGAGGATTGAGGATTGAGGATTGAGGATTGAATATTGAATATTGAGAATTGAGGATTGAGTACTGAGGATTGAGGATTGAGGAATGAGGATTGAAGATTGAGTATTGATGAT
The DNA here is from genome assembly GCF_051401765.1 of Calliopsis andreniformis. NCBI lineage: Eukaryota > Metazoa > Arthropoda > Insecta > Hymenoptera > Andrenidae > Calliopsis > Calliopsis andreniformis. The sequence goes on along the minus strand of NW_027480511.1, from coordinate 1,179,291 downwards.
TGAATATTGAGGATTGAGGATTGAGGTTTGAGGATTGAGGACGAGGACTGACGGTTGAGGATTGAGGTTTGAGGATTCAGGATTGAGGTTTGAGGACTGAGAATTGAGGACTGAGTATTGAGAATTGAGGATTGAGGATTGAATATTGATGATTGAATATTGAGGACTGAGGATTGAGAGTTGTGGATTGAGGACGAGGACTGAGGGTTGAATATTGATGTTTGAGTTCTGAGGATTAAGGATTGAGGATTGAGAATTGAGGATTGAGGATTGAGGATTGGAAATTGAGGATTGGGTATTTAGGATTGAAGAATGAGGATTGAGGATTGAGGTTTGAGGATCGAGGATTGAATATTGAGTATTGATGATTGAATATTGAGGATTGAGGATTGAGGTTGAGGATTGAGGACGAGGACTGACGGTAGAGGATTGAGGTTTGAGGATTGAGGATTGGGGATTGATGACTGAGGATTGAGGATTGAGGATTGAGCATTAAGGATTGAAGATTGATGACTGGGGATTGAGGATTGAAGATTGAGTATTGACGATTGAAGATTGGGGACTGAGGATCTAGGATCGGATATTGATTATTGAGGATTGAAGATTGAGGATTGAGGATTGAGGATTGGGAATTGAGAATTGAGGATGAGGACTGAGGGATGAGGATTGAGGTTTGAGGGATGAGGATTGATGGTTGAGGATTGAGGATTGAGGATTGAGGATTGAGGATTGAGTATTGAAGATTGAGTATTGATGCCTGAGGATTGAGAATTGAGGATTGAGGATTGAGGATTGAGGATTGAGGATTGAAGATTGAATATTGATGATTGAATATTGAGGACTGAGGATTGAGGGTTGTGGATTGAGGACGAGGACTGAAGGTTGAATATTGATGTTTGAGGTCTGAGGATTAAGGATTGAGGATTGAGAATTGAGGATTGAGGATTGAGGATTGAAGATTGAGGATTGGGTATTTAGGAATGAAGAATGAGGATTGAGGATTGAGGTTTGAGGATTGAGGATTGAAGATTGAGGATTGATGATTGAATATTGAGGATTGAGGATTGAGGTTTGAAGATTGAGGACGAGGACTGACGGTTGAGGATTGAGGTTTGAGGATTGAGGATTGGGGATTGAGGACTGAGGATTGAGGATTGAGGATTGAGCATTGAGAATTGAAGATTGATGACTGGGGATTGAGGATTGAATATTGAGGATTAACGACTGAAGATTGGGGATTGAGGATCTAGGATCGGAGATTGATTCTTGAGGATTGAGTATTGAGGATTGAGGATTGAGGATTGAGTATTGAGGATTGAGTATTGAAGATTGAGGATTGAGGATTGAGGATTGAGGATTGAGGATTGAAGATTGAGTATTGAGGATTGAAGATTGACGATTGAGGATTAAGGATTGAGGATTGAGGATTGAGGATTGAGGATTGAAGATTGAGTAATGAGGATTGAAGATTGACGATTGAGAATTAAGGATTGAAGATTGGGGATTAAGGATTGAAGATTGGGGATTGAGGATCTAGGATTGGACGTTGATTATTGAGGATTGAAGATTGAGGATTGAGGATTGAGGATTGAGAATTGAGAATTGAGTATGAGGACGGAGGGTTGAGGATTGAGGGTTGAGGAATGAGGATTGAGGGTTGAGGATTGAGGATTGACGATTGAGGATTGAGGATTGAGGATTGAGTATTGAAGATTGAGTATTGATGCCTGAGGATTGAGGATTGAGTATTGATGATTCAGGATCGAGGATTGAAGATTGAGAATTGAGGATTGAAGATTGAGGATTGAGGATTGAGGATTGAGGATGGAGGATGAGGGCTGAGGGTTGATGATTGCGATTTGAGGACTGATGACTGAGGATTGAGGATTGAGAATTGAGGATTGAGGATTGAGGATTGAAATTGAGGATTGGGTATTGATGATTGAAGAATGAGGATTGAGGAATTAGGATTGAGTATTGAGGATTGAGGATTGAAGATTGAGGAGTGGGTATTCAGGATTGAAGATTGAGGATTGAGTATTGAGGATTGAGGATTGAGGATTGAAGATTGAGGATTCAGAATTGAGGATTGAGGATTGAGTATTGAGGATTGAAGATTGAATATTGATGATTGAATATTGAGGACTGAGGATTGAGAGTTGTGGATTGAGGACGAGGACTGAGGGTTGAATATTGATGTTTGAGTTCTGAGGATTAAGGATTGAGGATTGAGAATTGAGGATTGAGGATTGAGGATTGGAAATTGAGGATTGGGTATTTAGGATTGAAGAATGAGGATTGAGGATTGAGGTTTGAGGATCGAGGATTGAATATTGGGTATTGATGATTGAATATTGAGGATTGAGAATTGAGGTTTGAGGATTGAGGACGAGGACTGACGGTAGAGGATTGAGGTTTGAGGATTGAGGATTGGGGATTGATGACTGAGGATTGAGGATTGAGGATTGAGCATTAAGGATTGAAGATTGATAACTGGGGATTGAGGATTGAAGATTGAGTATTGACGATTGAAGATTGGGGACTGAGGATCTAGGATCGGATATTGATTATTGAGGATTGAAGATTGAGGATTGAGGATTGAGGATTGGGAATTGAGAATTGAGGATGAGGACTGAGGGATGAGGATTGAGGTTTGAGGGATGAGGATTGATGGTTGAGGATTGAGGATTGAGGATTGAGGATTGAGGATTGAGTATTGAAGATTGAGTATTGATGCCTGAGGATTGAGAATTGAGGATTGAGGATTGAGGATTGAGGATTGAGGATTGAAGATTGAATATTGATGATTGAATATTGAGGACTGAGGATTGAGGGTTGCGGATTGAGGACGAGGACTGAAGGTTGAATATTGATGTTTGAGGTCTGAGGATTAAGGATTGAGGATTGAGAATTGAGGATTGAGGATTGAGGATTGAAGATTGAGGATTGGGTATTTAGGAATGAAGAATGAGGATTGAGGATTGAGGTTTGAGGATTGAGGATTGAAGATTGAGGATTGATGATTGAATATTGAGGATTGAGGATTGAGGTTTGAAGATTGAGGACGAGGACTGACGGTTGAGGATTGAGGTTTGAGGATTGAGGATTGGGGATTGAGGACTGAGGATTGAGGATTGAGGATTGAGCATTGAGAATTGAAGATTGATGACTGGGGATTGAGGATTGAATATTGAGGATTAACGACTGAAGATTGGGGATTGAGGATCTAGGATCGGAGATTGATTCTTGAGGATTGAGTATTGAGGATTGAGGATTGAGGATTGAGTATTGAGGATTGAGTATTGAAGATTGAGTATTGATGCCTGAGGATTGAGGATTGAGGATTGAGGATTGAGGATTGAGGATTGAGGATTGAGAATTGAGAATTGAGGATGAGGACTGAGGGATGAGGATTGAGGTTTGAGGAATGAGGATTGATGGTTGAGGATTGAGGATTGAGGATTGAGGATTGAGGATTGAGTATTGAAGATTGAGTATTGATGCCTGAGGATTGAGGTTTGAGGATTGAGGTTTGAGGATTGAGGATTGAAGATTGAGTATTGATGATTGAATATTGAGGATTGAGGATTGAGGTTTGAGGATTGAGGACGAGGACTGACGGTTGAGGATTGAGGTTTGAGGATTGAGGATTGGGGATTGAGGGCTGAGGATTGAGGATTGAGGATTGAGCATTGAGGATTGAAGATTGATGACTGGGGATTGAGGATTGAATATTGAGGATTAACGGTTGAAGATTGGGGATTGAGGATCTAGGATCGGAGATTGATTATTGAGGATTGAATATTCAGGATTGAGGATTGAGTACTGGGGATTGGGGATTGAAGATTGAGGATTAAGGATTGAAGATTGGGGATTGAGGATCTAGAATTGGAGATTGATTATTGAGGATTGAAGATTGAGGATTGAGGATTGAGGATTGAGAATTGAGAACTGAGTATGAGAACTGAGGGTTGAGGGTTGAGGTTTGAGGTATGAGGATTGAGGGTTGAGGATTGAGGATTGAGGATTGAGGATTGAGGATTGAGTATTGAAGATTGAGTATTGATGCCTGAGGATTGAGGATTGAGTATTGATGATTCAGGATCGAGGATTGAAGATTAAGAATTGAGGATTGAAGATTGAGGATTGAGGATTGAGGATTGAGGATTGAGGATTGAAGATTGAGGATTGGGTATTGAGTATTGAAGAATGAGGATTGAGGATTGAGGATTGAGGATTGAGGATTGAAGATTGAGTATTGAGGATTGAAGATTGACGATTGAGGATTAAGGATTGAGGATTGAGGATTGAGGATTGAGGATTGAAGATTGAGTAATGAGGATTGAAGATTGACGATTGAGAATTAAGGATTGAAGATTGGGGATTAAGGATTGAAGATTGGGGATTGAGGATCTAGGATTGGACGTTGATTATTGAGGATTGAAGATTGAGGATTGAGGATTGAGGATTGAGAATTGAGAATTGAGTATGAGGACGGAGGGTTGAGGATTGAGGGTTGAGGAATGAGGATTGAGGGTTGAGGATTGAGGATTGACGATTGAGGATTGAGGATTGAGGATTGAGTATTGAAGATTGAGTATTGATGCCTGAGGATTGAGGATTGAGTATTGATGATTCAGGATCGAGGATTGAAGATTGAGAATTGAGGATTGAAGATTGAGGATTGGGGATTGAGGATTGAGGATGGAGGATGAGGGCTGAGGGTTGATGATTGCGGTTTGAGGACTGATGACTGAGGATTGAGGATTGAGAATTGAGGATTGAGGATTGAGGATTGAAATTGAGGATTGGGTATTGATGATTGAAGAATGAGGATTGAGGAATTAGGATTGAGTATTGAGGATTGAGGATTGAAGATTGAGGAGTGGGTATTCAGGATTGAAGATTGAGGATTGAGTATTGAGGATTGAGGATTGAGGATTGAAGATTGAGGATTCAGAATTGAGGATTGAGGATTGAGGATTGAGGATTGAGAATTGAGAATTGAGGATGAGGACTGAGGGATGAGGATTGAGGTTTGAGGAATGAGGATTGATGGTTGAGGATTGAGGATTGAGGATTGAGGATTGAGGATTGAGTATTGAAGATTGAGTATTGATGCCTGAGGATTGAGGTTTGAGGATTGAGGTTTGAGGATTGAGGATTGAAGATTGAGTATTGATGATTGAATATTGAGGATTGAGGATTGAGGTTTGAGGATTGAGGACGAGGACTGACGGTTGAGGATTGAGGTTTGAGGATTGAGGATTGGGGATTGAGGGCTGAGGATTGAGGATTGAGGATTGAGCATTGAGGATTGAAGATTGATGACTGGGGATTGAGGATTGAATATTGAGGATTAACGGTTGAAGATTGGGGATTGAGGATCTAGGATCGGAGATTGATTATTGAGGATTGAATATTCAGGATTGAGGATTGAGTACTGGGGATTGGGGATTGAAGATTGAGGATTAAGGATTGAAGATTGGGGATTGAGGATCTAGAATTGGAGATTGATTATTGAGGATTGAAGATTGAGGATTGAGGATTGAGGATTGAGAATTGAGAACTGAGTATGAGAACTGAGGGTTGAGGGTTGAGGTTTGAGGTATGAGGATTGAGGGTTGAGGATTGAGGATTGAGGATTGAGGATTGAGGATTGAGTATTGAAGATTGAGTATTGATGCCTGAGGATTGAGGATTGAGTATTGATGATTCAGGATCGAGGATTGAAGATTAAGAATTGAGGATTGAAGATTGAGGATTGAGGATTGAGGATTGAGGATTGAGGATTGAAGATTGAGGATTGGGTATTGAGTATTGAAGAATGAGGATTGAGGATTGAGGATTGAGGATTGAGGATTGAAGATTGAGTATTGAGGTTTGAAGATTGACGATTGAGGATTAAGGATTGAGGATTGAGGATTGAGGATTGAGGATTGAAGATTGAGTAATGAGGATTGAAGATTGACGATTGAGAATTAAGGATTGAAGATTGGGGATTGAGGATCTAGGATTGGACGTTGATTATTGAGGATTGAAGATTGAGGATTGAGGATTGAGGATTGAGAATTGAGAATTGAGTATGAGGACGGAGGGTTGAGGATTGAGGGTTGAGGAATGAGGATTGAGGGTTGAGGATTGAGGATTGACGATTGAGGATTGAGGATTGAGGATTGAGTATTGAAGATTGAGTATTGATGCCTGAGGATTGAGGATTGAGTATTGATGATTCAGGACCGAGGATTGAAGATTGAGAATTGAGGATTGAAGATTGAGGATTGAGGATTGAGGATTGAGGATGGAGGATGAGGGCTGAGGGTTGATGATTGCGGTTTGAGGACTGATGACTGAGGATTGAGGATTGAGAATTGAGGATTGAGGATTGAGGATTGAAATTGAGGATTGGGTATTGATGATTGAAGAATGAGGATTGAGGAATTAGGATTGAGTATTGAGGATTGAGGATTGAAGATTGAGGAGTGGGTATTCAGGATTGAAGATTGAGGATTGAGTATTGAGGATTGAGGATTGAGGATTGAAGATTGAGGATTCAGAATTGAGGATTGAGGATTGAGTATTGAGGATTGAAGATTGAATATTGATGATTGAATATTGAGGACTGAGGATTGAGAGTTGTGGATTGAGGACGAGGACTGAGGGTTGAATATTGATGTTTGAGTTCTGAGGATTAAGGATTGAGGATTGAGAATTGAGGATTGAGGATTGAGGATTGGAAATTGAGGATTGGGTATTTAGGATTGAAGAATGAGGATTGAGGATTGAGGTTTGAGGATCGAGGATTGAATATTGGGTATTGATGATTGAATATTGAGGATTGAGAATTGAGGTTTGAGGATTGAGGACGAGGACTGACGGTAGAGGATTGAGGTTTGAGGATTGAGGATTGGGGATTGATGACTGAGGATTGAGGATTGAGGATTGAGCATTAAGGATTGAAGATTGATGACTGGGGATTGAGGATTGAAGATTGAGTATTGACGATTGAAGATTGGGGACTGAGGATCTAGGATCGGATATTGATTATTGAGGATTGAAGATTGAGGATTGAGGATTGAGGATTGGGAATTGAGAATTGAGGATGAGGACTGAGGGATGAGGATTGAGGTTTGAGGGATGAGGATTGATGGTTGAGGATTGAGGATTGAGGATTGAGGATTGAGGATTGAGTATTGAAGATTGAGTATTGATGCCTGAGGATTGAGAATTGAGGAGTGAGGATTGAGGATTGAGGATTGAGGATTGAAGATTGAATATTGATGATTGAATATTGAGGACTGAGGATTGAGGGTTGTGGATTGAGGACGAGGACTGAAGGTTGAATATTGATGTTTGAGGTCTGAGGATTAAGGATTGAGGATTGAGAATTGAGGATTGAGGATTGAGGATTGAAGATTGAGGATTGGGTATTTAGGATTGAAGAATGAGGATTGAGGATTGAGGTTTGAGGATTGAGGATTGAAGATTGAGGATTGATGATTGAATATTGAGGATTGAGGATTGAGGTTTGAAGATTGAGGACGAGGACTGACGGTTGAGGATTGAGGTTTGAGGATTGAGGATTGGGGATTGAGGACTGAGGATTGAGGATTGAGGATTGAGCATTGAGAATTGAAGATTGATGACTGGGGATTGAGGATTGAATATTGAGGATTAACGACTGAAGATTGGGGATTGAGGATCTAGGATCGGAGATTGATTCTTGAGGATTGAGTATTGAGGATTGAGGATTGAGGATTGAGTATTGAGGATTGAGTATTGAAGATTGAGTATTGATGCCTGAGGATTGAGGATTGAGGATTGAGGATTGAGGATTGAGGATTGAGGATTGAGAATTGAGAATTGAGGATGAGGTCTGAGGGATGAGGATTGAGGTTTGAGTATTGATGATTGAAGATTGAGGATTGAGGATTGAGGTTTGAGGATTGAGGACGAGGACTGACGGTTGAGGATTGAGGTTTGAGGATTGAGGATTGGGGATTGAGGGCTGAGGATTGAGGATTGAGGATTGAGCATTGAGGATTGAAGATTGATTACTGGGGATTGAGGATTGAATATTGAGGATTAACGGTTGAAGATTGGGGATTGAGGATCTAGGATCGGAGATTGATTATTGAGGATTGAATATTCAGGATTGAGGATTGAGGATTGAGGATTGAGGATTGAGTATTGAAGATTGGGTATTTAGGATTGAAGAATGAGGATTGAGGATTGAGGTTTGAGGATCGAGGATTGAAGATTGAGTATTCATGATTGAATATTGAGGATTGAGGATTGAGGATTGAGGATGGAGAATGAGGACTGACGGTTGAGGATTGAGGTTTGAGGATTGAAGATTGAGGACTGAGGTCTGAGGATTGAGGATTGAGGATTGAGCATTGAGGATTGAAGATTGAGTACTGGGGATTGGGGATTGAAGATTGAGGATTAAGGATTGAAGATTGGGGATTGAGGATCTAGAATTGGAGATTGATTATTGAGGATTGAAGATTGAGGATTGAGGATTGAGTATTGAGAATTGAGAACTGAGTATGAGAACTGAGGGTTGAGGGTTGAGGTTTGAGGTATGAGGATTGAGGGTTGAGGATTGAGGATTGAGGGTTGAGGATTGAGGATTGACGATTGAGGATTGAGGATTGAGGATTGAGTATTGAAGATTGAGTATTGATGCCTGAGGATTGAGGATTGAGTATTGATGATTCAGGATCGAGGATTGAAGATTGAGAATTGAGGATTGAAGATTGAGCATTGAGGATTGAGGATTGAGGATGGAGGATGAGGGCTGAGGGTTGATGATTGCGATTTGAGGACTGATGACTGAGGATTGAGGATTGAGAATTGAGGATTGAGGATTGAGGATTGAAATTGAGGATTGGGTATTGATGATTGAAGAATGAGGATTGAGGAATTAGGATTGAGTATTGAGGATTGAGGATTGAAGATTGAGGAGTGGGTATTCAGGATTGAAGATTGAGGATTGAGTATAGAGGATTGAGGATTGAGGATTGAAGATTGAGGATTCAGAATTGAGGATTGAGGATTGAGTATTGAGGATTGAAGATTGAATATTGATGATTGAATATTGAGGACTGAGGATTGAGAGTTGTGGATTGAGGACGAGGACTGAGGGTTGAATATTGATGTTTGAGTTCTGAGGATTAAGGATTGAGGATTGAGAATTGAGGATTGAGGATTGAGGATTGGAAATTGAGGATTGGGTATTTAGGATTGAAGAATGAGGATTGAGGATTGAGGTTTGAGGATCGAGGGTTGAATATTGGGTATTGATGATTGAATATTGAGGATTGAGAATTGAGGTTTGAGGATTGAGGACGAGGACTGACGGTAGAGGATTGAGGTTTGAGGATTGAGGATTGGGGATTGATGACTGAGGATTGAGGATTGAGGATTGAGCATTAAGGATTGAAGATTGATAACTGGGGATTGAGGATTGAAGATTGAGTATTGACGATTGAAGATTGGGGACTGAGGATCTAGGATCGGATATTGATTATTGAGGATTGAAGATTGAGGATTGAGGATTGAGGATTGGGAATTGAGAATTGAGGATGAGGACTGAGGGATGAGGATTGAGGTTTGAGGGATGAGGATTGATGGTTGAGGATTGAGGATTGAGGATTGAGGATTGAGTATTGAAGATTGAGTATTGATGCCTGAGGATTGAGAATTGAGGATTGAGGATTGAGGATTGAGGATTGAGGATTGAAGATTGAATATTGATGATTGAATATTGAGGACTGAGGATTGAGGGTTGTGGATTGAGGACGAGGACTGAAGGTTGAATATTGATGTTTGAGGTCTGAGGATTAAGGATTGAGGATTGAGAATTGAGGATTGAGGATTGAGGATTGAAGATTGAGGATTGGGTATTTAGGAATGAAGAATGAGGATTGAGGATTGAGGTTTGAGGATTGAGGATTGAAGATTGAGGATTGATGATTGAATATTGAGGATTGAGGATTGAGGTTTGAAGATTGAGGACGAGGACTGACGGTTGAGGATTGAGGTTTGAGGATTGAGGATTGGGGATTGAGGACTGAGGATTGAGGATTGAGGATTGAGCATTGAGAATTGAAGATTGATGACTGGGGATTGAGGATTGAATATTGAGGATTAACGACTGAAGATTGGGGATTGAGGATCTAGGATCGGAGATTGATTCTTGAGGATTGAGTATTGAGGATTGAGGATTGAGGATTGAGTATTGAGGATTGAGTATTGAAGATTGAGGATTGAGGATTGAGGATTGAGGATTGAGGATTGAAGATTGAGTATTGAGGATTGAAGATTGACGATTGAGGATTAAGGATTGAGGATTGAGGATTGAGGATTGAGGATTGAAGATTGAGTAATGAGGATTGAAGATTGACGATTGAGAATTAAGGATTGAAGATTGGGGATTAAGGATTGAAGATTGGGGATTGAGGATCTAGGATTGGACGTTGATTATTGAGGATTGAAGATTGAGGATTGAGGATTGAGGATTGAGAATTGAGAATTGAGTATGAGGACGGAGGGTTGAGGATTGAGGGTTGAGGAATGAGGATTGAGGGTTGAGGATTGAGGATTGACGATTGAGGATTGAGGATTGAGGATTGAGTATTGAAGATTGAGTATTGATGCCTGAGGATTGAGGATTGAGTATTGATGATTCAGGATCGAGGATTGAAGATTGAGAATTGAGGATTGAAGATTGAGGATTGAGGATTGAGGATTGAGGATGGAGGATGAGGGCTGAGGGTTGATGATTGCGATTTGAGGACTGATGACTGAGGATTGAGGATTGAGAATTGAGGATTGAGGATTGAGGATTGAAATTGAGGATTGGGTATTGATGATTGAAGAATGAGGATTGAGGAATTAGGATTGAGTATTGAGGATTGAGGATTGAAGATTGAGGAGTGGGTATTCAGGATTGAAGATTGAGGATTGAGTATTGAGGATTGAGGATTGAGGATTGAAGATTGAGGATTCAGAATTGAGGATTGAGGATTGAGTATTGAGGATTGAAGATTGAATATTGATGATTGAATATTGAGGACTGAGGATTGAGAGTTGTGGATTGAGGACGAGGACTGAGGGTTGAATATTGATGTTTGAGTTCTGAGGATTAAGGATTGAGGATTGAGAATTGAGGATTGAGGATTGAGGATTGGAAATTGAGGATTGGGTATTTAGGATTGAAGAATGAGGATTGAGGATTGAGGTTTGAGGATCGAGGATTGAATATTGGGTATTGATGATTGAATATTGAGGATTGAGAATTGAGGTTTGAGGATTGAGGACGAGGACTGACGGTAGAGGATTGAGGTTTGAGGATTGAGGATTGGGGATTGATGACTGAGGATTGAGGATTGAGGATTGAGCATTAAGGATTGAAGATTGATAACTGGGGATTGAGGATTGAAGATTGAGTATTGACGATTGAAGATTGGGGACTGAGGATCTAGGATCGGATATTGATTATTGAGGATTGAAGATTGAGGATTGAGGATTGAGGATTGGGAATTGAGAATTGAGGATGAGGACTGAGGGATGAGGATTGAGGTTTGAGGGATGAGGATTGATGGTTGAGGATTGAGGATTGAGGATTGAGGATTGAGGATTGAGTATTGAAGATTGAGTATTGATGCCTGAGGATTGAGAATTGAGGATTGAGGATTGAGGATTGAGGATTGAGGATTGAAGATTGAATATTGATGATTGAATATTGAGGACTGAGGATTGAGGGTTGCGGATTGAGGACGAGGACTGAAGGTTGAATATTGATGTTTGAGGTCTGAGGATTAAGGATTGAGGATTGAGAATTGAGGATTGAGGATTGAGGATTGAAGATTGAGGATTGGGTATTTAGGAATGAAGAATGAGGATTGAGGATTGAGGTTTGAGGATTGAGGATTGAAGATTGAGGATTGATGATTGAATATTGAGGATTGAGGATTGAGGTTTGAAGATTGAGGACGAGGACTGACGGTTGAGGATTGAGGTTTGAGGATTGAGGATTGGGGATTGAGGACTGAGGATTGAGGATTGAGGATTGAGCATTGAGAATTGAAGATTGATGACTGGGGATTGAGGATTGAATATTGAGGATTAACGACTGAAGATTGGGGATTGAGGATCTAGGATCGGAGATTGATTCTTGAGGATTGAGTATTGAGGATTGAGGATTGAGGATTGAGTATTGAGGATTGAGTATTGAAGATTGAGTATTGATGCCTGAGGATTGAGGATTGAGGATTGAGGATTGAGGATTGAGGATTGAGGATTGAGAATTGAGAATTGAGGATGAGGACTGAGGGATGAGGATTGAGGTTTGAGGAATGAGGATTGATGGTTGAGGATTGAGGATTGAGGATTGAGGATTGAGGATTGAGTATTGAAGATTGAGTATTGATGCCTGAGGATTGAGGTTTGAGGATTGAGGTTTGAGGATTGAGGATTGAAGATTGAGTATTGATGATTGAATATTGAGGATTGAGGATTGAGGTTTGAGGATTGAGGACGAGGACTGACGGTTGAGGATTGAGGTTTGAGGATTGAGGATTGGGGATTGAGGGCTGAGGATTGAGGATTGAGGATTGAGCATTGAGGATTGAAGATTGATGACTGGGGATTGAGGATTGAATATTGAGGATTAACGGTTGAAGATTGGGGATTGAGGATCTAGGATCGGAGATTGATTATTGAGGATTGAATATTCAGGATTGAGGATTGAGTACTGGGGATTGGGGATTGAAGATTGAGGATTAAGGATTGAAGATTGGGGATTGAGGATCTAGAATTGGAGATTGATTATTGAGGATTGAAGATTGAGGATTGAGGATTGAGGATTGAGAATTGAGAACTGAGTATGAGAACTGAGGGTTGAGGGTTGAGGTTTGAGGTATGAGGATTGAGGGTTGAGGATTGAGGATTGAGGATTGAGGATTGAGGATTGAGTATTGAAGATTGAGTATTGATGCCTGAGGATTGAGGATTGAGTATTGATGATTCAGGATCGAGGATTGAAGATTAAGAATTGAGGATTGAAGATTGAGGATTGAGGATTGAGGATTGAGGATTGAGGATTGAAGATTGAGGATTGGGTATTGAGTATTGAAGAATGAGGATTGAGGATTGAGGATTGAGGATTGAGGATTGAAGATTGAGTATTGAGGATTGAAGATTGACGATTGAGGATTAAGGATTGAGGATTGAGGATTGAGGATTGAGGATTGAAGATTGAGTAATGAGGATTGAAGATTGACGATTGAGAATTAAGGATTGAAGATTGGGGATTAAGGATTGAAGATTGGGGATTGAGGATCTAGGATTGGACGTTGATTATTGAGGATTGAAGATTGAGGATTGAGGATTGAGGATTGAGAATTGAGAATTGAGTATGAGGACGGAGGGTTGAGGATTGAGGGTTGAGGAATGAGGATTGAGGGTTGAGGATTGAGGATTGACGATTGAGGATTGAGGATTGAGGATTGAGTATTGAAGATTGAGTATTGATGCCTGAGGATTGAGGATTGAGTATTGATGATTCAGGATCGAGGATTGAAGATTGAGAATTGAGGATTGAAGATTGAGGATTGGGGATTGAGGATTGAGGATGGAGGATGAGGGCTGAGGGTTGATGATTGCGGTTTGAGGACTGATGACTGAGGATTGAGGATTGAGAATTGAGGATTGAGGATTGAGGATTGAAATTGAGGATTGGGTATTGATGATTGAAGAATGAGGATTGAGGAATTAGGATTGAGTATTGAGGATTGAGGATTGAAGATTGAGGAGTGGGTATTCAGGATTGAAGATTGAGGATTGAGTATTGAGGATTGAGGATTGAGGATTGAAGATTGAGGATTCAGAATTGAGGATTGAGGATTGAGGATTGAGGATTGAGAATTGAGAATTGAGGATGAGGACTGAGGGATGAGGATTGAGGTTTGAGGAATGAGGATTGATGGTTGAGGATTGAGGATTGAGGATTGAGGATTGAGGATTGAGTATTGAAGATTGAGTATTGATGCCTGAGGATTGAGGTTTGAGGATTGAGGTTTGAGGATTGAGGATTGAAGATTGAGTATTGATGATTGAATATTGAGGATTGAGGATTGAGGTTTGAGGATTGAGGACGAGGACTGACGGTTGAGGATTGAGGTTTGAGGATTGAGGATTGGGGATTGAGGGCTGAGGATTGAGGATTGAGGATTGAGCATTGAGGATTGAAGATTGATGACTGGGGATTGAGGATTGAATATTGAGGATTAACGGTTGAAGATTGGGGATTGAGGATCTAGGATCGGAGATTGATTATTGAGGATTGAATATTCAGGATTGAGGATTGAGTACTGGGGATTGGGGATTGAAGATTGAGGATTAAGGATTGAAGATTGGGGATTGAGGATCTAGAATTGGAGATTGATTATTGAGGATTGAAGATTGAGGATTGAGGATTGAGGATTGAGAATTGAGAACTGAGTATGAGAACTGAGGGTTGAGGGTTGAGGTTTGAGGTATGAGGATTGAGGGTTGAGGATTGAGGATTGAGGATTGAGGATTGAGGATTGAGTATTGAAGATTGAGTATTGATGCCTGAGGATTGAGGATTGAGTATTGATGATTCAGGATCGAGGATTGAAGATTAAGAATTGAGGATTGAAGATTGAGGATTGAGGATTGAGGATTGAGGATTGAGGATTGAAGATTGAGGATTGGGTATTGAGTATTGAAGAATGAGGATTGAGGATTGAGGATTGAGGATTGAGGATTGAAGATTGAGTATTGAGGATTGAAGATTGACGATTGAGGATTAAGGATTGAGGATTGAGGATTGAGGATTGAGGATTGAAGATTGAGTAATGAGGATTGAAGATTGACGATTGAGAATTAAGGATTGAAGATTGGGGATTGAGGATCTAGGATTGGACGTTGATTATTGAGGATTGAAGATTGAGGATTGAGGATTGAGGATTGAGAATTGAGAATTGAGTATGAGGACGGAGGGTTGAGGATTGAGGGTTGAGGAATGAGGATTGAGGGTTGAGGATTGAGGATTGACGATTGAGGATTGAGGATTGAGGATTGAGTATTGAAGATTGAGTATTGATGCCTGAGGATTGAGGATTGAGTATTGATGATTCAGGATCGAGGATTGAAGATTGAGAATTGAGGATTGAAGATTGAGGATTGAGGATTGAGGATTGAGGATGGAGGATGAGGGCTGAGGGTTGATGATTGCGGTTTGAGGACTGATGACTGAGGATTGAGGATTGAGAATTGAGGATTGAGGATTGAGGATTGAAATTGAGGATTGGGTATTGATGATTGAAGAATGAGGATTGAGGAATTAGGATTGAGTATTGAGGATTGAGGATTGAAGATTGAGGAGTGGGTATTCAGGATTGAAGATTGAGGATTGAGTATTGAGGATTGAGGATTGAGGATTGAAGATTGAGGATTCAGAATTGAGGATTGAGGATTGAGTATTGAGGATTGAAGATTGAATATTGATGATTGAATATTGAGGACTGAGGATTGAGAGTTGTGGATTGAGGACGAGGACTGAGGGTTGAATATTGATGTTTGAGTTCTGAGGATTAAGGATTGAGGATTGAGAATTGAGGATTGAGGATTGAGGATTGGAAATTGAGGATTGGGTATTTAGGATTGAAGAATGAGGATTGAGGATTGAGGTTTGAGGATCGAGGATTGAATATTGGGTATTGATGATTGAATATTGAGGATTGAGAATTGAGGTTTGAGGATTGAGGACGAGGACTGACGGTAGAGGATTGAGGTTTGAGGATTGAGGATTGGGGATTGATGACTGAGGATTGAGGATTGAGGATTGAGCATTAAGGATTGAAGATTGATGACTGGGGATTGAGGATTGAAGATTGAGTATTGACGATTGAAGATTGGGGACTGAGGATCTAGGATCGGATATTGATTATTGAGGATTGAAGATTGAGGATTGAGGATTGAGGATTGGGAATTGAGAATTGAGGATGAGGACTGAGGGATGAGGATTGAGGTTTGAGGGATGAGGATTGATGGTTGAGGATTGAGGATTGAGGATTGAGGATTGAGGATTGAGTATTGAAGATTGAGTATTGATGCCTGAGGATTGAGAATTGAGGAGTGAGGATTGAGGATTGAGGATTGAGGATTGAAGATTGAATATTGATGATTGAATATTGAGGACTGAGGATTGAGGGTTGTGGATTGAGGACGAGGACTGAAGGTTGAATATTGATGTTTGAGGTCTGAGGATTAAGGATTGAGGATTGAGAATTGAGGATTGAGGATTGAGGATTGAAGATTGAGGATTGGGTATTTAGGATTGAAGAATGAGGATTGAGGATTGAGGTTTGAGGATTGAGGATTGAAGATTGAGGATTGATGATTGAATATTGAGGATTGAGGATTGAGGTTTGAAGATTGAGGACGAGGACTGACGGTTGAGGATTGAGGTTTGAGGATTGAGGATTGGGGATTGAGGACTGAGGATTGAGGATTGAGGATTGAGCATTGAGAATTGAAGATTGATGACTGGGGATTGAGGATTGAATATTGAGGATTAACGACTGAAGATTGGGGATTGAGGATCTAGGATCGGAGATTGATTCTTGAGGATTGAGTATTGAGGATTGAGGATTGAGGATTGAGTATTGAGGATTGAGTATTGAAGATTGAGTATTGATGCCTGAGGATTGAGGATTGAGGATTGAGGATTGAGGATTGAGGATTGAGGATTGAGAATTGAGAATTGAGGATGAGGTCTGAGGGATGAGGATTGAGGTTTGAGGAATGAGGATTGATGGTTGAGGATTGAGGATTGAGGATTGAGGATTGAGGATTGAGTATTGAAGATTGAGTATTGATGCCTGAGGATTGAGGATTGAGGATTGAGGATTGAGGATTGAGGATTGAGGATTGAGGATTGAAGATTGAATATTGATGATTGAATATTGATGACTGAGGATTGAGGGTTGTGGATTGAGGACGAGGACTGAGGGTTGAACATTGATGTTTGAGGTCTGAGGAATAAGGATTGAGGATTGAGAATTGAGGATTGAGGATTGAGGATTGAAGATTGAGGATTGGGTATTTAGGATTGAAGAATGAGGATTGAGGATTGAGGTTTGAGGATTGAGGTTTGAGGATTGAGGATTGAAGATTGAGTATTGATGATTGAAGATTGAGGATTGAGGATTGAGGTTTGAGGATTGAGGACGAGGACTGACGGTTGAGGATTGAGGATTGAGGATTGAGGATTGAGTATTGAAGATTGAGTATTGATGCCTGAGGATTGAGAATTGAGGAGTGAGGATTGAGGATTGAGGATTGAGGATTGAAGATTGAATATTGATGATTGAATATTGAGGACTGAGGATTGAGGGTTGTGGATTGAGGACGAGGACTGAAGGTTGAATATTGATGTTTGAGGTCTGAGGATTAAGGATTGAGGATTGAGAATTGAGGATTGAGGGTTGAGGATTGAAGATTGAGGATTGGGTATTGAGGATTGAAGAATGAGGATTGAGGAATTAGGATTGAGGATTGAGGATTGAGGATTGAAGATTGAGGATTGGGTATTGAGGATTGAAGAATGAGGATTGAGGATTGAGGATTGAGGATTGAGGATTGAAGATTAGTGTTGAGGATTGAAGATTGAGGATTGAGGATTGAGGATTGAGGATTGGGGATTGATGATTGAGTATTGAGGATTGAAGATTGAGGACTGAGTATTGAGGATTGAGGATTCAGGGTTGAAGATTGAGGATTGAGGATTGAGGATTGAGGATTGAGGATTGAAGATTGAATATTGATGATTGAATATTGAGGACTGAGGATTGAGGGTTGTGGATTGAGGACGAGGACTGAGGGTTGAATATTGAGGACTGAGGACTGAGGGTTGTGGATTGAGGACGAGGACTGAGGGTTGAATATTGATGTTTGAGTTCTGAGGATTAAGGATTGAGGAATGAGAATTGAGGATTGAGGATTGAGGATTGGAAATTGAGGATTGGGTATTTAGGATTGAAGAATGAGGATTGAGGATTGAGGTTTGAGGATCGAGGATTGAAGATTGAGTATTGATGATTGAATATTGAGGATTGAGGATTGAGGATTGAGGATGGAGAATGAGGACTGACGGTTGGCGATTGAGGTTTGAGGATTGAAGATTGAAGACTGAGGTCTGAGGATTGAGGATTGAGGATTGAGCATTGAGGATTGAAGATTGAGTACTGGGTATTGGGGATTGAAGATTGAGGATTAAGGATTGAAGATTGGGGATTGAGGATCTAGAATTGGAGATTGATTATTGAGGATTGAAGATTGAGGATTGAGGATTGAGGATTGAGAATTGAGAACTGAGTATGAGAACTGAGGGTTGAGGGTTGAGGTTTGAGGAATGAGGATTGAGGGTTGAGGATTGAGGATTGAGGATTGAGGATTGAGGATTGAGTATTGAAGATTGAGTATTGATGCCTGAGGATTGAGGATTGAGTATTGATGATTCAGGATCGAGGATTGAAGATTGAGAATTGAGGATTGAAGATTGAGGATTGAGGATTGAGGATTGAGGATGGAGGATGAGGGCTGAGGGTTGATGATTGCGGTTTGAGGACTGATGACTGAGGATTGAGGATTGAGAATTGAGGATTGAGGATTGAGGATTGAAATTGAGGATTGGGTATTGATGATTGAAGAATGAGGATTGAGGAATTAGTATTGAGTATTGAGGATTGAGGATTGAAGATTGAGGAGTGGGTATTCAGGATTGAAGATTGAGGATTGAGTATTGAGGATTGAGGATTGAGGATTGAAGATTGAGGATTCAGAATTGAGGATTGAGGATTGAGTATTGAGGATTGAAGATTGAATATTGATGATTGAATATTGAGGACTGAGGATTGAGGGTTGTGGATTGAGGACGAGGACTGAGGGTTGAATATTGATGTTTGAGTTCTGAGGATTAAGGATTGAGGATTGAGAATTGAGGATTGAGGATTGAGGATTGGAAATTGAGGATTGGGTATTTAGTATTGAAGAATGAGGATTGAGGATTGAGGTTTGAGGATCGAGGATTGAATATTGAGTATTGATGATTGAATATTGAGGATTGAGGATTGAGGTTTGAGGATTGAGGACGAGGACTGACGGTAGAGGATTGAGGTTTGAGGATTGATGATTGGGGTTTAATGACTGAGGATTGAGGATTGAGGATTGAGCATTAAGGATTGAAGATTGATGACTTGGGATTGAGGATTGAAGATTGAGGATTGACGATTGAAGATTGGGGACTGAGGATCTAGGATCGGATATTGATTATTGAGGATTGAAGATTGAGGATTGAGGATTGAGGATTGGGAATTGAGAATTGAGGATGAGGACTGAGGGATGAGGATTGAGGTTTGAGGGATGAGGATTGATGGGTGAGGATTGAGGATTGAGGATTGAGGATTGAGGATTGAGTATTGAAGATTGAGTATTGATGCCTGAGGATTGAGAATTGAGGATTGAGGATTGAGGATTGAGGATTGAGGATTGAAGATTGAATATTGATGATTGAATATTGAGGACTGAGGATTGAGGGTTGTGGATTGAGGACGAGGACTGAGGGTTGAATATTGATGTTTGAGGTCTGAGGATTAAGGATTGAGGATTGAGAATTGAGGATTGAGGATTGAGGATTGAAGATTGAGGATTGGGTATTTAGGATTGAAGAATGAGGATTGAGGATTGAGGTTTGAGGATTGAGGATTGAAGATTGAGGATTGATGATTGAATATTGAGGACTGAGGATTGAGGTTTGAAGATTGAGGACGAGGACTGACGGTTGAGGATTGAGGTTTGAGGATTGAGGATTGGGGATTGAGGACTGAGGATTGAGGATTGAGGATTGAGCATTGAGAATTGAAGATTGAGGATTGAGGATTGAGTATTGAAGATTGAGTATTGATGATTGAATATTGAGGACTGAGGATTGAGGGTTGTGGATTGAGGACGAGGACTGAGGGTTGAACATTGATGTTTGAGGTCTGAGGAATAAGGATTGAGGACTGAGAATTGAGGATTGGGTATTTAGGATTGAAGAATGAGGATTGAGGATTGAGGTTTGAGGATTGGGTTTGAGGATTGAGGATTGAAGATTGAGTATTGATGATTGAAGATTGAGGATTGAGGATTGAGGTTTGAGGATTGAGGACGAGGACTGACGGTTGAGGATTGAGGTTTGAGGATTGAGGATTGGGGATTGAGGGCTGAGGATTGAGGATTGAGGATTGAGCATAGAGGATTGAAGATTGATGACTGGGGATTGAGGATTGAATATTGAGGATTAACCATTGAAGATTGGGGATTGAGGATCTAGGATCGGAGATTGATTATTGAGGATTGAATATTCAGGATTGAGGATTGAGAATTGAGGATTGAGGATTGAGTATTGAAGATTGAGTATTGATGCCTGAGGATTGAGGATTGAGGATTGAGGATTGAGGATTGAGGATTGAAGATTGAGTAGTGGGGATTGAAGATTGAGGATTGAGGATTGAGTATTGAGGATGGAGAATGAGGACTGACGGTTGAGGATTGAGGTTTGAGGATTGAAGATTGAGGACTGAGGACTGAGGATTGAGGATTGAGGATTGAGCATTGAGGATTGAAGATTGAGTACAGGGGATGCGGGATAGAAGATTGAGGATTAAGGATCGAAGATTGGGGATTGAGGATCTAGAATTAGAGATTGATTATTGAGGATTGAAGATTGAGGATTGAGGATTGAGGATTGAGGATTGAGGATTGAAGATTGAGGATTCAGAATTGAGGATTGAGGATTGAGTATTGAGGATTGAAGATTGAATATTGATGATTGAATATTGAGGACTGAGGATTGAGAGTTGTGGATTGAGGACGAGGACTGAGGGTTGAATATTGATGTTTGAGTTCTGAGGATTAAGGATTGAGGATTGAGAATTGAGGATTGAGGATTGAGGATTGGAAATTGAGGATTGGGTATTTAGGATTGAAGAATGAGGATTGAGGATTGAGGTTTGAGGATCGAGGATTGAATATTGAGTATTGATGATTGAATATTGAGGATTGAGGATTGAGGTTTGAGGATTGAGGACGAGGACTGACGGTAGAGGATTGAGGTTTGAGGATTGAGGATTGGGGATTGATGACTGAGGATTGAGGATTGAGGATTGAGCATTAAGGATTGAAGATTGATGACTGGGGATTGAGGATTGAAGATTGAGTATTGACGATTGAAGATTGGGGACTGAGGATCTAGGATCGGATATTGATTATTGAGGATTGAAGATTGAGGATTGAGGATTGAGGATTGGGAATTGAGAATTGAGGATGAGGACTGAGGGATGAGGATTGAGGTTTGAGGGATGAGGATTGATGGTTGAGGATTGAGGATTGAGGATTGAGGATTGAGGATTGAGTATTGAAGATTGAGTATTGATGCCTGAGGATTGAGAATTGAGGATTGAGGATTGAGGATTGAGGATTGAGGATTGAAGATTGAATATTGATGATTGAATATTGAGGACTGAGGATTGAGGGTTGTGGATTGAGGACGAGGACTGAAGGTTGAATATTGATGTTTGAGGTCTGAGGATTAAGGATTGAGGATTGAGAATTGAGGATTGAGGATTGAGGATTGAAGATTGAGGATTGGGTATTTAGGATTGAAGAATGAGGATTGAGGATTGAGGTTTGAGGATTGAGGATTGAAGATTGAGGATTGATGATTGAATATTGAGGATTGAGGATTGAGGTTTGAAGATTGAGGACGAGGACTGACGGTTGAGGATTGAGGTTTGAGGATTGAGGATTGGGGATTGAGGACTGAGGATTGAGGATTGAGGATTGAGCATTGAGAATTGAAGATTGATGACTGGGGATTGAGGATTGAATATTGAGGATTAACGACTGAAGATTGGGGATTGAGGATCTAGGATCGGGGATTGATTCTTGAGGATTGAGTATTGAGGATTGAGGATTGAGGATTGAGTATTGAGGATTGAGTATTGAAGATTGAGTATTGATGCCTGAGGATTGAGGATTGAGGATTGAGGATTGAGGATTGAGGATTGAGGATTGAGAATTGAGAATTGAGGATGAGGACTGAGGGATGAGGATTGAGGTTTGAGGAATGAGGATTGATGGTTGAGGATTGAGGATTGAGGATTGAGGATTGAGGATTGAGTATTGAAGATTGAGTATTGATGCCTGAGGATTGAGGATTGAGGATTGAGGATTGAGGATTGAGGATTGAGGATTGAGGATTGAAGATTGAATATTGATGATTGAATATTGATGACTGAGGATTGAGGGTTGTGGATTGAGGACGAGGACTGAGGGTTGAACATTGATGTTTGAGGTCTGAGGAATAAGGATTGAGGATTGAGAATTGAGGATTGAGGATTGAGGATTGAAGATTGAGGATTGGGTATTTAGGATTGAAGAATGAGGATTGAGGATTGAGGTTTGAGGATTGAGGTTTGAGGATTGAGGATTGAAGATTGAGTATTGATGATTGAAGATTGAGGATTGAGGATTGAGGTTTGAGGATTGAGGACGAGGACTGACGGTTGAGGATTGAGGATTGAGGATTGAGGATTGAGTATTGAAGATTGAGTATTGATGCCTGAGGATTGAGAATTGAGGAGTGAGGATTGAGGATTGAGGATTGAGGATTGAAGATTGAATATTGATGATTGAATATTGAGGACTGAGGATTGAGGGTTGTGGATTGAGGACGAGGACTGAAGGTTGAATATTGATGTTTGAGGTCTGAGGATTAAGGATTGAGGATTGAGAATTGAGGATTGAGGGTTGAGGATTGAAGATTGAGGATTGGGTATTTAGGATTGAAGAATGAGGATTGAGGATTGAGGTTTGAGGATTGAGGATTGCAGATTGAGGATTGATGATTGAATATTGAGGATTGAGGATTGAGGTTTGAAGATTGAGGACGAGGACTGACGGTTGAGAATTGAGGTTTGAGGATTGAGGATTGGGGATTGAGGACTGAGGATTGAGGATTGAGGATTGAGCATTGAGAATTGAAGATTGATGACTGGGGATTGAGGATTGAATATTGAGGATTAACGACTGAAGATTGGGGATTGAGGATCTAGGATCGGAGATTGATTCTTGAGGATTGAGTATTGAGGATTGAGGATTGAGGATTGAGTATTGAGGATTGAGTATTGAAGATTGAGTATTGATGCCTGAGGATTGAGGATTGAGGATTGAGGATTGAGGATTGAGGATTGAGGATTGAGAATTGAGAATTGAGGATGAGGTCTGAGGGATGAGGATTGAGGTTTGAGGAATGAGGATTGATGGTTGAGGATTGAGGATTGAGGATTGAGGATTGAGGATTGAGTATTGAAGATTGAGTATTGATGCCTGAGGATTGAGGATTGAGGATTGAGGATTGAGGATTGAGGATTGAGGATTGAGGATTGAAGATTGAATATTGATGATTGAATATTGATGACTGAGGATTGAGGGTTGTGGATTGAGGACGAGGACTGAGGGTTGAACATTGATGTTTGAGGTCTGAGGAATAAGGATTGAGGATTGAGAATTGAGGATTGAGGATTGAGGATTGAAGATTGAGGATTGGGTATTTAGGATTGAAGAATGAGGATTGAGGATTGAGGTTTGAGGATTGAGGTTTGAGGATTGAGGATTGAAGATTGAGTATTGATGATTGAAGATTGAGGATTGAGGATTGAGGTTTGAGGATTGAGGACGAGGACTGACGGTTGAGGATTGAGGATTGAGGATTGAGGATTGAAGATTGAGTAGTGGGGATTGAAGATTGAGGATTGAGGATTGAGGATTGAGGATGGAGAATGAGGACTGACGGTTGAGGATTGAGGTTTGAGGATTGAAGGTTGAGGACTGAGGACTGAGGATTGAGGATTGAGGATTGAGCATTGAGGACTGAAGATTGAGTACAGGGGATGCGGGATAGAAGATTGAGGATTAAGGATCGAAGATTGGGGATTGAGGATCTAGAATTAGAGACTGATTATTGAGGATTGAAGATTGAGGATTGAGGATTGAGGATTGACAATTCAGAATTGAGTATGAGGACTGAGGGTTGAGGATTGAGGTTTGAGGAATCAGGATTGAGGGTTAAGGATTGAGGATTGAGGATTGAGGATTGAGGATTGAGGATTGAGGATTGAGTATTGAAGATTGAGTGTTGAAGCCTGAGGATTGAGGATTGTGGATTGATGATTCAGGATCGAGGATTGAAGATTGAGAATTGAGGATTGAAGATTGAGGATTGAGGATTGAGGATTGAGGATGGAGGATGAGGGCTGAGGGTTGAGGATTGCGGTTTGAGGACTGAGGACTGAGGATTGAGGATTCAGAATTGAGGATTGAGGATTGAGGATTCAGAATTGAGGATTGAGGATTGAGGATTGAAATTGAGGATTGGGTATTGAGGATTGAAGAATGAGGATTGAGGAATTAGGATTGAGGATTGAGGATTGAGGATTGAAGATTCAGGAGTGGGTATTGAGGATTGAAGATTGAGGATTGAGTATTGAGGATTGAGGGTTGAGGATTGAAGATTGAGGATTGAGAATTGAGGATTGAGGGTTGAGGATTGAGGATTGAAGATTGAATATTGATGATTGAATATTGAGGACTGAGGATTGAGGGTTGTGGATTGAGGACGAGGTCTGAGGGTTGAATATTGATGCTTGAGGTCTGCGGATTAAGGATTGAGGATTGAGAATTGAGGATTGAGGATTGAGGATTGAAGATTGAGGATTGGGTATTGAGGATTGAAGAATGAGGATTGAGGAATTAGGATTGAGGATTGAGGATTGAGGATTGAAGATTGAGGATTGGGTATTGAGGATTGAAGAATGAGGATTGAGGATTGAGGATTGAGGATTGAGGATTGAAGATTAGTGTTGAGGATTGAAGATTGAGGATTGAGGATTGAGGATTGAGGATTGGGGATTGATGATTGAGTATTGAGGATTGAAGATTGAGGACTGAGTATTGAGGATTGAGGATTCAGGGTTGAAGATTGAGGATTGAGGATTGAGGATTGAGGATTGAGGATTGAAGATTGAATATTGATGATTGAATATTGAGGACTGAGGATTGAGGGTTGTGGATTGAGGACGAGGACTGAGGGTTGAATATTGAGGACTGAGGACTGAGGGTTGTGGATTGAGGACGAGGACTGAGGGTTGAATATTGATGTTTGAGTTCTGAGGATTAAGGATTGAGGAATGAGAATTGAGGATTGAGGATTGAGGATTGGAAATTGAGGATTGGGTATTTAGGATTGAAGAATGAGGATTGAGGATTGAGGTTTGAGGATCGAGGATTGAAGATTGAGTATTGATGATTGAATATTGAGGATTGAGGATTGAGGATTGAGGATGGAGAATGAGGACTGACGGTTGGCGATTGAGGTTTGAGGATTGAAGATTGAAGACTGAGGTCTGAGGATTGAGGATTGAGGATTGAGCATTGAGGATTGAAGATAGAGTACTGGGTATTGGGGATTGAAGATTGAGGATTAAGGATTGAAGATTGGGGATTGAGGATCTAGAATTGGAGATTGATTATTGAGGATTGAAGATTGAGGATTGAGGATTGAGGATTGAGAATTGAGAACTGAGTATGAGAACTGAGGGTTGAGGGTTGAGGTTTGAGGAATGAGGATTGAGGGTTGAGGATTGAGGATTGAGGATTGAGGATTGAGGATTGAGTATTGAAGATTGAGTATTGATGCCTGAGGATTGAGGATTGAGTATTGATGATTCAGGATCGAGGATTGAAGATTGAGAATTGAGGATTGAAGATTGAGGATTGAGGATTGAGGATTGAGGATGGAGGATGAGGGCTGAGGGTTGATGATTGCGGTTTGAGGACTGATGACTGAGGATTGAGGATTGAGAATTGAGGATTGAGGATTGAGGATTGAAATTGAGGATTGGGTATTGATGATTGAAGAATGAGGATTGAGGAATTAGTATTGAGTATTGAGGATTGAGGATTGAAGATTGAGGAGTGGGTATTCAGGATTGAAGATTGAGGATTGAGTATTGAGGATTGAGGATTGAGGATTGAAGATTGAGGATTCAGAATTGAGGATTGAGGATTGAGTATTGAGGATTGAAGATTGAATATTGATGATTGAATATTGAGGACTGAGGATTGAGGGTTGTGGATTGAGGACGAGGACTGAGGGTTGAATATTGATGTTTGAGTTCTGAGGATTAAGGATTGAGGATTGAGAATTGAGGATTGAGGATTGAGGATTGGAAATTGAGGATTGGGTATTTAGTATTGAAGAATGAGGATTGAGGATTGAGGTTTGAGGATCGAGGATTGAATATTGAGTATTGATGATTGAATATTGAGGATTGAGGATTGAGGTTTGAGGATTGAGGACGAGGACTGACGGTAGAGGATTGAGGTTTGAGGATTGAGGATTGGGGATTGATGACTGAGGATTGAGGATTGAGGATTGAGCATTAAGGATTGAAGATTGATGACTTGGGATTGAGGATTGAAGATTGAGGATTGACGATTGAAGATTGGGGACTGAGGATCTAGGATCGGATATTGATTATTGAGGATTGAAGATTGAGGATTGAGGATTGAGGATTGGGAATTGAGAATTGAGGATGAGGACTGAGGGATGAGGATTGAGGTTTGAGGGATGAGGATTGATGGGTGAGGATTGAGGATTGAGGATTGAGGATTGAGGATTGAGTATTGAAGATTGAGTATTGATGCCTGAGGATTGAGAATTGAGGATTGAGGATTGAGGATTGAGGATTGAGGATTGAAGATTGAATATTGATGATTGAATATTGAGGACTGAGGATTGAGGGTTGTGGATTGAGGACGAGGACTGAGGGTTGAATATTGATGTTTGAGGTCTGAGGATTAAGGATTGAGGATTGAGAATTGAGGATTGAGGATTGAGGATTGAAGATTGAGGATTGGGTATTTAGGATTGAAGAATGAGGATTGAGGATTGAGGTTTGAGGATTGAGGATTGAAGATTGAGGATTGATGATTGAATATTGAGGACTGAGGATTGAGGTTTGAAGATTGAGGACGAGGACTGACGGTTGAGGATTGAGGTTTGAGGATTGAGGATTGGGGATTGAGGACTGAGGATTGAGGATTGAGGATTGAGCATGAGAATTGAAGATTGAGGATTGAGGATTGAGTATTGAAGATTGAGTATTGATGATTGAATATTGAGGACTGAGGATTGAGGGTTGTGGATTGAGGACGAGGACTGAGGGTTGAACATTGATGTTTGAGGTCTGAGGAATAAGGATTGAGGACTGAGAATTGAGGATTGGGTATTTAGGATTGAAGAATGAGGATTGAGGATTGAGGTTTGAGGATTGGGTTTGAGGATTGAGGATTGAAGATTGAGTATTGATGATTGAAGATTGAGGATTGAGGATTGAGGTTTGAGGATTGAGGACGAGGACTGACGGTTGAGGATTGAGGTTTGAGGATTGAGGATTGGGGATTGAGGGCTGAGGATTGAGGATTGAGGATTGAGCATAGAGGATTGAAGATTGATGACTGGGGATTGAGGATTGAATATTGAGGATTAACCATTGAAGATTGGGGATTGAGGATCTAGGATCGGAGATTGATTATTGAGGATTGAATATTCAGGATTGAGGATTGAGAATTGAGGATTGAGGATTGAGTATTGAAGATTGAGTATTGATGCCTGAGGATTGAGGATTGAGGATTGAGGATTGAGGATTGAGGATTGAAGATTGAGTAGTGGGGATTGAAGATTGAGGATTGAGGATTGAGTATTGAGGATGGAGAATGAGGACTGACGGTTGAGGATTGAGGTTTGAGGATTGAAGATTGAGGACTGAGGACTGAGGATTGAGGATTGAGGATTGAGCATTGAGGATTGAAGATTGAGTACAGGGGATGCGGGATAGAAGATTGAGGATTAAGGATCGAAGATTGGGGATTGAGGATCTAGAATTAGAGATTGATTATTGAGGATTGAAGATTGAGGATTGAGGATTGAGGATTGAGGATTGAGGATTGAAGATTGAGGATTCAGAATTGAGGATTGAGGATTGAGTATTGAGGATTGAAGATTGAATATTGATGATTGAATATTGAGGACTGAGGATTGAGAGTTGTGGATTGAGGACGAGGACTGAGGGTTGAATATTGATGTTTGAGTTCTGAGGATTAAGGATTGAGGATTGAGAATTGAGGATTGAGGATTGAGGATTGGAAATTGAGGATTGGGTATTTAGGATTGAAGAATGAGGATTGAGGATTGAGGTTTGAGGATCGAGGATTGAATATTGAGTATTGATGATTGAATATTGAGGATTGAGGATTGAGGTTTGAGGATTGAGGACGAGGACTGACGGTAGAGGATTGAGGTTTGAGGATTGAGGATTGGGGATTGATGACTGAGGATTGAGGATTGAGGATTGAGCATTAAGGATTGAAGATTGATGACTGGGGATTGAGGATTGAAGATTGAGTATTGACGATTGAAGATTGGGGACTGAGGATCTAGGATCGGATATTGATTATTGAGGATTGAAGATTGAGGATTGAGGATTGAGGATTGGGAATTGAGAATTGAGGATGAGGACTGAGGGATGAGGATTGAGGTTTGAGGGATGAGGATTGATGGTTGAGGATTGAGGATTGAGGATTGAGGATTGAGGATTGAGTATTGAAGATTGAGTATTGATGCCTGAGGATTGAGAATTGAGGATTGAGGATTGAGGATTGAGGATTGAGGATTGAAGATTGAATATTGATGATTGAATATTGAGGACTGAGGATTGAGGGTTGTGGATTGAGGACGAGGACTGAAGGTTGAATATTGATGTTTGAGGTCTGAGGATTAAGGATTGAGGATTGAGAATTGAGGATTGAGGATTGAGGATTGAAGATTGAGGATTGGGTATTTAGGATTGAAGAATGAGGATTGAGGATTGAGGTTTGAGGATTGAGGATTGAAGATTGAGGATTGATGATTGAATATTGAGGATTGAGGATTGAGGTTTGAAGATTGAGGACGAGGACTGACGGTTGAGGATTGAGGTTTGAGGATTGAGGATTGGGGATTGAGGACTGAGGATTGAGGATTGAGGATTGGGAATTGAGAATTGAGGATGAGGACTGAGGGATGAGGATTGAGGTTTGAGGGATGAGGATTGATGGTTGAGGATTGAGGATTGAGGATTGAGGATTGAGGATTGAGTATTGAAGATTGAGTATTGACGCCTGAGGATTGAGAATTGAGGATTGAGGATTGAGGATTGAGGATTGAGGATTGAAGATTGAATATTGATGATTGAATATTGAGGACTGAGGATTGAGGGTTGTGGATTGAGGACGAGGACTGAAGGTTGAATATTGATGTTTGAGGTCTGAGGATTAAGGATTGAGGATTGAGAATTGAGGATTGAGGATTGAGGATTGAAGATTGAGGATTGGGTATTTAGGATTGAAGAATGAGGATTGAGGATTGAGGTTTGAGGATTGAGGATTGAAGATTGAGGATTGATGATTGAATATTGAGGATTGAGGATTGAGGTTTGAAGATTGAGGACGAGGACTGACGGTTGAGGATTGAGGTTTGAGGATTGAGGATTGGGGATTGAGGACTGAGGATTGAGGATTGAGGATTGAGCATTGAGTATTGAAGATTGATGACTGGGGATTGAGGATTGAATATTGAGGATTAACGACTGAAGATTGGGGATTGAGGATCTAGGATCGGGGATTGATTCTTGAGGATTGAGTATTGAGGATTGAGGATTGAGGATTGAGTATTGAGGATTGAGTATTGAAGATTGAGTATTGATGCCTGAGGATTGAGGATTGAGGATTGAGGATTGAGGATTGAGGATTGAGGATTGAGAATTGAGAATTGAGGATGAGGACTGAGGGATGAGGATTGAGGTTTGAGGAATGAGGATTGATGGTTGAGGATTGAGGATTGAGGATTGAGGATTGAGGATTGAGTATTGAAGATTGAGTATTGATGCCTGAGGATTGAGGATTGAGGATTGAGGATTGAGGATTGAGGATTGAGGATTGAGGATTGAAGATTGAATATTGATGATTGAATATTGAGGACTGAGGATTGAGGGTTGTGGATTGAGGACGAGGACTGAGGGTTGAACATTGATGTTTGAGGTCTGAGGAATAAGGATTGAGGATTGAGAATTGAGGATTGAGGATTGAGGATTGAAGATTGAGGATTGGGTATTTAGGATTGAAGAATGAGGATTGAGGATTGAGGTTTGAGGATTGAGGTTTGAGGATTGAGGATTGAAGATTGAGTATTGATGATTGAATATTGAGGATTGAGGATTGAGGTTTGAGGACTGAGGACGAGGACTGACGGTTGAGGATTGAGGTTTGAGGATTGAGGATTGGGGATTGAGGGCTGAGGATTGAGGATTGAGGATTGAGCATTGAGGATTGAAGATTGATGACTGGGGATTGAGGATTGAATATTGAGGATTAACGGTTGAAGATTGGGGATTGAGGATCTAGGATCGGAGATTGATTATTGAGGATTGAATATTCAGGATTGAGGATTGAGGATTGAGGATTGAGGATTGAGTATTGAAGATTGGGTATTTAGGATTGAAGAATGAGGATTGAGGATTGAGGTTTGAGGATCGAGGATTGAAGATTGAGTATTGATGATTGAATATTGAGGATTGAGGATTGAGGATTGAGGATGGAGAATGAGGACTGACGGTTGAGGATTGAGGTTTGAGGATTGAAGATTGAGGACTGAGGTCTGAGGATTGAGGATTGAGGATTGAGCATTGAGGATTGAAGATTGAGTACTGGGGATTGGGGATTGAAGATTGAGGATTAAGGATTGAAGATTGGGGATTGAGGATCTAGAATTGGAGATTGATTATTGAGGATTGAAGATTGAGGATTGAGGATTGAGGATTGAGAATTGAGAACTGAGTATGAGAACTGAGGGTTGAGGGTTGAGGTTTGAGGTATGAGGATTGAGGGTTGAGGATTGAGGATTGAGGATTGAGGATTGAGGATTGAGTATTGAAGATTGAGTATTGATGCCTGAGGATTGAGGATTGAGTATTGATGATTCAGGATCGAGGATTGAAGATTAAGAATTGAGGATTGAAGATTGAGGATTGAGGATTGAGGATTGAGGATTGTGGATTGAAGATTGAGGATTGGGTATTGAGTATTGAAGAATGAGGATTGAGGATTGAGGATTGAGGATTGAGGATTGAAGATTGAGTATTGAGGATTGAAGATTGACGATTGAGGATTAAGGATTGAGGATTGAGGATTGAGGATTGAGGATTGAAGATTGAGTAATGAGGATTGAAGATTGACGATTGAGAATTAAGGATTGAAGATTGGGGATTAAGGATTGAAGATTGGGGATTGAGGATCTAGGATTGGACGTTGATTATTGAGGATTGAAGATTGAGGATTGAGGATTGAGGATTGAGAATTGAGAATTGAGTATGAGGACGGAGGGTTGAGGATTGAGGGTTGAGGAATGAGGATTGAGGGTTGAGGATTGAGGATTGACGATTGAGGATTGAGGATTGAGGATTGAGTATTGAAGATTGAGTATTGATGCCTGAGGATTGAGGATTGAGTATTGATGATTCAGGATCGAGGATTGAAGATTGAGAATTGAGGATTGAAGATTGAGGATTGAGGATTGAGGATTGAGGATGGAGGATGAGGGCTGAGGGTTGATGATTGCGGTTTGAGGACTGATGACTGAGGATTGAGGATTGAGAATTGAGGATTGAGGATTGAGGATTGAAATTGAGGATTGGGTATTGATGATTGAAGAATGAGGATTGAGGAATTAGGATTGAGTATTGAGGATTGAGGATTGAAGATTGAGGAGTGGGTATTCAGGATTGAAGATTGAGGATTGAGTATTGAGGATTGAGGATTGAGGATTGAAGATTGAGGATTCAGAATTGAGGATTGAGGATTGAGTGTTGAGGATTGAAGATTGAATATTGATGATTGAATATTGAGGACTGAGGATTGAGAGTTGTGGATTGAGGACGAGGACTGAGGGTTGAATATTGATGTTTGAGTTCTGAGGATTAAGGATTGAGGATTGAGAATTGAGGATTGAGGATTGAGGATTGGAAATTGAGGATTGGGTATTTAGGATTGAAGAATGAGGATTGAGGATTGAGGTTTGAGGATCGAGGATTGAATATTGGGTATTGATGATTGAATATTGAGGATTGAGTATTGAGGTTTGAGGATTGAGGACGAGGACTGACGGTAGAGGATTGAGGTTTGAGGATTGAGGATTGGGGATTGATGACTGAGGATTGAGGATTGAGGATTGAGCATTAAGGATTGAAGATTGATGACTGGGGATTGAGGATTGAAGATTGAGTATTGACGATTGAAGATTGGGGACTGAGGATCTAGGATCGGATATTGATTATTGAGGATTGAAGATTGAGGATTGAGGATTGAGGATTGGGAATTGAGAATTGAGGATGAGGACTGAGGGATGAGGATTGAGGTTTGAGGGATGAGGATTGATGGTTGAGGATTGAGGATTGAGGATTGAGGATTGAGGATTGAGTATTGAAGATTGAGTATTGATGCCTGAGGATTGAGAATTGAGGATTGAGGATTGAGGATTGAGGATTGAGGATTGAAGATTGAATATTGATGATTGAATATTGAGGACTGAGGATTGAGGGTTGTGGATTGAGGACGAGGACTGAAGGTTGAATATTGATGTTTGAGGTCTGAGGATTAAGGATTGAGGATTGAGAATTGAGGATTGAGGATTGAGGATTGAAGATTGAGGATTGGGTATTTAGGATTGAAGAATGAGGATTGAGGATTGAGGTTTGAGGATTGAGGATTGAAGATTGAGGATTGATGATTGAATATTGAGGATTGAGGATTGAGGTTTGAAGATTGAGGACGAGGACTGACGGTTGAGGATTGAGGATTGAAGATTGAGGATTGATGATTGAATATTGAGGATTGAGGATTGAGGTTTGAAGATTGAGGACGAGGACTGACGGTTGAGGATTGAGGTTTGAGGATTGAGGATTGGGGATTGAGGACTGAGGATTGAGGATTGAGGATTGAGCATTGAGAATTGAAGATTGATGACTGGGGATTGAGGATTGAATATTGAGGATTAACGACTGAAGATTGGGGATTGAGGATCTAGGATCGGAGATTGATTCTTGAGGATTGAGTATTGAGGATTGAGGATTGAGGATTGAGTATTGAGGATTGAGTATTGAAGATTGAGTATTGATGCCTGAGGATTGAGGATTGAGGATTGAGGATTGAGGATTGAGGATTGAGGATTGAGAATTGAGAATTGAGGATGAGGACTGAGGGATGAGGATTGAGGTTTGAGGAATGAGGATTGATGGTTGAGGATTGAGGATTGAGGATTGAGGATTGAGGATTGAGTATTGAAGATTGAGTATTGATGCCTGAGGATTGAGGATTGAGGATTGAGGATTGAGGATTGAGGATTGAGGATTGAGGATTGAAGATTGAATATTGATGGTTGAATATTGAGGACTGAGGATTGAGGGTTGTGGATTGAGGACGAGGACTGAGGGTTGAACATTGATGTTTGAGGTCTGAGGAATAAGGATTGAGGATTGAGAATTGAGGATTGAGGATTGAGGATTGAAGATTGAGGATTGGGTATTTAGGATTGAAGAATGAGGATTGAGGATTGAGGTTTGAGGATTGAGGTTTGAGGATTGAGGATTGAAGATTGAGTATTGATGATTGAATATTGAGGATTGAGGATTGAGGTTTGAGGATTGAGGACGAGGACTGACGGTTGAGGATTGAGGTTTGAGGATTGAGGATTGGGGATTGAGGGCTGAGGATTGAGGATTGAGGATTGAGCATTGAGGATTGAAGATTGATGACTGGGGATTGAGGATTGAATATTGAGGATTAACGGTTGAAGATTGGGGATTGAGGATCTAGGATCGGAGATTGATTATTGAGGATTGAAGATTGAGGATTGAGGATTGAGGTTTGAGAATTGAGAACTGAGTATGAGAACTGAGGGTTGAGGGTTGAGGTTTGAGGTATGAGGATTGAGGGTTGAGGATTGAGGATTGAGGATTGAGGATTGAGGATTGAGTATTGAAGATTGAGTATTGATGCCTGAGGATTGAGGATTGAGTATTGATGATTCAGGATCGAGGATTGAAGATTAAGAATTGAGGATTGAAGATTGGGTATTGAGAATTGAGGATTGAAGATTGAGGATTGAAATTGAGGATTGGGTATTGAGGATTGAAGAATGAGGATTGAGGAATTAGGATTGAGGATTGAGGATTGAGGATTGAAGATTGAGGAGTGGGTATTGAGGATTGAAGATTGAGGATTGAGTATTGAGGACTGAGGATTGAGGGTTGTGGATTGAGGACGAGGACTGAGAGTTGAATATTGATGTTTGAGGTCTGGGAATTAAGGATTGAGGGTTGAGAATTGAAGATTGGGGATTGAGGATTGAAGATTGAGGATTGGGTATTGAGGATTGAAGAATGAGGATTGAGGATTCAGGTTTGAGTATTGAGGATTGCAGGTTGAGTATTGATAATTGAAGATTGAGGATTGAGGATTGAAATTGATGATTGGGTATTGAGGATTGAAGAATGAGGATTGAGGAATTAGGATTGAGGATTGAGGATTGAGGATTGAAGGTTGAGGATTGGGTATTGAGGATTGAAGAATGAGGATTGAGGATTGAGAATTGAGAATTGAGATTTGAGTATGAGGGCTGTGGGTTGAGGATTGAGGTTTGGGAAATGGGGATTGAGGATTGAGGATTGAGGATTGAGGATTGAGGATTGAGGATTGAGGATTGAGGATTGAGGGTTGAGTATTGAAGATTGAGTATTGATCACTGAGGATTGAGGATTGAGGATTGAGGATTGAGGATTGAAGATTGAATATTGAGGATATAAGATTGAGGATTGATGATTGAGGATTGAGGATGGAGGATGAGGGCTGAGGGTAGACGATTGAGGTTTGAGGACAGAGGACTGAGGATTGAGGATTGAGAATTGAGGATTGAGGATTGAGTATTGAGGATTGAAGATTGACGATTGAGAATTAAGGATTTAAGATTGAGGATTAAGGATTGAAGATTGGGGATTGAGGATCTAGGATTGGAGGTTGATTATTGAGGATTGAAGATTGAGGATTGAAGATTGAGGATTGAGGATAGAGGATTGAAGATGGAGCATGAGGGCTGAGGGTTGAGGTTTGAGGTTTGAGTATTGAATACTGAGAATTCAGGATATTCTATTGAGTATTGAGAATTGAGGGTTGATGGTTGAGTATTGAGCATTGGGGTTGAGGATTGAGTATTGAAGATTGAGGATTGATGATTGAGGATTGAGGATTGAGGATTGAGGATTGAGTATTGAGTATTGAAGATTGAGGATTGATGATAGAGGATTGAGGATTGAGCGCTGAGGTTTGAGGACTGAGGACTGAGTATTGAGAACTGAGGATTGAGGATTGAGGACTGAGGATTGAAGATTGAGGATTGGGGACTGAGGATTGAATATTCAGGTTTGAGGATTGAGGATTGAGGATTGAGGATTGAGAATTGAGAACTGAGTATGAGAACTGAGGGTTGAGGGTTGAGGTTTGAGGTATGAGGATTGAGGGTTGAGGATTGAGGATTGAGGATTGAGGATTGAGGATTGAGTATTGAAGATTGAGTATTGATGCCTGAGGATTGAGGATTGAGTATTGATGATTCAGGATCGAGGATTGAAGATTAAGAATTGAGGATTGAAGATTGAGGATTGAGGATTGAGGATTGAGGATTGAGGATTGAAGATTGAGGATTGGGTATTGAGTATTGAAGAATGAGGATTGAGGATTGAGGATTGAGGATTGAGGATTGAAGATTGAGTATTGAGGATTGAAGATTGACGATTGAGGATTAAGGATTGAGGATTGAGGATTGAGGATTGAGGATTGAAGATTGAGTAATGAGGATTGAAGATTGACGATTGAGAATTAAGGATTGAAGATTGGGGATTAAGGATTGAAGATTGGGGATTGAGGATCTAGGATTGGACGTTGATTATTGAGGAATGAGGATTGAGGGTTGAGGATTGAGGATTGACGATTGAGGATTGAGGATTGAGGATTGAGTATTGAAGATTGAGTATTGATGCCTGAGGATTGAGGATTGAGTATTGATGATTCAGGATCGAGGATTGAAGATTGAGAATTGAGGATTGAAGATTGAGGATTGAGGATTGAGGATTGAGGATGGAGGATGAGGGCTGAGGGTTGATGATTGCGGTTTGAGGACTGATGACTGAGGATTGAGGATTGAGAATTGAGGATTGAGGATTGAGGATTGAAATTGAGGATTGGGTATTGATGATTGAAGAATGAGGATTGAGGAATTAGGATTGAGTATTGAGGATTGAGGATTGAAGATTGAGGAGTGGGTATTCAGGATTGAAGATTGAGGATTGAGTATTGAGGATTGAGGATTGAGGATTGAAGATTGAGGATTCAGAATTGAGGATTGAGGATTGAGTATTGAGGATTGAAGATTGAATATTGATGATTGAATATTGAGGACTGAGGATTGAGAGTTGTGGATTGAGGACGAGGACTGAGGGTTGAATATTGATGTTTGAGTTCTGAGGATTAAGGATTGAGGATTGAGAATTGAGGATTGAGGATTGAGGATTGGAAATTGAGGATTGGGTATTTAGGATTGAAGAATGAGGATTGAGGATTGAGGTTTGAGGATCGAGGATTGAATATTGGGTATTGATGATTGAATATTGAGGATTGAGGATTGAGGTTTGAGGATTGAGGACGAGGACTGACGGTAGAGGATTGAGGTTTGAGGATTGAGGATTGGGGATTGATGACTGAGGATTGAGGATTGAGGATTGGGCATTAAGGATTGAAGATTGATGACTGGGGATTGAGGATTGAAGATTGAGTATTGACGATTGAAGATTGGGGACTGAGGATCTAGGATCGGATATTGATTATTGAGGATTGAAGATTGAGGATTGAGGATTGAGGATTGGGAATTGAGAATTGAGGATGAGGACTGAGGGATGAGGATTGAGGTTTGAGGGATGAGGATTGATGGTTGAGGATTGAGGATTGAGGATTGAGGATTGAGGATTGAGTATTGAAGATTGAGTATTGATGCCTGAGGATTGAGAATTGAGGATTGAGGATTGAGGATTGACGATTGAGGATTGAAGATTGAATATTGATGATTGAATATTGAGGACTGAGGATTGAGGGTTGTGGATTGAGGACGAGGACTGAAGGTTGAATATTGATGTTTGAGGTCTGAGGATTAAGGATTGAGGATTGAGAATTGAGGATTGAGGATTGAGGATTGAAGATTGAGGATTGGGTATTTAGGATTGAAGAATGAGGATTGAGGATTGAGGTTTGAGGATTGAGGATTGAAGATTGAGGATTGATGATTGAATATTGAGGATTGAGGATTGAGGTTTGAAGATTGAGGACGAGGACTGACGGTTGAGGATTGAGGTTTGAGGATTGAGGGTTGGGGATTGAGGACTGAGGATTGAGGATTGAGGATTGAGCATTGAGAATTGAAGATTGATGACTGGGGATTGAGGATTGAATATTGAGGATTAACGACTGAAGATTGGGGATTGAGGATCTAGGATCGGAGATTGATTCTTGAGGATTGAGTATTGAGGATTGAGGATTGAGGATTGAGTATTGAGGATTGAGTATTGAAGATTGAGTATTGATGCCTGAGGATTGAGGATTGAGGATTGAGGATTGAGGATTGAGGATTGAGGATTGAGAATTGAGAATTGAGGATGAGGACTGAGGGATGAGGATTGAGGTTTGAGGAATGAGGATTGATGGTTGAGGATTGAGGATTGAGGATTGAGGATTGAGGATTGAGTATTGAAGATTGAGTATTGATGCCTGAGGATTGAGGATTGAGGATTGAAGATTGAGTATTGATGATTGAATATTGAGGATTGAGGATTGAGGTTTGAGGATTGAGGACGAGGACTGACGGTTGAGGATTGAGGTTTGAGGATTGAGGATTGGGGATTGAGGGCTGAGGATTGAGGATTGAGGATTGAGCATTGAGGATTGAAGATTGATGACTGGGGATTGAGGATTGAATATTGAGGATTAACGGTTGAAGATTGGGGATTGAGGATCTAGGATCGGAGATTGATTATTGAGGATTGAAGATTGAGGATTGAGGATTGAGGATTGAGAATTGAGAACTGAGTATGAGAACTGAGGGTTGAGGGTTGAGGTTTGAGGTATGAGGATTGAGGGTTGAGGATTGAGGATTGAGGATTGAGGATTGAGGATTGAGTATTGAAGATTGAGTATTGATGCCTGAGGATTGAGGATTGAGTATTGATGATTCAGGATCGAGGATTGAAGATTAAGAATTGAGGATTGAAGATTGAGGATTGAGGATTGAGGATTGAGGATTGAGGATTGAAGATTGAGGATTGGGTATTGAGTATTGAAGAATGAGGATTGAGGATTGAGGATTGAGGATTGAGGATTGAAGATTGAGTATTGAGGATTGAAGATTGACGATTGAGGATTAAGGATTGAGGATTGAGGATTGAGGATTGAGGATTGAAGATTGAGTAATGAGGATTGAAGATTGACGATTGAGAATTAAGGATTGAAGATTGGGGATTAAGGATTGAAGATTGGGGATTGAGGATCTAGGATTGGACGTTGATTATTGAGGATTGAAGATTGAGGATTGAGGATTGAGGATTGAGAATTGAGAATTGAGTATGAGGACGGAGGGTTGAGGATTGAGGGTTGAGGAATGAGGATTGAGGGTTGAGGATTGAGGATTGACGATTGAGGATTGAGGATTGAGGATTGAGTATTGAAGATTGAGTATTGATGCCTGAGGATTGAGGATTGAGTATTGATGATTCAGGATCGAGGATTGAAGATTGAGAATTGAGGATTGAAGATTGAGGATTGAGGATTGAGGATTGAGGATGGAGGATGAGGGCTGAGGGTTGATGATTGCGGTTTGAGGACTGATGACTGAGGATTGAGGATTGAGAATTGAGGATTGAGGATTGAGGATTGAAATTGAGGATTGGGTATTGATGATTGAAGAATGAGGATTGAGGAATTAGGATTGAGTATTGAGGATTGAGGATTGAAGATTGAGGAGTGGGTATTCAGGATTGAAGATTGAGGATTGAGTATTGAGGATTGAGGATTGAGGATTGAAGATTGAGGATTCAGAATTGAGGATTGAGGATTGAGTATTGAGGATTGAAGATTGAATATTGATGATTGAATATTGAGGACTGAGGATTGAGGGTTGTGGATTGAGGACGAGGACTGAGGGTTGAATATTGATGTTTGAGTTCTGAGGATTAAGGATTGAGGATTGAGAATTGAGGATTGAGGATTGAGGATTGGAAATTGAGGATTGGGTATTTAGTATTGAAGAATGAGGATTGAGGATTGAGGTTTGAGGATCGAGGATTGAATATTGAGTATTGATGATTGAATATTGAGTATTGAGGATTGAGGTTTGAGGATTGAGGACGAGGACTGACGGTAGAGGATTGAGGTTTGAGGATTGAGGATTGGGGATTGATGACTGAGGATTGAGGATTGAGGATTGAGCATTAAGGATTGAAGATTGATGACTTGGGATTGAGGATTGAAGATTGAGGATTGACGATTGAAGATTGGGGACTGAGGATCTAGGATCGGATATTGATTATTGAGGATTGAAGATTGAGGATTGAGGATTGAGG
This sequence comes from Calliopsis andreniformis, assembly GCF_051401765.1. Lineage (NCBI taxonomy): Eukaryota > Metazoa > Arthropoda > Insecta > Hymenoptera > Andrenidae > Calliopsis > Calliopsis andreniformis. The sequence goes on along the minus strand of NW_027480511.1, from coordinate 1,139,341 downwards.
ATTGGGAATTGAGAATTGAGGATGAGGACTGAGGGATGAGGATTGAGGTTTGAGGGATGAGGATTGATGGTTGAGGATTGAGGATTGAGGATTGAGGATTGAGGATTGAGTATTGAAGATTGAGTATTGATGCCTGAGGATTGAGAATTGAGGATTGAGGATTGAGGATTGAGGATTGAGGATTGAAGATTGAATATTGATGATTGAATATTGAGGACTGAGGATTGAGGGTTGTGGATTGAGGACGAGGACTGAGGGTTGAATATTGATGTTTGAGGTCTGAGGATTAAGGATTGAGGATTGAGAATTGAGGATTGAGGATTGAGGATTGAAGATTGAGGATTGGGTATTTAGGATTGAAGAATGAGGATTGAGGATTGAGGTTTGAGGATTGAGGATTGAAGATTGAGGATTGATGATTGAATATTGAGGACTGAGGATTGAGGTTTGAAGATTGAGGACGAGGACTGACGGTTGAGGATTGAGGTTTGAGGATTGAGGATCTAGGATCGGAGATTGATTATTGAGGATTGAATATTCAGGATTGAGGATTGAGGATTGAGGATTGAGGATTGAGTATTGAAGATTGAGTATTGATGCCTGAGGATTGAGGATTGAGGATTGAGGATTGAGGATTGAGGATTGAAGATTGAGTAGTGGGGATTGAAGATTGAGGATTGAGGATTGAGTATTGAGGATGGAGAATGAGGACTGACGGTTGAGGATTGAGGTTTGAGGATTGAAGATTGAGGACTGAGGACTGAGGATTGAGGATTGAGGATTGAGCATTGAGGATTGAAGATTGAGTACAGGGGATGCGGGATAGAAGATTGAGGATTAAGGATCGAAGATTGGGGATTGAGGATCTAGAATTAGAGATTGATTATTGAGGATTGAAGATTGAGGATTGAGGATTGAGGATTGACAATTCAGAATTGAGTATGAGGACTGAGGGTTGAGGATTGAGGTTTGAGGAATCAGGATTGAGGGTTGAGGACTGAGGATTGAGGATTGAGGATTGAGGATTGAGGATTGAGGATTGAGTATTGAAGATTGAGTGTTGAAGCCTGAGGATTGAGGATTGTGGATTGATGATTCAGGATCGAGGATTGAAGATTGAGAATTGAGGATTGAAGATTGAGGATTGAGGATTGAGGATTGAGGATGGAGGATGAGGGCTGAGGGTTGAGGATTGCGGTTTGAGGACTGAGGACTGAGGATTGAGGATTCAGAATTGAGGATTGAGGATTGAGGATTGAAATTGAGGATTGGGTATTGAGGATTGGAGAATGAGGATTGAGGAATTAGGATTGAGGATTGAGGATTGAGGATTGAAGATTCAGGAGTGGGTATTGAGGATTGAAGATTGAGGATTGAGTATTGAGGATTGAGGGTTGAGGATTGAAGATTGAGGATTGAGAATTGAGGATTGAGGATTGAGGATTGAGGATTGAAGATTGAATATTGATGATTGAATATTGAGGACTGAGGATTGAGGGTTGTGGATTGAGGACGAGGTCTGAGGGTTGAATATTGATGCTTGAGGTCTGCGGATTAAGGATTGAGGGTTGAGAATTGAGGATTGAGGATTGAGGATTGAAGATTGAGGATTGGGTATTGAGGATTGAAGAATGAGGATTGAGGAATTAGGATTGAGGATTGAGGATTGAGGATTGAAGATTGAGGATTGGGTATTGAGGATTGAAGAATGAGGATTGAGGATTGAGGATTGAGGATTGAGGATTGAAGATTAGTGTTGAGGATTGAAGATTGAGGATTGAGGATTGAGGATTGAGGATTGGGGATTGATGATTGAGTATTGAGGATTGAAGATTGAGGACTGAGTATTGAGGATTGAGGATTCAGGGTTGAAGATTGAGGATTGAGGATTGAGGATTGAGGATTGAGGATTGAGGATTGAAGATTGAATATTGATGATTGAATATTGAGGACTGAGGATTGAGGGTTGTGGATTGAGGACGAGGACTGAGGGTTGAATATTGAGGACTGAGGATTGAGGGTTGTGGATTGAGGACGAGGACTGAGGGTTGAATATTGATGTTTGAGTTCTGAGGATTAAGGTTTGAGGATTGAGAATTGAGGATTGAGGATTGAGGATTGGAAATTGAGGATTGAGTATTTAGGATTGAAGAATGAGGATTGAGGATTGAGGTTTGAGGATCGAGGATTGAAGATTGAGTATTGATGATTGAAGATTGAGGATTGAGCATTGAGGATTGAAGATTGAGTACTGAGGATTGGGGATTGAAGATTGAGGATTAAGGATTGAAGATTGGGGATTGAGGATCTAGAATTGGAGATTGATTATTGAGGATTGAAGATTGAGGATTGAGGATTGATGATTGAGAATTGAGAACCGAGTATGAGAACTGAGGGTTGAGGGTTGAGGTTTGAGGAATGAGGATTGAGGGTTGAGGATTGAGGATTGAGGATTGAGGATTGAGGATTGAGTATTGATGATTGAGTATTGATGCCTGAGGATTGAGGATTGAGTATTGATGATTCAGGATCGAGGATTGAAGATTAAGAATTGAGGATTGAAGATTGAGGATTGAGGATTGAGGACTGAGGATGGAGGATGAGGGCTGAGGGTTGAGGATTGCGGTTTGAGGACTGAGGACTGAGGATTGAGGATTGAGAATTGAGGATTGAGGATTGATTATTGAAATTGAGGATTGGGTATTGATGATTGAAGAATGAGGATTGAGGAATTAGGATTGAGGATTGAGGATTGAGGATTGAAGGTTGAGGAGTGGGTATTCAGAATTGAAGATTGAAGATTGAGTATTGAGGATTGAGGATTGAGGATTGAAGATTGAGGATTCAGAATTGAGGATTGAGGATTGAGGTTTGAGGATTGAAGATTGAATATTGATGATTGAATATTGAGGACAGAGGATTGAGGGTTGTGGATTGAGGACGAGGACTGAGGGTTGAATATTGATGTTTGAGGTCTGAGGAATAAGGATTGAGGGTTGAGAATTGAGGATTGAGGATTGAGGATTGAAGATTGAGGATTGGGCACTGAGGATTGAAGAATGAGGATTGAGGATTGAGGTTTGAGGATTGAGGATTGCAGATTGAGTATTGAGGATTGAAGATTGAGGATTGAGGATTGAGGAACGAAGATTGAGGATTGAGGATTGAGGATTGAGGATTGAGGATTGAAGATTAAGTATTGAGGATTGAAGGTTGAGGATTGAGGATTGAGTACTGAGGATTGAGGATTGAGGATTGAGGATTGAGGATTGAGGATTGAGGGTTGAAGATTGAATATTGAGGATATAAGATTGAGGATTGACGATTGAGGACTGAGGATGGTGGATGAGGGCTGAGCGTAGAGGATTGAGGTTTGAGGACAGAGGACTGAGGATTGAGGATTGTGAATTGAGGATTGAGGATTGAGGATTGAAGATTGAGGATTGGGTATTGAGTATTGAAGAATGAGGATTGAGGATTGAGGATTGAGGACTGAGGATTGAAGATTGAGTATTGAGGATTGAAGATTGACGATTGAGGATTAAGCATTGAGGATTGAGGATTGAGGATTGAGGATTGAAGATTGAGTAATGAGGATTGAAGATTGACGATTGAGAATTAAGGATTGAAGATTGAGGATTAAGGATTGAAGATTGGGGATTGAGGATCTAGGATTGGACGTTGATTATTGAGGATTGAAGATTGAGGATTGAGGATTGAGGATTGAGAATTGAGAATTGAGTATGAGGACGGAGGGTTGAGGATTGAGGGTTGAGGAATGAGGACTGAGGGTTGAGGATTGAGGATTGAGGATTGAGGATTGAGGATTGAGGATTGAGTATTGAAGATTGAGTATTGATGCCTGAGGTTTGAGGATTGAGTATTGATGATTCAGGATCGAGGATTGAAGATTGAGAATTGAGGATTGAAGATTGAGGATTGAGGATTGAGGATTGAAGATTGAGGAGTGGGTATTCAGGATTGAAGATTGAGGATTGAGTATTGAGGATTGAGGATTGAGGATTGAAGATTGAGGATTCAGAATTGAGGATTGAGGATTGAGGATTGAGGATTGAAGATTGAATATTGATTATTGAATATTGAGGACTGAGGATTGAGGTTTGTGGATTGAGGACGAGGACTGAGGGTTGAATATTGATGTTTGAGGTCTGAGGATTAAGGATTGAGGGTTGAGAATTGAGGATTGAGGATTGAGGATTGAAGATTGAGGATTGGGCATTGAGGATTGAAGAATGATGATTGAGGATTGAGGTTTGAGGATCGATGATTGCAGATTGAGTATTGAGGATTGAAGATTGTGTATTGAGGATTGAGGATTGAGGATTGAAAATTGAGGATTGAGGATTGAGGATTGAGGATTGAGGATTGAAGATTGAGTATTGAGGATTGAAGGTTGAGGATTGAGGATTGAGTACTGAGGATTGAGGATTGAGGATTGAGGATTGAGGATTGAGGATTGAGGATTGAAGATTGAATATTGAGGATATAAGATTGAGGATTGATGATTGAGGATTGAGGATGGAGGATGAGGACTGAGGGTAGAGGATTGAGGTTTGAGGACAGAGGACTGAGGATTGAGGATTGAGAATTGAGGATTGAGGATTGAGGATTGAAGATTGAGGATTGGGTATTGAGTATTGAAGAATGAGGATTGAGGATTGAGGATTGAGGATTGAGGATTGAAGATTGAGTGTTGAGGATTGAAGATTGACGATTGAGGATTAAGGATTGATGATTGAGGATTGAGGATTGAGGATTGAAGATTGAGTATTGAGGATTGAATATTGACGATTGAGAATTAAGGATTGAAGGTTGAGGATTAAGGATTGAAGATTGGGGATTGAGGATCTAGGATTTGAGGTTGATTATTGAGGATTGAAGATTGAGGATTGAGGATTGAGGATTGAGAATTGAGAATTGAGGATGAGGACTGAGGGTTCAGGATTGAGGTTTGAGGAATGAGGATTGAGGGTTGACGATTGAGGATTGAGGATTGAGGATCGAGGATTGAGTATTGAAGATTGAGTATTGATGACTGAGGATTGAGGATTGGTGATTGTGGATTGAGGATTGAGGATTGAAGATTGAGGATTGAGAATTGAGTGTTGAGGATTGAGGTTTGAGGACTGAGGATTGAGGATTGAGGATTGAGGATTGAGGCTTGAGGATTGAGGATTGAGGATGGAAGATTGAGGATTCAGGATTGAGGATGAGGGCTGAGAGTTGAGGATTGAGGTTTGAGGTCTGAGGACTGAGGACTGAGGATTGAGGATTGAGAATTGAGGATTGAGGATTGAGTATTGAAGATTGAGGATTGGGGACTGAGTGTTGAGGGTTGAGTGATGAGAATTGATGTTTGTGGATAGAGATTTGAAGATTGCAGATTGAGTATTGAGTATTGAAATGTGTGAATTGATGATATTCTATTGAGGACTGAGAATTGACGACTGATTGTTTAGGACTGAGGTCTGAAGATTGGGGATTCAGGATTGTGGATTCAGGATTGAGGTTTGAGGACTGAGAATTGAGGACTGACTATTGAGAATTGAGGATTGAGGATTGAGGATTGAGGATTGAAGATTGAGGATTGGGTATTGCGGATTGAGCATTGAGGATTGAGGATTGAGGATTGAGGATTGAGGATTGAGGATTGAAGGTTGAATATTGATGAATGAAGATTGAGGATTGATGATTGAGGGTTGTGTATTGAGGACGAGGACTGAGGGTTGAGTATTGATACTTGAGGTCTGAGGATTGAGGATTGAGGGTTGAGGATTGAGGATTGAGTATTGAAGATTGAGGATTGATGATTGAGGATTGAGGATTGGGGATTGAGGATTGAGGAATGAGTATTGGGGATTGAGGATTGATGATTGAGGATTGAGGATTGAGGAATGGGGATTGAGGAATGAGGATTGAGGTTTGAAGACTGAGGGCTGAGGATTGAGGGTTGACGATTGAGGATTGAGGATGAGGGCTGAGGATTGAGAATTGAGGTTTTAGGACAGAGGACTGAGGATTGACGATTGAGAATTGAGGATTGAGGATTGAGGGATGAAGATTGAGGACTGGGTATTGAGGATTGAAGAATGAGGATTGAGGATTGAGGATTGAGGACTGAGTATTGAGAATTGAGGATTGAGTATTGAGGATTGAGGATTGAAGATTGAGGATTGGGTATTGCGTATTGAACATTGAGGATTGAGAATTGAAGATTGATGACTGGGGATTGAGGATTGAATATTGAGGATTAACGACTGAAGATTGGGGATTGAGGATCTAGGATCGGAGATTGATTCTTGAGGATTGAGTATTGAGTATTGAGGATTGAGGATTGAGGATTGAGGATTGAGGATTGAGGATTGAGTATTGAAGATTGAGTATTGATGCCTGAGGATTGAGGATTGAGTATAGAGGATTGAGGATTGAGGATTGAGGATTGAGAATTGAGAATTGAGGATGAGGACTGAGGGATGAGGATTGAGGTTTGAGGAATGAGGATTGATGGTTGAGGATTGAGGATTGAGGATTGAAGATTGAATATTGATGATTGAAGATTGACGATTGAGGATTGAGGATTGAGGATTGAGGTTGAGGATTGAAGATTGAGGATTGGGGATTGAGGATTGACGATTGAGGATTGAGTATTGGGGATTGAGAACTGAGGATTGAGGATTGAAATTGAGTATTGAGGATTGAAGATTGAGGATTGAGTTTTGATTATTGAATATTGTGGATTGAGTATTGAACCATGAGTATTCAGAATATTCTATTGAGTATTGAGAATTGAGGATTGATGGTTGAGTATTGTGGATTGATGGCTGAGGGTTGTGTCTTGAATATTGAGGATTGAGGATTGAGGATTGAGGATAGAGCATTGAGGATTGAAGATTGAGTATTGATGATTGAATATTCAGGATTGAGGATTGAGGTTTGAGGATTGAGGACGAGGACTGACGGTTGAGGATTGAGGATTGAGGATTGAGGTTTGAGCATTGAGGATTGAAGATTGATGACTGGGGACTGAGCATTGAAGATTGAGTATTAAGGATTGAAGATTGGGGTTGAGGATCTAGGATTGGAGATTGATTATTGAGGATTGAAGATTGAGGATTGAGGATCGAGGATTGAGAATTGAGAATTGAGGATGAGGACTGAGGGTTGAGGATTGAGGTTTGAGGCATGAGGGTTGAGGGTTGAGGATTGAGGATTGAGGATTGAGGATTGAGGATTGAGTATTGAAGATTGAGTATTGATGCCTGAGGATTGAGGATTGAGTATTGATGATTCAGGATCGAGGATTGAAGATTAAGAATTGAGGATTGAAGATTGAGGATTGAGGATTGAGGATTGAGGATGGAGGATGAGGGCTGAGGGTTGAGGATTGCGGTTTGAGGACTAAGGACTGAGGATTGAGGATTGAGAATTGAGGATTGAGGATTGATTATTGAAATTGAGGATTGGGTATTGATGATTGAAGAATGAGGATTGAGGAATTAGGATTGAGGATTGAGGATTGAGGATTGAAGATTGAGGAGTGGGTATTCAGAATTGAAGATTGAGGACTGAGTATTGAGGATTGAGGATTGAGGATTGAAGATTGAGGATTCAGAATTGAGGATTGAGGATTGAGGTTTGAGGATTGAAGATTGAATATTGATGATTGAATATTGAGGACAGAGGATTGAGGGTTGTGGATTGAGGACGAGGACTGAGGGTTGAATATTGATGTTTGAGGTCTGAGGATTAAGGATTGAGGGTTGAGAATTGAGGATTGAGGATTGAGGATTGAAGATTGAGGATTGGGCACTGAGGATTGAAGAATGAGGATTGAGGATTGAGGTTTGAGGATTGAGGATTGCAGATTGAGTATTGAGGATTGAAGATTGAGGATTGAGGATTGAGTAACGAAGATTGAGGATTGAGTATTGAGGATTGAGGATTGAGGATTGAAGATTAAGTATTGAGGATTGAAGGTTGAGGATTGAGGATTGAGTACTGAGGATTGAGGATTGAGGATTGAGGATTGAGGATTGAGGATTGAGGATTGAAGATTGAATATTGAGGATATAAGATTGAGGATTGACGATTGAGGACTGAGGATGGAGGATGAGGGCTGAGGGTAGAGGATTGATGTTTGAGGACAGAGGACTGAGGATTGAGGATTGTGAATTGAGGATTGAGGATTGAGGATTGAAGATTGAGGATTGGGTATTGAGTATTGAAGAATGAGGATTGAGGATTGAGGATTGAGGATTGAGGATTGAAGATTGAGTATTGAGGATTGAAGATTGACGATTGAGGATTAAGGATTGAGGATTGAGGATTGAGGATTGAGGATTGAAGATTCAGTAATGAGGATTGAAGATTGACGATTGAGAATTAAGGATTGAAGATTGAGGATTAAGGATTGAAGATTGGGGATTGTGGATCTAGGATTGGACGTTGATTCTTGAGGATTGAAGATTGAGGATGGAGGATTGAGGATTGAGAATTGAGAATTGAGTATGAGGACGGAGGGTTGAGGATTGAGGGTTGAGGAATGAGGATTGAGGGTTGAGGATTGAGGATTGAGGATTGAGGATTGAGGATTGAGGATTGAGTATTGAAGATTGAGTATTGATGCCTGAGGATTGAGGATTGAGTATTGATGATTCAGGATCGAGGATTGAAGATTGAGAATTGAGGATTGAAGATTGAGGATTGAGGATTGAGGATTGAGGATGGAGGATGAGGGCTGAGGGTTGATGATTGCGGTTTGAGGACTGATGACTGAGGATTGAGGATTGAGAATTGAGGATTGAGGATTGAGGATTGAAATTGACGATTGGGTATTGATGATTGAAGAATGAGGATTGAGGAATTAGGATTGAGTATTGAGGATTGAGGATTGAAGATTGAGGAGTGGGTATTCAGGATTGAAGTTTGAGGATTGAGTATTGAGGATTGAGGATTGAGGATTGAAGATTGAGGATTCAGAATTGAAGATTGAGGATTGAGGATTGAGGATTGAAGATTGAATATTGATGATTGAATATTGAGGACTGAGGATTGAGGGTTGTGGATTGAGGACGAGGACTGAGGGTTGAACATTGATGTTTGAGGTCTGAGGATTAAGGATTGAGGGTTGAGAATTGAGGATTGAGGATTGAGGATTGAAGATTGAGGATTGGGCATTGAGGATTGAAGAATGATGATTGAGGATTGAGGTTTGAGGATTGAGGATTGCAGATTGAGTATTGAGGATTGAAGATTGTGTATTGAGGATTGAGGATTGAGGAATGAAGATTGAGGATTGAGGATTGAGGATTGAGGATTGAGGATTGAAGATTGAGTATTGAGGATTGAAGGTTGAGGATTGAGGATTGAGTACTGAGGATTGAGGATTGAGGATTGAGGATTGAGGATTGAGGATTGAGGATTGAAGATTGAATATTGAGGATATAAGATTGAGGATTGATGATTGAGGATTGAGGATGGAGGATGAGGACTGAGGGTAGAGGATTGAGGTTTGAGGACAGAGGACTGAGGATTGAGGATTGAGAATTGAGGATTGAGGATTGAGGATTGAAGATTGAGGATTGGGTATTGAGTATTGAAGAATGAGGATTGAGGATTGAGGATTGAGGATTGAGGATTGAAGATTGAGTGTTGAGGATTGAAGATTGACGATTGAGGATTAAGGATTGATGATTGAGGATTGAGGATTGAGGTTTGAAGATTGAGTATTGAGGATTGAAGATTGACGATTGAGAATTAAGGATTGAAGGTTGAGGATTAAGGATTGAAGATTGGGGATTGAGGATCTAGTATTTGAGGTTGATTGTTGAGGATTGAAGATTGAGGATTGAGGATTGAGGATTGAGAATTGAGAATTGAGGATGAGGACTGAGGGTTGAGGATTGAGGTTTGGGGAATGAGGATTGAGGGTTGACGATTGAGGATTGAGGATTGAGGATCGAGGATTGAGTATTGAAGATTGAGTATTGATGCCTGAGGATTGAGGATTGGTGATTGTGGATTGACGATTGAGGATTGAAGATTGAGGATTGACAATTGAGTGTTGAGGATTGAGGTTTGAGGACTGAGGATTGAGGATTGAGGATTGAGAATTGAGAATTGAGGATGAGGACTGAGGGATGAGGATTGAGGTTTGAGGAATGAGGATTGATGGTTGAGGATTGAGGATTGAGGATTGAGGATTGAGGATTGAGTATTGAAGATTGAGTATTGATGCCTGAGGATTGGGGATTGAGGATTGAGGATTGAGGATTGAGGATTGAGGATTGAGGATTGAAGATTGAATATTGATGATTGAATATTGAGGACTGAGGATTGAGGGTTGTGGATTGAGGACGAGGACTGAGGGTTGAACATTGATGTTTGAGGTCTGAGGAATAAGGATTGAGGATTGAGAATTGAGGATTGAGGATTGAGGATTGAAGATTGAGGATTGGGTATTTAGGATTGAAGAATGAGGATTGAGGATTAAGGTTTGAGGATTGAGGTTTGAGGATTGAGGATTGAAGATTGAGTATTGATGATTGAATATTGAGGATTGAGGATTGAGGTTTGAGGATTGAGGACGAGGACTGACGGTTGAGGATTGAGGTTTGAGGATTGAGGATTGGGGATTGAGGGCTGAGGATTGAGGATTGAGGATTGAGCATTGAGGATTGAAGATTGATGACTGGGGATTGAGGATTGAATATTGAGGATTAACGATTGAAGATTGGGGATTGAGGATCTAGGATCGGAGATTGATTATTGAGGATTGAATATTCAGGATTGAGGATTGAGGATTGAGGATTGAGGATTGAGTATTGAAGATTGGGTATTTAGGATTGAAGAATGAGGATTGAGGATTGAGGTTTGACGATCGAGGATTGAAGATTGAGTATTGATGATTGAATATTGAGGATTGAGGATTGAGGATTGAGGATGGAGAATGAGGACTGACGGTTGAGGATTGAGGTTTGAGGATTGAAGATTGAGGACTGAGGTCTGAGGATTGAGGATTGAGGATTGAGCATTGAGGATTGAAGATTGAGTACTGGGGATTGGGGATTGAAGATTGAGGATTAAGGATTGAAGATTGGGGATTGAGGATCTAGAATTGGAGATTGATTATTGAGGATTGAAGATTGAGGATTGAGGATTGAGGATTGAGAATTGAGAACTGAGTATGAGAACTGAGGGTTGAGGGTTGAGGTTTGAGGTATGAGGATTGAGGGTTGAGGATTGAGGATTGAGGATTGAGGATTGAGGATTGAGTATTGAAGATTGAGTATTGATGCCTGAGGATTGAGGATTGAGTATTGATGATTCAGGATCGAGGATTGAAGATTAAGAATTGAGGATTGAAGATTGAGGATTGAGGATTGAGGATTGAGGATGGAGGATGAGGGCTGAGGGTTGAGGATTGCGGTTTGAGGACTAAGGACTGAGGATTGAGGATTGAGAATTGAGGATTGAGGATTGATTATTGAAATTGAGGATTGGGTATTGATGATTGAAGAATGAGGATTGAGGAATTAGGATTGAGGATTGAGGATTGAGGATTGAAGATTGAGGAGTGGGTATTCAGAATTGAAGATTGAGGACTGAGTATTGAGGATTGAGGATTGAGGATTGAAGATTGAGGATTCAGAATTGAGGATTGAGGATTGAGGTTTGAGGATTGAAGATTGAATATTGATGATTGAATATTGAGGACAGAGGATTGAGGGTTGTGGATTGAGGACGAGGACTGAGGGTTGAATATTGATGTTTGAGGTCTGAGGATTAAGGATTGAGGGTTGAGAATTGAGGATTGAGGATTGAGGATTGAAGATTGAGGATTGGGCACTGAGGATTGAAGAATGAGGATTGAGGATTGAGGTTTGAGGATTGAGGATTGCAGATTGAGTATTGAGGATTGAAAATTGAGGATTGAGGATTGAGTAACGAAGATTGAGGATTGAGTATTGAGGATTGAGGATTGAGGATTGAAGATTAAGTATTGAGGATTGAAGGTTGAGGATTGAGGATTGAGTACTGAGGATTGAGGATTGAGGATTGAGGATTGAGGATTGAGGATTGAGGATTGAAGATTGAATATTGAGGATATAAGATTGAGGATTGACGATTGAGGACTGAGGATGGAGGATGAGGGCTGAGGGTAGAGGATTGATGTTTGAGGACAGAGGACTGAGGATTGAGGATTGTGAATTGAGGATTGAGGATTGAGGATTGAAGATTGAGGATTGGGTATTGAGTATTGAAGAATGAGGATTGAGGATTGAGGATTGAGGATTGAGGATTGAAGATTGAGTATTGAGGATTGAAGATTGACGATTGAGGATTAAGGATTGAGGATTGAGGATTGAGGATTGAGGATTGAAGATTCAGTAATGAGGATTGAAGATTGACGATTGAGAATTAAGGATTGAAGATTGAGGATTAAGGATTGAAGATTGGGGATTGTGGATCTAGGATTGGACGTTGATTCTTGAGGATTGAAGATTGAGGATGGAGGATTGAGGATTGAGAATTGAGAATTGAGTATGAGGACGGAGGGTTGAGGATTGAGGGTTGAGGAATGAGGATTGAGGGTTGAGGATTGAGGATTGAGGATTGAGGATTGAGGATTGAGGATTGAGTATTGAAGATTGAGTATTGATGCCTGAGGATTGAGGATTGAGTATTGATGATTCAGGATCGAGGATTGAAGATTGAGAATTGAGGATTGAAGATTGAGGATTGAGGATTGAGGATTGAGGATGGAGGATGAGGGCTGAGGGTTGATGATTGCGGTTTGAGGACTGATGACTGAGGATTGAGGATTGAGAATTGAGGATTGAGGATTGAGGATTGAAATTGACGATTGGGTATTGATGATTGAAGAATGAGGATTGAGGAATTAGGATTGAGTATTGAGGATTGAGGATTGAAGATTGAGGAGTGGGTATTCAGGATTGAAGTTTGAGGATTGAGTATTGAGGATTGAGGATTGAGGATTGAAGATTGAGGATTCAGAATTGAAGATTGAGGATTGAGGATTGAGGATTGAAGATTGAATATTGATGATTGAATATTGAGGACTGAGGATTGAGGGTTGTGGATTGAGGACGAGGACTGAGGTTTGAACATTGATGTTTGAGGTCTGAGGATTAAGGATTGAGGGTTGAGAATTGAGGATTGAGGATTGAGGATTGAAGATTGAGGATTGGGCATTGAGGATTGAAGAATGATGATTGAGGATTGAGGTTTGAGGATTGAGGATTGCAGATTGAGTATTGAGGATTGAAGATTGTGTATTGAGGATTGAGGATTGAGGAATGAAGATTGAGGATTGAGGATTGAGGATTGAGGATTGAGGATTGAAGATTGAGTATTGAGGATTGAAGGTTGAGGATTGAGGATTGAGTACTGAGGATTGAGGATTGAGGATTGAGGATTGAGGATTGAGGATTGAGGATTGAAGATTGAATATTGAGGATATAAGATTGAGGATTGATGATTGAGGATTGAGGATGGAGGATGAGGACTGAGGGTAGAGGATTGAGGTTTGAGGACAGAGGACTGAGGATTGAGGATTGAGAATTGAGGATTGAGGATTGAGGATTGAAGATTGAGGATTGGGTATTGAGTATTGAAGAATGAGGATTGAGGATTGAGGATTGAGGATTGAGGATTGAAGATTGAGTGTTGAGGATTGAAGATTGACGATTGAGGATTAAGGATTGATGATTGAGGATTGAGGATTGAGGTTTGAAGATTGAGTATTGAGGATTGAAGATTGACGATTGAGAATTAAGGATTGAAGGTTGAGGATTAAGGATTGAAGATTGGGGATTGAGGATCTAGGATTTGAGGTTGATTGTTGAGTATTGATGCCTGAGGATTGAGGATTGGTGATTGTGGATTGACGATTGAGGATTGAAGATTGAGGATTGACAATTGAGTGTTGAGGATTGAGGTTTGAGGACTGAGGATTGAGGATTGAGGATTGAGGATTGAGGCTTGAGGATTGAGGATTGAGGATGGAAGATTGAGGATTCAGGATTGAGGATGAGGGCTGAGAGTTGAGGATTGAGGTTTGAGGTCTGAGGACTGAGGACTGAGGATTGAGGATTGAGAATTGAGGATTGAGGACTGAGTATTGAAGATTGAGGATTGGGGACTGAGTGTTGAGTGTTGAGTGATGAGAATTGATGTTTGTGGATAGAGGTTTGAAGATTGCAGATTGAGTATTGAGTATTGAAATGTGTGAATTGATGATATTCTATTGAGGACTGAGAATTGACGACTGATTGTTGAGGACTGAGGACTGAGTATTGAGAATTGAGGATTGAGGATTGAGGATTGAGGATTGAAGATTGAGGATTGGGTATTGCGTATTGAACATTGAGGATTGAGGATTGAGGATTGAGGATTGAGGATTGAGGACTGAAGATTGAATATTGATGATTGAAGATTGAGGATTGAGGGTTCAGTGTTGTGGATTGAGGACGAGGACTGAGGGTTGAGTATTGATGTTTGAGGTCTGGGGATTGAGGACTGAGGATTGAGAATTGAGGATTGAGGATTGAGGATTGAAGATTGAGGATTGGGTATTGAGGACTGAAGAATGAGGATTGAGGATTGAGGATTGAGGATTGAGGATTGAGGATTGAGGATTGAGTCTTGAGTATTGAAGATTGAGGATTGATGATAGAGGATTGAGGATTGAGCGTTGAGGTTTGAGGACTGAGGATTGAGTATTGAGAATTGAGGATTGAGGATTGAGGACTGAGGATTGAAGATTGAGGATTGGGGACTGAGGATTGAATATTCAGGATTGAGGATTGAGGATTGAGGATTGAGGATTGATGATTGAAGATTCATTATTGAGGATTGAGGATTGAGGATTGAAGATTGAGTATTGAGGATTGAAGATTTACGATTGAGGGCTAAGGATTGAGGATTGAGGATTGAGGATTGAGGATTGAAGATTGCGTAATGAGGATTGAAGATTGACGATTGAGAATTAAGGATTGAAGATTGAGGATTAAGGATTGAAGATTGGGGATTGAGGATCTAGGATTGGACGTTGATTATTGAGGATTGAAGATTGAGGATTGAGGATTGAGGATTGAGAATTGAGAATTGAGTATGAGGACGGAGGGTTGAGGATTGAGGGTTGAGGAATGAGGATTGAGGGTTGAGGATTGAGGATTGACGATTGAGGATTGAGGATTGAGGATTGAGTATTGAAGATTGAGTTGATGCCTGAGGATTGAGGATTGAGTATTGATGATTCAGGATCGAGGATTGAAGATTGAGAATTGAGGATTGAAGATTGAGGATTGAGGATTGAGGATTGAGGATGGAGGATGAGGGCTGAGGGTTGATGATTGCGGTTTGAGGACTGATGACTGAGGATTGAGGATTGAGAATTGAGGATTGAGGATTGAGGATTGAAATTGAGGATTGGGTATTGATGATTGAAGAATGAGGATTGAGGAATTAGGATTGAGTATTGAGGATTGAGGATTGAAGATTGAGGAGTGGGTATTCAGGATTGAAGATTGAGGATTGAGTATTGAGGATTGAGGATTGAGGATTGAAGCTTGAGGATTCAGAATTGAGGATTGAGGATTGAGTATTGAGGATTGAAGATTGAATATTGATGATTGAATATTGAGGACTGAGGATTGAGGGTTGTGGAATGAGGACGAGGACTGAGGGTTGAATATTGATGTTTGAGGTCTGAGGATTAAGGATTGAGGGTTGAGAATTGAGGATTGAGGATTGAGGATTGAAGATTGAGGATTGGGTATTTACGGTTGAAGAATGAGGATTGAGGATTGACGTTTGAGGGTTGAGGATTGAAGATTGAGTATTGATGACTGAATATTGAGTATTGAGGATTGAGGTTTGAGGATTGAGGATGAAGACAGAGGGTTGAGGATTGAGGTTTGAGGAACGAGGATTGAGGATTGAGGATTGAGGACTGAGGATTGTGGATTGAGGATTGAGGATTGAAGATTGAGTATTGATGATTGAATATTGAGGATTGAGTATTGAGGTTTGAGGATTGAGGACGAGGACTGACGGTAGAGGATTTAGGTTTAAGGATTGAGGATTGAGGACTGAGGATTGAGGATGAGTGCTACGCGTCGGGGATTGAGGTTCGACGACTGAGGACTGAGGATTGAGGATTGAGAATTGAGGATTGATGTTTGAGGATTGAAGATTGAGGATTGGGTATTGAGGATTGAAGAATGCGGATTGAGGATTGAGGATTGAGGATTGAGGATTGAGGATCTAGGATTGGAGATTGAGTATTGATGATTGAATATTGAGGATTGAGGATTGAGGTTTGAGGATTGAGGACGAGGACTGACGGTAGAGGATTTAGGTTTGAGGATTGAGGATTGAGGACTGAGGATTGAGGATGAGTGCTAAGCGTCGTGGATTGAGGTTCGACGACTGAGGACTGAGGATTGCGGTTTGAGGACTGAGGACTGAGGATTGAGTATTGAGAATTGAGGATTGAGGATTGAGGATTGAAATTGAGGATTGGGTACTGAGGATTGAAGAATGAGGATTGAGGAATTAGGATTGAGGATTGAGGATTGAGGATTGAAGATTGAGGAGTGGCTATTGAGGATTGAAGATTGAGGATTGAGTATTGAGGATTGAGGATTGAGGATTGAAGATTGAGGATTGAGAATTGAGGATTGAGGATTGAGGATTGAGGATTGAAGATTGAATATTGATGATTGAATATTGAGGACAGAGGATTGAGGGTTGTGGATTGAGGACGAGGACTGAGGGTTGAATATTGATGTTTGAGGTCTGAGGATTAAGGATTGAGGGTTGAGAATTGAAGATTGAGGATTGAGGATTGAAGATTGAGGATTGGGTATTGAGGATTGAAGAATGAGGATTGAGGATTCAGGTTTGAGTATTGAGGATTGCAGGTTGAGTATTGATAATTGAAGATTGAGGATTGAGGATTGAAATTGATGATTGGGTATTGAGGATTGAAGAATGAGGATTGAGGAATTAGGATTGAGGATTGAGGATTGAGGATTGAAGGTTGAGGATTGGGTATTGAGGATTGAAGAATGAGGATTGAGGATTGAGAATTGAGAATTGAGATTTGAGTATGAGGGCTGAGGGTTGAGGATTGAGGTTTGGGAAATGGGGATTAAGGATTGAGGATTGAGGGTTGAGGACTGAGGATTGAAGATTGAGTATTGAGGATTGAAGATTGAGGATTGAGTATTGAGGATTGAGGATTCAGGGTTGAAGATTGAGGATTGAGGATTGAGGATTGAGGGTTGAGGGTTGAGGATTGAAGATTGAATATTGATGACTGAATATTGAGGACTGAGGATTGAGGGTTGTGTTTTGAGGTCGAGGACTGAGGGTTGAATATTGATGTTTGAGGTCCGAGGATTAAGGATTGAGGATTGAGAATTGAGGATTGAGGATTGAGGATTGAAGATTGAGGATTGGGTATTTAGGATTGAAGAATGAGGATTGAGGATTGACGTTTGAGGATTGAGGATTGAAGATTGAGTATTGATGACTGAATATTGAGTATTGAGGATTGAGGTTTGAGGATTGAGGATGAAGACTGAGGGTTGAGGATTGAGGATTGAGGAACGAGGATTGAGGATTGAGGATTGAGGACTAAGGATTGACGATTGAATATTGAAGATTGAGGATTGATGACTGAGGATTGACGACTGAGAATTGAGGATTGAGGATTGATGATTGAAGATTGAGTATTGAGGATTGAATATTGCGGATTGAGGATTGAGGATTGAGGATTGAGGATTGAGGATTGAATATTGTAGATTGAGTATTGATGCCTGAGGATTGAGGATTGTGGTTTGAGGATTGAGGATTGAGGATTGAGGATTGAGGATTGAAGATTGAGTATTGAGGATTGAAGATTGAGTGTTGAAGATTGAGTATTGATGATTGAATATTGAGGATTGAGGATTGAGGACTGAGGATTGAGGATTGAGGATTGAGGATTGAAGATTGAGTATTGATGATTGAATATTGAGGATTGAGGATTGAGGTTTGAGGATTGTGGACGAGGACTGACGGTAGAGGATTTAGGTTTGAGGATTGAGGATTGAGGACTGAGGATTGAGTATGTGTGCTAAGCGTCGGGGATTGAGGTTCGACGACTGAGGACTGAGGATTGAGGACTGAGAATTGAGGATTGATGTTTGAGGATTGAAGATTGAGGATTGGGTATTGAGGATTGAAGGATGAGGATTGAGGATTGAGGATTGAGGATTGAGGATTGAGGATTGATGACTGAGGATTGACGACTGAGAATTGAGGATTGAGGATTGATGATTGAAGATTGAGTATTGAGGATTGAATATTGCGGATTGAGGATTGAGGATGGAGGATTGAGGATTGAGGATTGAATATTGTAGATTGAGTATTGATGCCTGAGTATTGAGGATTGTGGATTGAGGATTGAGGATTGAGGATTGAGGATTGAGGATTGAAGATTGAGTATTGAGGATTGAAGATTGAGTGTTGAAGATTGAGTATTGAGGATTGAAGAATGAGGATTGAGGAATTAGGATTGAGGATTGAGGATTGAGGATTGAAGATTGAGGAGTGGGTATTGAGGATTGAAGATTGAGGATTGAGTATTGAGGACTGAGGATTGAGGGTTGTGGATTGAGGACGAGGACTGAGGGTTGAATATTGATGTTTGAGGTCTGAGAATTAAGGATTGAGGGTTGAGAATTGAAGATTGAGGATTGAGGATTGAAGATTGAGGATTGGGTATTGAGGATTGAAGAATGAGGATTGAGGATTCAGGTTTGAGTATTGAGGATTGCAGGTTGAGTATTGATAATTGAAGATTGAGGATTGAGGATTGAAATTGATGATTGGGTATTGAGGATTGAAGAATGAGGATTGAGGAATTAGGATTGAGGATTGAGGATTGAGGATTGAAGGTTGAGGATTGGGTATTGAGGATTGAAGAATGAGGATTGAGGATTGAGAATTGAGAATTGAGATTTGAGTATGAGGGCTGTGGGTTGAGGATTGAGGTTTGGGAAATGGGGATTGAGGATTGAGGATTGAGGATTGAGGATTGAGGATTGAGGATTGAGGATTGAGGATTGAGGGTTGAGTATTGAAGATTGAGTATTGATCACTGAGGATTGAGGATTGAGGATTGAGGATTGAAGATTGAATATTGAGGATATAAGATTGAGGATTGATGATTGAGGATTGAGGATGGAGGATGAGGGCTGAGGGTAGACGATTGAGGTTTGAGGACAGAGGACTGAGGATTGAGGATTGAGAATTGAGGATTGAGGATTGAGTATTGAGGATTGAAGATTGACGATTGAGAATTAAGGATTTAAGATTGAGGATTAAGGATTGAAGATTGGGGATTGAGGATCTAGGATTGGAGGTTGATTATTGAGGATTGAAGATTGAGGATTGAAGATTGAGGATTGAGGATAGAGGATTGAAGATGGAGGATGAGGGCTGAGGGTTGAGGTTTGAGGTTTGAGTATTGAATCCTGAGAATTCAGGATATTCTATTGAGTATTGAGAATTGAGGGTTGATGGTTGAGTATTGAGCATTGGGGTTGAGGATTGAGTATTGAAGATTGAGGACTGATGATTGAGGATTGAGGATTGAGGATTGAGGATTGAGTATTGAGTATTAAAGATTGAGGATTGATGATAGAGTATTGAGGATTGAGCGCTGAGGTTTGAGGACTGAGGACTGAGTATTGAGAATTGAGGATTGAGGATTGAGGACTGAGGATTGAAGGTTGAGGATTGGGGACTGAGGATTGAATATTCAGGATTGAGGATTGAGGATTGAGGATTGAGGATTGATGATTGAAGATTCATTATTGATGATTGAAGGTTGAGGATTGAGGATTGAGGATTGAAGATTGAGGACTGAGCGTTGATGGTTTAGTGATGAGAATTGATATTTGTGGATTGAGATTTGAAGAGTTAAGAATGGGGATTGAGTATTGAAAACTGTGAATTGAGGATATTCTATTGAGGACTGAGGATTGACAATTGATTTAAGAGGACTAAGGGCTGAAGATTGAGGATTCAGGATTGAGGATTAGGGATTGAGGTTTGAGGAATGAGGATTGAGGGTTGAGGACTCAGGATTGAGGATTGACGCTTGAGGATTGAGGATTGACGATTGAGGATAGGGTATTGAGGATTGAACATTGAGGATTGAGGATTGAGGATTGAGGATTGAGGATTGAAGATTGAGGATTGAGGATTGAGGATTGAAGATTGATGACTGAGGATTGAGGATTGAGGATTGAGGATTGAAGATTGAGTATTGAGGATTGAAGGTTGAGGATTGAGGATTGAGTACTGAGGATTGAGGATTGAGGATTGAGGATTGAAGATTGAGTATTGATGATTGAGGATTGAGAATTGAGATTTGAGTATGAGAGCTGAGGGTTGAGGATTGAGGTTTGGGAAATGGGGATTGAGGATTGAGGATTGAGGATTGAGGATTGAGGATTGAGGATTGAGGATTGAGGGTTGAGTATTGAAGATTGAGTATTGATCACTGAGGATTGAGGATTGAGGATTGAGGATTGAAGATTGAATATTGAGGATTGAGGATTGAGTACTGAGGATTGAGGATTGAGGAATGAGGATTGAAGATTGAGTATTGATGATTGAATATTGAGGATTGAGGATTGAGGTTTGAGGATTGAGGACGAGGACTGACGGTTGAGGATTGAGGTTTGAGGATTCAGGATTGAGGTTTGAGGACTGAGAATTGAGGACTGAGTATTGAGAATTGAGGATTGAGGATTGAGTATTGAGGATTGAAGATTGAGGATTGAGGATAGAGGATTGAAGATGGAGGATGAGGGCTGAGGGTTGAGGTTTGAGGTTTGAGTATTGAATCCTGAGAATTCAGGATATTCTATTGAGTATTGAGAATTGAGGGTTGATGGTTGAGTATTGAGCATTGGGGTTGAGGATTGAGTATTGAAGATTGAGGATTGATGATTGAGGATTGAGGATTGAGGATTGAGGATTGAGTATTGAGTATTGAAGATTGAGGATTGATGATAGAGGATTGAGGATTGAGCGCTGAGGTTTGAGGACTGAGGACTGAGTATTGAGAATTGAGGATTCAGGATTGAGGACTGAGGATTGAAGATTGAGGATTGGGGACTGAGGATTGAATATTCAGGATTGAGGATTAAGGATTGAGGATTGAGGATTGATGATTGAAGATTCATTATTGATGATTGAAGGTTGAGGATTGAGGATTGAGGATTGAAGATTGAGCACTGAGCGTTGATGGTTTAGTGATGAGAATTGATATTTGTGGATTGAGATTTGAAGAGTGAATAATGGGGATTGAGTATTGAAAACTGTGAATTGAGGATATTCTATTGAGGACTGAGGATTGACAATTGATTTAAGAGGACTGAGGGCTGAAGATTGAGTATTCAGGATTGAGGATTAGGGATTGAGGTTTGAGGACTGAGGATTGAGGGTTGAGGATTCAGGATTGAGGATTGACGCTTGAGGATTGAGGATTGACGATTGAGGATAGGGTATTGAGGATTGAACATTGAGGATTGAGGATTGAGGATTGAGGATTGAGGATTGAGGATGAGGGCTGAGAGTTGAGGGTCGAGTGATGAGAATTGATGTTTGTGGATAGATATTTGAAGATTGCAGATTGAGTATTGAGTATTGAAATGTGTGAATTGATGATATTCTATGGAGGACTGAGAATTGACGACTGATTGTTGAGGACTGAGGTCTGAAGATTGAGGATTCAGGATTGTGGATTCAGGATTGAGGTTTGAGGACTGAGAATTGAGGACTGAGTATTGAGCATTGAGGATTGAGGATTGAGGATTGAGGATTGAAGATTGAGGATTGGGTATTGCGGATTGAACATTGAAGAATGAGGATTGAGGAATTAGGATTGAGGATTGAGAATTGAGGATTGAAGGTTGAGGATTGGGTATTGAGGATTGAAGAATGAGGATTGAGGATTGAGGATTGAGGATTGAGGATTGAAGATTAGTGTTGAGGATTGAAGATTGAGGTTTGAGGATTGAGGATTGAGGATTGAGGATTGAAGATTGAGTATTGAGGATTGAAGATTGAGGACTGGGTATTGAGGATTGATTATTCAGGGTTGAAGATTGAGGATTGAGGATTGAGGATTGAGGATTGAGGATTGAGGATTGAAGATTGAATATTCATGATTGAATATTGAGGACTGAGGGTTGAGGGTTGTGGATTGAGGACGAGGACTGAGTGTCGACTATTGATGTTTGAAGTCTGAGGATTAAGGATTGAGGATTGAGAATTGAGGATTGAGGATTGGGGATTGAGGACTGAGGATTGAGGATTGAGGATTGAGCATTGAGGATTGAAGATTGATGACTGGGGATTGAGGATTGAAGATTGAGAATTAACGATTGAAGATTGGGGATTGAGCATCTAGGATCGGATATTGACTATTGAGGATTGAAGATTGAGGATTGAGGATTGAGGATTGAGAATTGAGAATTGAGGATGAGGACTGAGGGTTGAGGATTGAGGTTTGAGGAATGAGGATTGATGGTTGAGGATTGAGGATTGAGGATTGAGGATTGAGGATTGAGTACTGCAGATTGAGTATTGATGCCTGAGGATTGAGGATTGAGGATTGAGGATTGAGGATTGAGGATTGAAGATTGAGTATTGGGGATTGAAGATTGAGGATTGAGGATTGAGGATTGAGGATGGAGAATGAGGACTGACGGTTGAGGATTGAGGTTTGAGGATTGAAGATTGAGGGCTGAGGACTGAGGATTGAGGATTGAGGATTGAGCATTGAGGATTGAAGATTGAGTACTGGGGATTGGGGATTGAATATTGAGGATTAAGGATTGAAGATTGGGGATTGAGGATCTAGAATTGGAGATTGATTATTGAGGATTGAAGATTGAGGATTGAGGATTGAGGATTGAGAATTGAGAATTGAGAATTGAGTATGAGAACTGAGGGTTGTGGATTGAGGTTTGAGGAATGAGGATTGAGGGTTTGGGATTTAGGATTGAGAATTGAGGATTGAAGATTGAGGATTGAGGATTGAGGATTGAGGATTGAGGATTGAGGATTCAGGTTTGAGTATTGAGGATTGCAGGTTGAGTATTGATAATTGAAGATTGAGGATTGAGGATTGAAGTTGATGATTGGGTATTGAGGATTGAAGAATGAGGATTGAGGATTGAGTATTGAGGATTGAGTATTCAGGGTTGAAGATTGAGGATTGAGGATTGAGGATTGAGGATTGAGGGTTGAGGATTGAAGATTGAATATTGATGACTGAATATTGAGGACTGAGGATTGAGGGTTGTGTTTTGAGGACGAGGACTGAGGGTTGAATATTGATGTTTGAGGTCCGAGGATTAAGGATTGAGGATTGAGAATTGAGGATTGAGGATTGAGGATTGAAGATTGAGGATTGGGTATTTAGGATTGAAGAATGAGGATTGAGGATTGACGTTTGAGGATTGAGGATTGAAGATTGAGTATTGATGACTGAATATTGAGTATTGAGGATTGAGGTTTGAGGATTGAGGATGAAGACTGAGGGTTGAGGATTGAGGATTGAGGAACGAGGATTGAGGATTGAGGATTGAGGACTAAGGATTGACGATTGAGTATTGAAGATTGAGGATTGATGACTGAGGATTGACGACTGAGAATTGAGGATTGAGGATTGATGATTGAAGATTGAGTATTGAGGATTGAATATTGCGGATTGAGGATTGAGGATTGAGGATTGAGGATTGAGGATTGAATATTGTAGATTGAGTATTGATGCCTGAGGATTGAGGATTGTGGTTTGAGGATTGAGGATTGAGGATTGAGGATTGAGGATTGAAGATTGAGTATTGAGGATTGAAGATTGAGTGTTGAAGATTGAGTATTGATGATTGAATATTGATGATTGAGGATTGAGGACTGAGGATTGAGGATTGAGGATTGAGGATTGAAGATTGAGTATTGATGATTGAATATTGAGGATTGAGGATTGAGGTTTGAGGATTGTGGACGAGGACTGACGGTAGAGGATTTAGGTTTGAGGATTGAGGATTGAGGACTGAGGATTGAGTATGTGTGCTAAGCGTCGGGGATTGAGGTTCGACGACTGAGGACTGAGGATTGAGGACTGAGAATTGAGGATTGATGTTTGAGGATTGAAGATTGAGGATTGGGTATTGAGGATTGAAGGATGAGGATTGAGGATTGAGGATTGAGGATTGAGGATTGAGGATTGATGACTGAGGATTGACGACTGAGAATTGAGGATTGAGGATTGATGATTGAAGATTGAGTATTGAGGATTGAATATTGCGGATTGAGGATTGAGGATGGAGGATTGAGGATTGAGGATTGAATATTGTAGATTGAGTATTGATGCCTGAGTATTGAGGATTGTGGATTGAGGATTGAGGATTGAGGATTGAGGATTGAGGATTGAAGATTGAGTATTGAGGATTGAAGATTGAGTGTTGAAGATTGAGTATTGAGGATTGAAGAATGAGGATTGAGGAATTAGGATTGAGGATTGAGGATTGAGGATTGAAGATTGAGGAGTGGGTATTGAGGATTGAAGATTGAGGATTGAGTATTGAGGACTGAGGATTGAGGGTTGTGGATTGAGGACGAGGACTGAGGGTTGAATATTGATGTTTGAGGTCTGAGAATTAAGGATTGAGGGTTGAGAATTGAAGATTGAGGATTGAGGATTGAAGATTGAGGATTGGGTATTGAGGATTGAAGAATGAGGATTGAGGATTCAGGTTTGAGTATTGAGGATTGCAGGTTGAGTATTGATAATTGAAGATTGAGGATTGAGGATTGAAATTGATGATTGGGTATTGAGGATTGAAGAATGAGGATTGGGGAATTAGGATTGAGGATTGAGGATTGAGGATTGAAGGTTGAGGATTGGGTATTGAGGATTGAAGAATGAGGATTGAGGATTGAGAATTGAGAATTGAGATTTGAGTATGAGGGCTGTGGGTTGAGGATTGAGGTTTGGGAAATGGGGATTGAGGATTGAGGATTGAGGATTGAGGATTGAGGATTGAGGATTGAGGATTGAGGATTGAGGGTTGAGTATTGAAGATTGAGTATTGATCACTGAGGATTGAGGATTGAGGATTGAGGATTGAAGATTGAATATTGAGGATATAAGATTGAGGATTGATGATTGAGGATTGAGGATGGAGGATGAGGGCTGAGGGTAGACGATTGAGGTTTGAGGACAGAGGACTGAGGATTGAGGATTGAGAATTGAGGATTGAGGATTGAGTATTGAGGATTGAAGATTGACGATTGAGAATTAAGGATTTAAGATTGAGGATTAAGGATTGAAGATTGGGGATTGAGGATCTAGGATTGGAGGTTGATTATTGAGGATTGAAGATTGAGGATTGAAGATTGAGGATTGAGGATAGAGGATTGAAGATGGAGGATGAGGGCTGAGGGTTGAGGTTTGAGGTTTGAGTATTGAATCCTGAGAATTCAGGATATTCTATTGAGTATTGAGAATTGAGGGTTGATGGTTGAGTATTGAGCATTGGGGTTGAGGATTGAGTATTGAAGATTGAGGACTGATGATTGAGGATTGAGGATTGAGGATTGAGGATTGAGTATTGAGTATTAAAGATTGAGGATTGATGATAGAGGATTGAGGATTGAGCGCTGAGGTTTGAGGACTGAGGACTGAGTATTGAGAATTGAGGATTGAGGATTGAGGACTGAGGATTGAAGATTGAGGATTGGGGACTGAGGATTGAATATTCAGGATTGAGGATTGAGGATTGAGGATTGAGGATTGATGATTGAAGATTCATTATTGATGATTGAAGGTTGAGGATTGAGGATTGAGGATTGAAGATTGAGCACTGAGCGTTGATGGTTTAGTGATGAGAATTGATATTTGTGGATTGAGATTTGAAGAGTGAATAATGGGGATTGAGTATTGAAAACTGTGAATTGAGGATAATCTATTGAGGACTGAGGATTGACAATTGATTTAAGAGGACTGAGGGCTGAAGATTGAGGATTCAGGATTGAGGATTAGGGATTGAGGTTTGAGGACTGAGGATTGAGGATTGAGGATTGAGGATTGAGGATTGAGGATGGAGGATGAGGGCTGAGGGTTGAGGATTGCGGTTTGAGGACTGAGGACTGAGGATTGAGGATTGAGAATTGAGGATTCTGGATTGAGTATTGAAATTGAGGATTGGGTATTGATGATTGAAGAATGAGGATTGAGGAATTAGGATTGAGGATTGAGGATTGAGGATTGAAGATTGAGGAGTGGGTATTCAGGATTGAAGATTGAGGATTGAGTATTGAGGATTGAGGATTGAGGATTGAAGATTGAGGATTCAGAATTGAGGATTGAGGATTGAGGATTGAGGATTGAAGATTGAATATTGATGATTGAATATTGAGGACTGAGGATTGAGGGTTGTGGATTGAGGACGTGGACTGAGGGTTGAATATTGATGTTTGAGGTCTGAGGATTAAGGTTTGAGGGTCGAGAATTGAGGATTGAGGATTGAGGATTGAGGATTGAGGATTGGGCATTGAGGATTGAAGAATGAGGATTGAGGATTGAGGTTTGAGGATTGAGGATTGCAGATTGAGTATTGAGGATTGAAGATTGAGGATTGAGGATTGAGGATTGAAGATTGATGACTGAGGATTGAGGATTGAGGATTGAGGATTGAAGATTGAGTATTGAGGATTGAAGGTTGAGGATTGAGGATTGAGTACTGAGGATTGAGGATTGAGGATTGAGGATTGAAGATTGAGTATTGATGATTGAGGATTGAGAATTGAGATTTGAGTATGAGAGCTGAGGGTTGAGGATTGAGGTTTGGGAAATGGGGATTGAGGATTGAGGATTGAGGATTGAGGATTGAGGATTGAGGATTGAGGATTGAGGGTTGAGTATTGAAGATTGAGTATTGATCACTGAGGATTGAGGATTGAGGATTGAGGATTGAAGATTGAATATTGAGGATTGAGGATTGAGTACTGAGGATTGAGGATTGAGGAATGAGGATTGAAGATTGAGTATTGATGATTGAATATTGAGGATTGAGGATTGAGGTTTGAGGATTGAGGACGAGGACTGACGGTTGAGGATTGAGGTTTGAGGATTCAGGATTGAGGTTTGAGGACTGAGAATTGAGGACTGAGTATTGAGAATTGAGGATTGAGGATTGAGTATTGAGGATTGAAGATTGAGGATTGAGGATAGAGGATTGAAGATGGAGGATGAGGGCTGAGGGTTGAGGTTTGAGGTTTGAGTATTGAATCCTGAGAATTCAGGATATTCTATTGAGTATTGAGAATTGAGGGTTGATGGTTGAGTATTGAGCATTGGGGTTGAGGATTGAGTATTGAAGATTGAGGATTGATGATTGAGGATTGAGGATTGAGGATTGAGGATTGAGTATTGAGTATTGAAGATTGAGGATTGATGATAGAGGATTGAGGATTGAGCGCTGAGGTTTGAGGACTGAGGACTGAGTATTGAGAATTGAGGATTCAGGATTGAGGACTGAGGATTGAAGATTGAGGATTGGGGACTGAGGATTGAATATTCAGGATTGAGGATTAAGGATTGAGGATTGAGGATTGATGATTGAAGATTCATTATTGATGATTGAAGGTTGAGGATTGAGGATTGAGGATTGAAGATTGAGGACTGAGCGTTGATGGTTTAGTGATGAGAATTGATATTTGTGGATTGAGATTTGAAGAGTGAATAATGGGGATTGAGTATTGAAAACTGTGAATTGAGGATATTCTATTGAGGACTGAGGATTGACAATTGATTTAAGAGGACTGAGGGCTGAAGATTGAGTATTCAGGATTGAGGATTAGGGATTGAGGTTTGAGGACTGAGGATTGAGGGTTGAGGATTCAGGATTGAGGATTGACGCTTGAGGATTGAGGATTGACGATTGAGGATAGGGTATTGAGGATTGAACATTGAGGATTGAGGATTGAGGATTGAGGATTGAGGATTGAGGATGAGGGCTGAGAGTTGAGGGTCGAGTGATGAGAATTGATGTTTGTGGATAGATATTTGAAGATTGCAGATTGAGTATTGAGTATTGAAATGTGTGAATTGATGATATTCTATGGAGGACTGAGAATTGACGACTGATTGTTGAGGACTGAGGTCTGAAGATTGAGGATTCAGGATTGTGGATTCAGGATTGAGGTTTGAGGACTGAGAATTGAGGACTGAGTATTGAGCATTGAGGATTGAGGATTGAGGATTGAGGATTGAAGATTGAGGATTGGGTATTGCGGATTGAACATTGAAGAATGAGGATTGAGGAATTAGGATTGAGGATTGAGGATTGAGGATTGAAGGTTGAGGATTGGGTATTGAGGATTGAAGAATGAGGATTGAGGATTGAGGATTGAGGATTGAGGATTGAAGATTAGTGTTGAGGATTGAAGATTGAGGTTTGAGGATTGAGGATTGAGGATTGAGGATTGAAGATTGAGTATTGAGGATTGAAGATTGAGGACTGGGTATTGAGGATTGATTATTCAGGGTTGAAGATTGAGGATTGAGGATTGAGGATTGAGGATTGAGGATTGAGGATTGAAGATTGAATATTCATGATTGAATATTGAGGACTGAGGGTTGAGGGTTGTGGATTGAGGACGAGGACTGAGTGTCGACTATTGATGTTTGAAGTCTGAGGATTAAGGATTGAGGATTGAGAATTGAGGATTGAGGATTGAGGATTGGAAATTGAGGATTGGGTATTTAGGATTGAAGAATGAGGATTGACGATTGAGGTTTGAGGATTGAGGATTGAAGATTGAGTATTGATGATTGAATATTGAGGATTGAGGATTGAGGTTTGAGGATTGAGGACGAGGACTGACGGTTGAGGTTTGAGGTTTGAGGATTGAGGATTGGGGATTGAGGACTGAGGATTGAGGATTGAGGATTGAGCATTGAGGATTGAAGATTGATGACTGGGGATTGAGGATTGAAGATTGAGAATTAACGATTGAAGATTGGGGATTGAGCATCTAGGATCGGATATTGACTATTGAGGATTGAAGATTGAGGATTGAGGATTGAGGATTGAGAATTGAGAATTGAGGATGAGGACTGAGGGTTGAGGATTGAGGTTTGAGGAATGAGGATTGATGGTTGAGGATTGAGGATTGAGGATTGAGGATTGAGGATTGAGGATTGAGTACTGCAGATTGAGTATTGATGCCTGAGGATTGAGGATTGAGGATTGAGGATTGAGGATTGAGGATTGAAGATTGAGTATTGGGGAATGAAGATTGAGGATTGAGGATTGAGGATTGAGGATGGAGAATGAGGACTGACGGTTGAGGATTGAGGTTTGAGGATTGAAGATTGAGGGCTGAGGACTGAGGATTGAGGATTGAGGATTGAGCATTGAGGATTGAAGATTGAGTACTGGGGATTGGGGATTGAATATTGAGGATTAAGGATTGAAGATTGGGGATTGAGGATCTAGAATTGGAGATTGATTATTGAGGATTGAAGATTGAGGATTGAGGATTGAGGATTGAGAATTGAGAATTGAGAATTGAGTATGAGAACTGAGGGTTGTGGATTGAGGTTTGAGGAATGAGGATTGAGGGTTTGGGATTTAGGATTGAGAATTGAGGATTGAAGATTGAGGATTGAGGATTGAGGATTGAGGATTGAGGATGGAGGATGAGGGCTGAGGGTTGAGGATTGCGGTTTGAGGACTGAGGACTGAGGATTGAGGATTGAGAATTGAGGATTCTGGATTGAGTTTTGAAATTGAGGATTGGGTATTGATGATTGAAGAATGAGGATTGAGGAATTAGGATTGAGGATTGAGGATTGAGGATTGAAGATTGAGGAGTGGGTATTCAGGATTGAAGATTGAGGATTGAGTATTGAGGATTGAGGATTAAGGATTGAAGATTGAGGATTCAGAATTGAGGATTGAGGATTGAGGATTGAGGATTGAGGATTGAGGATTGAAGATTGAGTATTGAGGATTGAAGATTGACGATTGAGGATTAAGGATTGAGGATTGAGGATTTAGGATTGAGGATTGAGGATTGAAGATTGAGTATTGGGGATTGAAGATTGAGGATTGAGGATTGAGGATTGAGGATGGAGAATGAGGACTGACGGTTGAGGATTGGGGTTTGAGGATTGAAGATTGAGGGCTGAGGACTGAGGATTGAGGATTGAGGATTGAGCATTGAGGATTGAAGATTGAGTACTGGGGATTGGGGATTGAATATTGAGGATTAAGGATTGAAGATTGGGGATTGAGGATCTAGAATTGGAGATTGATTATTGAGGATTGAAGATTGAGGATTGAGGATTGAGGATTGAGAATTGTGAATTGAGTATGAGAACTGAGGGTTGTGGATTGAGGTTTGAGGAATGAGGATTGAGGGTTGGGGATTTAGGATTGAGAATTGAGGATTGAAGATTGAGGATTGAGGATTGAGGATTGAGGATTGAGGATTGAGGATGAGGGCTGAGGATTGAGAATTGAGGTTTTAGGACAGAGGACTGAGGATTGACGATTGAGAATTGAGGATTGAGGATTGAGGGATGAAGATTGAGGACTGGGTATTGAGGATTGAAGAATGAGGACTGAAGAATGAGGATTGAGGATTGAGGATTGAGGATTGAGGATTGTGGATTGAGTATTGAGTATTGAAGATTGAGGATTGATGATAGAGGATTGAGGATTGAGCGTTGAGGTTTGAGGACTGAGGATTGAGTATTGAGAATTGAGGATTGAGGTTTGAGGTTGAGGACTGAGGATTGAAGATTGAGGATTGGGGACTGAGGATTGAATATTCAGGATAGAGTATTGAGGATTGAGGATTGAGGATTGATGATTGAAGATTCATTATTGAGGATTGAAGGTTGAGGATTGAGGGTTGAGGATTGAAGATTGAGGACTGAGTGTTGATGGTTTAGTGATGAGAATTGATATTTGTGGATTGAGATTTGAAGAGTGAAGAATGGGGATTGAGAATTGAAAACTGTGAATTGAGGATATTCTATTGAGGACTGAGGATTGACAATTGATTTAAGAGGACTGAGGGCTGAAGATTGAGGATTCAGGATTGAGGATTAGGGATTGAGGTTTGAGGACTGAGGATTGAGGGTTGACGATTCAGGATTATGGATTGACGCTTGAGGATTGAGGATTGACGATTGAGGATTGAGGATTGAGGATTGAGTATTGAAGATTGAGTATTGATGCCTGAGGATTGAGGATTGAGTATTGAGGATTGAGGATTGAGGGTTGAATATTGAGGACTGAGGATTGAGGGTTGTGGATTGAGGACGAGGAGTGAGGGTTGAATATTGATGTTTGAGTTCTGAGGATTAAGGATTGAGGATAGAGAATTGAGAATTGAGGATTGAGGATTGGAAATTGAGGATTGGGTATTTAGGATTGAAGAATGAGGATTGAGGATTGAGGTTTGAGGATCGAGGATTGAATATTGAGTATTGATGATTGAATATTGAGGATTGAGGATTGAGGATTGAGGATGGAGAATGAGGACTGACGGTTGAGGATTGAGGTTTGAGGATTGAAGATTGAGGACTGAGGTCTGAGGATTGAGGATTGAGGATTGAGCATTGAGGATTGAAGATTGAGTACTGGGGATTGGGGATTGAAGATTGAGGATTAAGGATTGAAGATTGGGGATTGAGGATCTAGAATTGGAGATTGATTATTGAGGATTGAAGATTGAGGATTGAGGATTGAGGATTGAGAATTGAGAACTGAGTATGAGAACTGAGGGTTGAGGGTTGAGGTTTGAGGAATGAGGATTGAGGGTTGAGGATTGAGGATTGACGATTGAGGACTGAGGATGGAGGATGAGGGCTGAGGGTAGAGGATTGAGGTTTGAGGACAGAGGACTGAGGATTGAGGATTGTGAATTGAGGATTGAGGATTGAGGATTGAAGATTGAGGAGTGGGTATTGAGTATTGAAGAATGAGGATTGAGGATTGAGGATTGAGGATTGAGGATTGAAGATTGAGTATTGAGGATTGAAGATTGACGATTGAGGATTAAGGATTGAGGATTGAGGATTGAGGATTGAGGATTGAAGATTGAGTATTGAGGATTGAAGATTGACGATTGAGAATTAAAGATTGAAGATTGGGGATTAAGGATTGAAGATTGGGGATTGAGGATCTAGGATTGGACGTTGATTATTGAGGATTGAAGATTGAGGATTGAGGATTGAGGATTGAGAATTGAGAATTGAGTATGAGGACGGAGGGTTGAGGATTGAGGGTTGAGGAATGAGGATTGAGGGTTGAGGATTGAGGATTGACGATTGAGGATTCAGGATTGAGGATTGAGTATTGAAGATTGAGTATTGATGCCCGAGGATTGAGGATTGAGTATTGATGATTCAGGATCGAGGATTGAAGATTGAGAATTGAGGATTGAAGATTGAGGATTGAG
The DNA here is from genome assembly GCF_051401765.1 of Calliopsis andreniformis. Classification (NCBI taxonomy): domain Eukaryota; kingdom Metazoa; phylum Arthropoda; class Insecta; order Hymenoptera; family Andrenidae; genus Calliopsis; species Calliopsis andreniformis. Next base: position 1,106,743 of record NW_027480511.1, on the reverse strand, counting down.
GATTGAGGATTGAGGATGGATGATGAGGGCTGAGGGTTGATGATTGCGGTTTGAGAACTGATGACTGAGGATTGAGGATTGAGAATTGAGGATTGAGGATTGAGGATTGAAATTGAGGATTGGGTATTGATGATTGAAGAATGAGGATTGAGGAATTAGGATTGAGTATTGAGGATTGAGGATTGAAGATTGAGGAGTGGGTATTCAGGATTGAAGATTGAGGATTGAGTATTGAGGATTGAGGATTGAGGATTGAAGATTGAGGATTCAGAATTGAGGATTGAGGATTGAGTATTGAGGATTGAAGATTGAATATTGATGATTGAATATTGAGGACTGAGGATTGAGGGTTGTGGATTGAGGACGAGGACTGAGGGTTGAATATTGATGATTGAGTTCTGAGGATTAAGGATTGAGGATTGAGAATTGAGGATTGAGGATTGGTGATTGGAAATTGAGGATTGGGTATTTAGGATTGAAGAATGAGGATTGAGGATTGAGGTTTGAGGATCGAGGATTGAATATTGAGTATTGATGATTGAATATTGAGGATTGAGGATTGAGGTTTGAGGATTGAGGACGAGGACTGACGGTAGAGGATTGAGGTTTGAGGATTGAGGATTGGGGATTGATGACTGAGGATTGAGGATTGAGGATTGAGCATTAAGGATTGAAGATTGATGACTGGGGATTGAGGATTGAAGATTGAGGATTGACGATTGAAGATTGGGGACTGAGGATCTAGGATCGGATATTGATTATTGAGGATTGAAGATTGAGGATTGAGGATTGAGGATTGGGAATTGAGAATTGAGGATGAGGACTGAGGGATGAGGATTGAGGTTTGAGGGATGAGGATTGATGGTTGAGGATTGAGGATTGAGGATTGAGGATTGAGGATTGAGTATTGAAGATTGAGTATTGATGCCTGAGGATTGAGAATTGAGGATTGAGGATTGAGGATTGAGGATTGAGGATTGAAGATTGAATATTGATGATTGAATATTGAGGACTGAGGATTGAGGGTTGTGGATTGAGGACGAGGACTGAAGGTTGAATATTGATGTTTGAGGTCTGAGGATTAAGGATTGAGGATTGAGAATTGAGGATTGAGGATTGAGGATTGAAGATTGAGGATTGGGTATTTAGGATTGAAGAATGAGGATTGAGGATTGAGGTTTGAGGATTGAGGATTGAAGATTGAGGATGGATGATTGAATATTGAGGATTGAGGATTGAGGTTTGAAGATTGAGGACGAGGACTGACGGTTGAGGATTGAGGTTTGAGGATTGAGGATTGGGGATTGAGGACTGAGGATTGAGGATTGAGGATTGAGCATTGAGAATTGAAGATTGATGACTGGGGATTGAGGATTGAATATTGAGGATTAACGACTGAAGATTGGGGATTGAGGATCTAGGATCGGAGATTGATTCTTGAGGATTGAGTATTGAGGATTGAGGATTGAGGATTGAGGATTGAGGATTGAGTATTGAAGATTGAGTATTGATGCCTGAGGATTGAGGATTGAGGATTGAGGATTGAGGATTGAGGATTGAGGATTGAGAATTGAGAATTGAGGATGAGGACTGAGGGATGAGGATTGAGGTTTGAGGAATGAGATTTGATGGTTGAGGATTGAGGATTGAGGATTGAGGATTGAGGATTGAGTATTGAAGATTGAGTATTGATGCCTGAGGATTGAGGATTGAGGATTGAGGATTGAGGATTGAGGATTGAGGATTGAGGATTGAAGATTGAATATTGATGATTGAATATTGAGGACTGAGGATTGAGGGTTGTGGATTGAGGACGAGGACTGAGGGTTGAACATTGATGTTTGAGGTCTGAGGAATAAGGATTGAGGATTGAGAATTGAGGATTGAGGATTGAGGATTGAAGATTGAGGATTGGGTATTTAGGATTGAAGAATGAGGATTGAGGATTGAGGTTTGAGGATTGAGGTTTGAGGATTGAGGATTGAAGATTGAGTATTGATGATTGAATATTGATGTTTGAGGTCTGAGGATTAAGGATTGAGGGTTGAGAATTGAGGATTGGGTATTGAGGATTGAAGATTGAGGATTGGGCATTGAGGATTGAAGAATGATGATTGAGGATTGAGGTTTGAGGATTGAGGATTGCAGATTGAGTATTGAGGATTGAAGATTGTGTATTGAGGATTGAGGATTGAGGATTGAGGCTTGAGGATTGAGGATTGAGGATGGAAGATTGAGGATTCAGGATTGAGGATGAGGGCTGAGAGTTGAGGATTGAGGTTTGAGGTCTGAGGACTGAGGACTGAGGATTGAGGATTGAGAATTGAGGATTGAGGATTGAGTATTGAAGATTGAGGATTGGGGACTGAGTGTTGAGGGTTGAGTGATGAGAATTGATGTTTGTGGATAGAGATTTGAAGATTGCAGATTGAGTATTGAGTATTGAAATGTGTGAATTGATGATATTCTATTGAGGACTGAGAATTGACGACTAATTGTTGAGGACTGAGGTCTGAAGATTGGGGATTCAGGATAGTGGATTCAGGATTGAGGTTTGAGGACTGAGAATTGAGGACTGAGTATTGAGAATTGAGGATTGAGGATTGAGGATTGAGGATTGAAGATTGAGGATTGGGTATTGCGGATTGAACATTGAGGATTGAGGATTGAGGATTGAGGATTGAGGATTGAAGGTTGAATATTGATGAATGAAGATTGAGGATTGATGATTGAGGGTTGTGTATTGAGGACGAGGACTGAGGGTTGAGTATTGAAGATTGAGGATTGATGATAGAGGATTGAGGATTGAGCGTTGAGGTTTGAGGACTGAGGATTGAGGATTGAGGTTTGAGGTCTGAGGACTGAGGACTGAGGATTGAGGATTGAGAATTGAGGATTGAGGACTGAGTATTGAGAATTGAGGATTGAGGATTGAGGATTGAGGATTGAAGATTGAGGATTGGGTATTGCGTATTGAACATTGAGGATTGAGGATTGAGGATTGAGTATTGAGGATTGAGGACTGAAGATTGAATATTGATGATTGAAGATTGAGGATTGAGGATTCAGTGTTGTGGATTGAGGACGAGGACTGAGGGTTGAGTATTGATGTTTGAGGTCTGGGGATTGAGGACTGAGGATTGAGGATTGAAGATTGAGGATTGAGGATTGAGGATTGAGAATTGAGAATTGAGGATGAGGACTGAGGGTTGAGGATTGAGGTTTGAGGAATGAGGATTGAGGGTTGACGATTGAGGATTGAGGATTGAGGATCGAGGATTGAGTATTGAAGATTGAGTATTGATGCCTGAGGATTGAGGATTGGTGATTGTGGATTGAGGATTGAGGATTGAAGATTGAGGATTGAGAATTGAGTGTTGAGGATTGAGGTTTGAGGACTGAGGATTGAGGATTGAGGATTGAGGATTGAGGCTTGAGGATTGAGGATTGAGGATGGAAGATTGAGGATTCAGGATTGAGGATGAGGGCTGAGAGTTGAGGATTGAGGTTTGAGGTCTGAGGACTGAGGACTGAGGATTGAGGATTGAGAATTGAGGATTGAGGATTGAGTATTGAAGATTGAGGATTGGGGACTGAGTGTTGAGTGTTGAGTGATGAGAATTGATGTTTGTGGATAGAGATTTGAAGATTGCAGATTGAGTATTGAGTATTGAAATGTGTGAATTGATGATATTCTATTGAGGACTGAGAATTGACGACTGATTGTTGAGGACTGAGGTCTGAAGATTGGGGATTCAGGATTGTGGATTCAGGATTGAGGTTTGAGGACTGAGAATTGAGGACTGAGTATTGAGAATTGAGGATTGAGGATTGAGGATTGAGGATTGAAGATTGAGGATTGGGTATTGCGGATTGAACATTGAGGATTGAGGATTGAGGATTGAGGATTGAGGATTGAAGGTTGAATATTGATGAATGAAGATTGAGGATTGATGATTGAGGGTTGTGTATTGAGGACGAGGACTGAGGGTTGAGTATTGATACTTGAGGTCTGAGGATTGAGGATTGAGGGTTGAGGATTGAGGATTGAGTATTGAGAATTGAGGATTGAGGATTGAGGATTGAGGATTGAAGATTGAGGATTGGGTATTGAGGACTGAAGAATGAGGATTGAGGATTGAGGATTGAGGATTGAGGATTGAGGATTGAGTATTGAGTATTGAAGATTGAGGATTGATGATAGAGGATTGAGGATTGAGCGTTGAGGTTTGAGGACTGAGGATTGAGTATTGAGAATTGAGGATTGAGGATTGAGGTTGAGGACTGAGGATTGAAGATTGAGGATTGGGGACTGAGGATTGCATATTCAGGATAGAGGATTGAGGATTGAGGATTGAGGATTGATGATTGAAGATTCATTATTGAGGATTGAAGGTTGAGGATTGAGGATTGAGGATTGAAGATTGAGGACTGAGTGTTGATGGTTTAGTGATGAGAATTGATATTTGTGGATTGAGATTTGAAGAGTGAAGAATGGGGATTGAGTATTGAAAACTGTGAATTGAGGATATTCTATTGAGGACTGAGGATTGACAATTGATTTAAGAGGACTGAGGGCTGAAGATTGAGTATTCAGGATTGAGGATTAGGGATTGAGGTTTGAGGACTGAGGATTGAGGGTTGACGATTCAGGATTATGGATTGACGCTTGAGGATTGAGGATTGACGATTGAGGATTGAGGATTGAGGATTGAGTATTGAAGATTGAGTATTGATGCCTGAGGATTGAGGATTGAGTATTGAGGATTGAGGATTGAGGGTTGAATATTGAGGACTGAGGATTGAGGGTTGTGGATTGAGGACGAGGACTGAGGGTTGAATATTGATGTTTGAGTTCTGAGGATTAAGGATTGAGGATTGAGAATTGACGATTGAGGATTGAGGATTGGAAATTGAGGATTGGGTATTTAGGATTGAAGAATGAGGATTGAGGATTGAGCATTGAGGATTGAAGATTGAGTACTGGGGATTGGGGATTGAAGATTGAGGATTAAGGATTGAAGATTGGGGATTGAGGATCTAGAATTGGAGATTGATTATTGAGGATTGAAGATTGAGGATTGAGGATTGAGGATTGAGAATTGAGAACTGAGTATGAGAACTGAGGGTTGAGGGTTGAGGTTTGAGGAATGAGGATTGAGGGTTGAGGATTGAGGATTGACGATTGAGGACTGAGGATGGAGGATGAGGGCTGAGGGTAGAGGATTGAGGTTTGAGGACAGAGGACTGAGGATTGAGGATTGTGAATTGAGGATTGAGGATTGAGGATTGAAGATTGAGGATTGGGTATTGAGTATTGAAGAATGAGGATTGAGGATTGAGGATTGAGGATTGAGGATTGAAGATTGAGTATTGAGGATTGAAGATTGACGATTGAGGATTAAGGATTGAGGATTGAGGATTGAGGATTGAGGATTGAAGATTGAGTAATGAGGATTGAAGATTGACGATTGAGAATTAAGGATTGAAGATTGGGGATTAAGGATTGAAGATTGGGGATTGAGGATCTAGGATTGGACGTTGATTATTGAGGATTGAAGATTGAGGATTGAGGATTGAGGATTGAGAATTGAGAATTGAGTATGAGGACGGAGGGTTGAGGTTTGAGGGTTGAGGAATGAGGATTGAGGGTTGAGGATTGAGGATTGACGATTGAGGATTGAGGATTGAAGATTGAGGATTGATGATTGAATATTGAGGATTGAGGATTGAGGTTTGAAGATTGAGGACGAGGACTGACGGTTGAGGATTGAGGTTTGAGGATTGAGGATTGGGGACTGAGGACTGAGGATTGAGGATTCAGGATTGAGCATTGAGAATTGAAGATTGATGACTGGGGATTGAGGATTGAATATTGAGGATTAACGACTGAAGATTGGGGATTGAGGATCTAGGATCGGAGATTGATTATTGAGGATTGAGTATTGAGGATTGAGGATTGAGGATTGAGGATTGAGGATTGCGTATTGAAGATTGAGTATTGATGCCTGAGGATTGAGGATTGAGGATTGAGGATTGAGGATTGAGGATTGAGGATTGAGAATTGAGAATTGAGGATGAGGACTGAGGGATGAGGATTGAGGTTTGAGGAATGAGGATTGATGGTTGAGGATTGAGGATTGAGGATTGAGGTTTGAGGATTGAGTATTGAAGATTGAGTATTGATGCCTGAGGATTGAGGATTGAGGATTGAGGATTGAGGATTGAGGATTGAGGATTGAGGATTGAAGATTGAATATTGATGATTGAATATTGAGGACTGAGGATTGAGGGTTGTGGATTGAGGACGAGGACTGACGGTTGAGCATTGATGTTTGAGGTCTGAGGAATAAGGATTGAGGATTGAGAATTGAGGATTGAGGATTGAGGATTGAAGATTGAGGATTGGGTATTTAGGATTGAAGAATGAGGATTGAGGATTGAGGTTTGAGGATTGAGGTTTGAGGATTGAGGATTGAAGATTGTGTATTGATGATTGAATATTGAGGATTGAGGATTGAGGTTTGAGGATTGAGGACGAGGACTGACGGTTGAGGATTGAGGTTTGAGGATTGAGGATTGGGGATTGAGGGCTGAGGATTGAGGATTGAGGATTGAGCATTGAGGATTGAAGATTGATGACTGGGGATTGAGGATTGAATATTGAGGATTAACGATTGAAGATTGGGGATTGAGGATCTAGGATCGGAGATTGATTATTGAGGATTGAATATTCAGGATTGAGGATTGAGGATTGAGGATTGAGGATTGAGTATTGAAGATTGGGCATTTAGGATTGAAGAATGAGGATTGAGGATTGAGGTTTGAGGATCGAGGATTGAAGATTGAGTATTGATGATTGAATATTGAGGATTGAGGATTGAGGATTGAGGATGGAGAATGAGGACTGACGGTTGAGGATTGAGGTTTGAGGATTGAAGATTGAGGACTGAGGTCTGAGGATTGAGGATTGAGGATTGTGCATTGAGGATTGAAGATTGAGTACTGGGGATTGGGGATTGAAGATTGAGGATTAAGGATTGAAGATTGGGGATTGAGGATCTAGAATTGGAGATTGATTATTGAGGATTGAAGATTGAGGATTGAGGATTGAGGATTGAGAATTGAGAACTGAGTATGAGAACTGAGGGTTGAGGGTTGAGGTTTGAGGAATGAGGATTGAGGGTTGAGGATTGAGGATTGAGGATTGAGGATTGAGGATTGAGTATTGAAGATTGAGTATTGATGCCTGAGGATTGAGGATTGAGTATTGATGATTCAGGATCGAGGATTGAAGATTAAGAATTGAGGATTGAAGATTGAGGATTGAGGATTGAGGATTGAGGATGAGGGCTGAGGATTGAGAATTGAGGTTTTAGGACAGAGGACTGAGGATTGACGATTGAGAATTGAGGATTGAGGATTGAGGGATGAAGATTGAGGACTGGGTATTGAGGATTGAAGAATGAGGATTGAGGATTGAGGATTGAGGACTGAGTATTGAGAATTGAGGATTGAGGATTGAGGATTGAGGATTGAAGATTGAGGATTGGGTATTGCGTATTGAACATTGAGGATTGAGGATTGAGGATTGAGTATTGAGGATTGAGGACTGAAGATTGAATATTGATGATTGAAGATTGAGGATTGAGGATTCAGTGTTGTGGATTGAGGACGAGGACTGAGGGTTGAGTATTGATGTTTGAGGTCTGGCGATTGAGGACTGAGGATTGAGAATTGAGGATTGAGGATTGAGGATTGAAGATTGAGGATTGGGTATTGAGGACTGAAGAATGAGGATTGAGGATTGAGGATTGAGGATTGAGGATTGAGGATTGAGTATTGAGTATTGAAGATTGAGGATTGATGATAGAGGATTGAGGATTGAGCGTTGAGGTTTGAGGACTGAGGATTGAGTATTGAGAATTGAGGATTGAGGTTTGAGGTTGAGGACTGAGGATTGAAGATTGAGGATTGGGGACTGAGGATTGAATATTCAGGATAGAGTATTGAGGATTGAGGATTGAGGATTGATGATTGAAGATTCATTATTGAGGATTGAAGGTTGAGGATTGAGGATTGAGGATTGAAGATTGAGGACTGAGTGTTGATGGTTTAGTGATGAGAATTGATATTTGTGGATTGAGATTTGAAGAGTGAAGAATGGGGATTGAGTATTGAAAACTGTGAATTGAGGATATTCTATTGAGGACTGAGGATTGACAATTGATTTAAGAGGACTGAGGGCTGAAGATTGAGGATTCAGGATTGAGGATTAGGGATTGAGGTTTGAGGACTGAGGATTGAGGGTTGACGATTCAGGATTATGGATTGACGCTTGAGGATTGAGGATTGACGATTGAGGATTGAGGATTGAGGATTGAGTATTGAAGATTGAGTATTGATGCCTGAGGATTGAGGATTGAGTATTGAGGATTGAGGATTGAGGGTTGAATATTGAGGACTGAGGATTGAGGGTTGTGGATTGAGGACGAGGACTGAGGGTTGAATATTGATGTTTGATTTCTGAGGATTAAGGATTGAGGATTGAGAATTGAGGATTGAGGATTGAGGATTGGAAATTGAGGATTGGGTATTTAGGATTGAAGAATGAGGATTGAGGATTGAGGTTTGAGGATCGAGGATTGAATATTGAGTATTGATGATTGAATATTGAGGATTGAGGATTGAGGATTGAGGATGGAGAATGAGGACTGACGGTTGAGGATTGAGGTTTGAGGATTGAAGATTGAGGACTGAGGTCTGAGGATTGAGGATTGAGGATTGAGCATTGAGGATTGAAGATTGAGTACTGGGGATTGGGGATTGAAGATTGAGGATTAAGGATTGAAGATTGGGGATTGAGGATCTAGAATTGGAGATTGATTATTGAGGATTGAAGATTGAGGATTGAGGATTGAGGATTGAGAATTGAGAACTGAGTATGAGAACTGAGGGTTGAGGGTTGAGGTTTGAGGAATGAGGATTGAGGGTTGAGGATTGAGGATTGACGATTGAGGACTGAGGATGGAGGATGAGGGCTGAGGGTAGAGGTTTGAGGACAGAGGACAGAGGACTGAGGATTGAGGATTGTGAATTGAGGATTGAGGATTGAGGATTGAAGATTGAGGAGTGGGTATTGAGTATTGAAGAATGAGGATTGAGGATTGAGGATTGAGGATTGAGGATTGAAGATTGAGTATTGAGGATTGAAGATTGACGATTGAGGATTAAGGATTGAGGATTGAGGATTGAGGATTGAGGATTGAAGATTGAGTATTGAGGATTGAAGATTGACGATTGAGAATTAAAGATTGAAGATTGGGGATTAAGGATTGAAGATTGGGGATTGAGGATCTAGGATTGGACGTTGATTATTGAGGATTGAAGATTGAGGATTGAGGATTGAGGATTGAGAATTGAGAATTGAGTATGAGGACGGAGGGTTGAGGATTGAGGGTTGAGGAATGAGGATTGAGGGTTGAGGATTGAGGATTGACGATTGAGGATTGAGGATTGAGGATTGAGTATTGAAGATTGAGTATTGATGCCCGAGGATTGAGGATTGAGTATTGATGATTCAGGATCGAGGATTGAAGATTGAGAATTGAGGATTGAAGATTGAGGATTGAGGATTGAGGATTGAGGATGGATGATGAGGGCTGAGGGTTGATGATTGCGGTTTGAGGACTGATGACTGAGGATTGAGGATTGAGAATTGAGGATTGAGGATTGAGGATTGAAATTGAGGATTGGGTATTGATGACTGAAGAATGAGGATTGAGGAATTAGGATTGAGTATTGAGGATTGAGGATTGAAGATTGAGGAGTGGGTATTCAGGATTGAAGATTGAGGATTGAGTATTGAGGATTGAGGATTGAGGATTGAAGATTGAGGATTCAGAATTGAGGATTGAGGATTGAGTATTGAGGATTGAAGATTGAATATTGATGATTGAATATTGAGGACTGAGGATTGAGGGTTGTGGATTGAGGACGAGGACTGAGGGTTGAATATTGATGTTTGAGTTCTGAGGATTAAGGATTGAGGATTGAGAATTGAGGATTGAGGATTGGTGATTGGAAATTGAGGATTGGGTATTTAGGATTGAAGAATGAGGATTGAGGATTGAGGTTTGAGGATCGAGGATTGAATATTGAGTATTGATGATTGAATATTGAGGATTGAGGATTGAGGTTTGAGGATTGAGGACGAGGACTGACGGTAGAGGATTGAGGTTTGAGGATTGAGGATTGGGGATTGATGACTGAGGATTGAGGATTGAGGATTGAGCATTAAGGATTGAAGATTGATGACTGGGGATTGAGGATTGAAGATTGAGGATTGACGATTGAAGATTGGGGACTGAGTATCTAGGATCGGATATTGATTATTGAGGATTGAAGATTGAGGATTGAGGATTGAGGATTGGGAATTGAGAATTGAGGATGAGGACTGAGGGATGAGGATTGAGGTTTGAGGGATGAGGATTGATGGTTGAGGATTGAGGATTGAGGATTGAGGATTGAGGATTGAGTATTGAAGATTGAGTATTGATGCCTGATGATTGAGAATTGAGGATTGAGGATTGAGGATTGAGGATTGAGGATTGAAGATTGAATATTGATGATTGAATATTGAGGACTGAGGATTGAGGGTTGTGGATGGAGGACGAGGACTGAAGGTTGAATATTGATGTTTGAGGTCTGAGGATTAAGGATTGAGGATTGAGAATTGAGGATTGAGGATTGAGGATTGAAGATTGAGGATTGGGTATTTAGGATTGAAGAATGAGGATTGAGGATTGAGGTTTGAGGATTGAGGATTGAAGATTGAGGATTGATGATTGAATATTGAGGATTGAGGATTGAGGTTTGAAGATTGAGGACGAGGACTGACGGTTGAGGATTGCGGTTTGAGGATTGAGGATTGGGGATTGAGGACTGAGGATTGAGGATTGAGGATTGAGCATTGAGAATTGAAGATTGATGACTGGGGATTGAGGATTGAATATTGAGGATTAACGACTGAAGATTGGGGATTGAGGATCTAGGATCGGAGATTGATTCTGGAGGATTGAGTATTGAGGATTGAGGATTGAGGATTGAGGATTGAGGATTGAGTATTGAAGATTGAGTATTGATGCCTGAGGATTGAGGATTGAGGATTGAGGATTGAGGATTGAGGATTGAGGATTGAGAATTGAGAATTGAGGATGAGGACTGAGGGATGAGGATTGAGGTTTGAGGAATGAGATTTGATGATTGAGGATTGAGGATTCAGGATTGAGGATTGAGGATTGAGTATTGAAGATTGAGTATTGATGCCTGAGGATTGAGGATTGAGGATTGAGGATTGAGGATTGAGGATTGAGGATTGAGGATTGAAGATTGAATATTGATGATTGAATATTGAGGACTGAGGATTGAGGGTTGTGGATTGAGGACGAGGACTGAGGGTTGAACATTGATGTTTGAGGTCTGAGGAATAAGGATTGAGGATTGAGAATTGAGGATTGAGGATTGAGGATTGAAGATTGAGGATTGGGTATTTAGGATTGAAGAATGAGGATTGAGGATTGAGGTTTGAGGATTGAGGTTTGAGGATTGAGGATTGAAGATTGAGTATTGATGATTGAATATTGATGTTTGAGGTCTGAGGATTAAGGATTGAGGGTTGAGAATTGAGGATTGAGGATTGAGGATTGAAGATTGAGGATTGGGCATTGAGGATTGAAGAATGATGATTGAGGATTGAGGTTTGAGGATTGAGGATTGCAGATTGAGTATTGAGGATTGAAGATTGTGTATTGAGGATTGAGGATTGAGGATTGAGGCTTGAGGATTGAGGATTGAGGATGGAAGATTGAGGATTCAGGATTGAGGATGAGGGCTGAGAGTTGAGGATTGAGGTTTGAGGTCTGAGGACTGAGGACTGAGGATTGAGGATTGAGAATTGAGGATTGAGGATTGAGTATTGAAGATTGAGGATTGGGGACTGAGTGTTGAGGGTTGAGTGATGAGAATTGATGTTTGTGGATAGAGATTTGAAGATTGCAGATTGAGTATTGAGTATTGAAATGTGTGAATTGATGATATTCTATTGAGGACTGAGAATTGACGACTAATTGTTGAGGACTGAGGTCTGAAGATTGGGGATTCAGGATAGTGGATTCAGGATTGAGGTTTGAGGACTGAGAATTGAGGACTGAGTATTGAGAATTGAGGATTGAGGATCGAGGATTGAGGATTGAAGGATGAATATTGATGACTGAAGATTGAGGATTGATGATTGAGGGTTGTGTATTGAGGACGAGGACTGAGGGTTGAGTATTGAAGATTGAGGATTGATGATAGAGGATTGAGGATTGAGCGTTGAGGTTTGAGGACTGAAGATTGAGGATTGAGGTTTGAGGTCTGAGGACTGAGGACTGAGGATTGAGGATTGAGAATTGAGGATTGAGGACTGAGTATTGAGAATTGAGGATTGAGGATTGAGGATTGAGGATTGAAGATTGAGGATTGGGTATTGCGTATTGAACATTGAGGATTGAGGATTGAGGATTGAGTATTGAGGATTGAGGACTGAAGATTGAATATTGATGATTGAAGATTGAGGATTGAGGATTCAGTGTTGTGGATTGAGGACGAGGACTGAGGGTTGAGTATTGATGTTTGAGGTCTGGGGATTGAGGACTGAGGATTGAGAATTGAGGATTGAGGATTGAGGATTGAAGATTGAGGATTGGGTATTGAGGACTGAAGAATGAGGATTGAGGATTGAGGATTGAGGATTGAGGATTGAGGATTGAGTATTGAGTATTGAAGATTGAGGATTGATGATAGAGGATTGAGGATTGAGCGTTGAGGTTTGAGGACTGAGGATTGAGTATTGAGAATTGAGGATTGAGGATTGAGGTTGAGGACTGAGGATTGAAGATTGAGGATTGGGGACTGAGGATTGAATATTCAGGATAGAGGATTGAGGATTGAGGATTGAGGATTGATGATTGAAGATTCATTATTGAGGATTGAAGGTTGAGGATTGAGGATTGAGGATTGAGGATTGAGAATTGAGGATTGAGGATTGAGGATTGAAGATTGAGGATTGGGTATTTAGGATTGAAGAATGAGGATTGAGGATTGAGGTTTGAGGATTGAGGATTGGGGATTGAGGACTGCGGATTGAGGATTGAGGATTGAGCATTGAGAATTGAAGATTGATGACTGGGGATTGAGGATTGAATATTGAGGATTAACGACTGAAGATTGGGGATTGAGGATCTAGGATCGGAGATTGATTCTTGAGGATTGAGTATTGAGGATTGAGGATTGAGGATTGAGGATTGAGGATTGAGTATTGAAGATTGAGTATCGATGCCTGAGGATTGAGGATTGAGGATTGAGGATTGAGGATTGAGGATTGAGGATTGAGAATTGAGAATTGAGGATGAGGACTGAGGGATGAGGATTGAGGTTTGAGGAATGAGGATTGATGGTTGAGGATTGAGGATTGAGGATTGAGGATTGAGGATTGAGTATTGAAGATTGAGTATTGATGCCTGAGGATTGAGGATTGAGGATTGAGGATTGAGGATTGAGGATTGAGGATTGAGGATTGAAGATTGAATATTGATGATTGAATATTGAGGACTGAGGATTGAGGGTTGTGGATTGAGGACGAGGACTGAGGGTTGAACATTGATGTTTGAGGTCTGAGGAATAAGGATTGAGGATTGAGAATTGAGGATTGAGGATTGAGGATTGAAGATTGAGGATTGGGTATTTAGGATTGAAGAATGAGGATTGAGGATTGAGGTTTGAGGATTGAGGTTTGAGGATTGAGGATTGAAGATTGAGTATTGATGATTGAATATTGAGGATTGAGGATTGAGGTTTGAGGATTGAGGACGAGGACTGACGGTTGAGGATTGAGGTTTGAGGATTGAGGATTGGGGATTGAGGGCTGAGGATTGAGGATTGAGGATTGAGCATTGAGGATTGAAGATTGATGACTGGGGATTGAGGATTGAATGTTGAGGATTAACGGTTGAAGATTGGGGATTGAGGATCTAGGATCGGAGATTGATTATTGAGGATTGAATATTCAGGATTGAGGATTGAGGATTGAGGATTGAGGATTGAGTATTGAAGATTGGGTATTTAGGATTGAAGAATGAGGATTGAGGATTGAGGTTTGAGGATCGAGGATTGAAGATTGAGTATTGATGATTGAATATTGAGGATTGAGGATTGAGGATTGAGGATGGAGAATGAGGACTGACGGTTGAGGATTGAGGTTTGAGGATTGAAGATTGAGGACTGAGGTCTGAGGATTGAGGATTGAGGATTGAGCATTGAGGATTGAAGATTGAGTACTGGGGATTGGGGATTGAAGATTGAGGATTAAGGATTGAAGATTGGGGATTGAGGATCTAGAATTGGAGATTGATTATTGAGGATTGAAGATTGAGGATTGAGGATTGAGGATTGAGAATTGAGAACTGAGTATGAGAACTGAGGGTTGAGGGTTGAGGTTTGAGGTATGAGGATTGAGGGTTGAGGATTGAGGATTGAGGATTGAGGATTGAGGATTGAGTATTGAAGATTGAGTATTGATGCCTGAGGATTGAGGATTGAGTATTGATGATTCAGGATCGAGGATTGAAGATTAAGAATTGAGGATTGAAGATTGAGGATTGAGGATTGAGGATTGAGGTTTGAGGATTGAGGATTGCAGATTGAGTATTGAGGATTGAAGATTGAGGATTGAGGATTGAGTAACGAAGATTGAGGATTGAGGATTGAGGATTGAGGATTGAGGATTGAAGATTAAGTATTGAGGATTGAAGGTTGAGGATTGAGGATTGAGTACTGAGGATTGAGGATTGAGGATTGAGGATTGAGGATTGAGGATTGAGGATTGAAGATTGAATATTGAGGATATAAGATTGAGGATTGACGATTGAGGACTGAGGATGGAGGATGAGGGCTGAGGGTAGAGGATTGATGTTTGAGGACAGAGGACTGAGGATTGAGGATTGTGAATTGAGGATTGAGGATTGAGGATTGAAGATTGAGGATTGGGTATTGAGTATTGAAGAATGAGGATTGAGGATTGAGGATTGAGAATTGAGGATTGAAGATTGAGTATTGAGGATTGAAGGTTGACGATTGAGGATTAAGGATTGAGGATTGAGGATTGAGGATTGAGGATTGAAGATTGAGTAATGAGGATTGAAGATTGACGATTGAGAATTAAGGATTGAAGATTGAGGATTAAGGATTGAAGATTGGGGATTGTGGATCTAGGATTGGACGTTGATTCTTGAGGATTGAAGATTGAGGATTGAGGATTGAGGATTGAGAATTGAGAATTGAGTATGAGGACGGAGGGTTGAGGATTGAGGGTTGAGGAATGAGGATTGAGGGTTGAGGATTGAGGATTGAGGATTGAGGATTGAGGATTGAGGATTGAGTATTGAGGATTGAGTATTGATGCCTGAGGATTGAGGATTGAGTATTGATGATTCAGGATCGAGGATTGAAGATTGAGAATTGAGGATTGAAGATTGAGGATTGAGGATTGAGGATTGAGGATGGAGGATGAGGGCTGAGGGTTGATGATTGCGGTTTGAGGACTGATGACTGAGGATTGAGGATTGAGAATTGAGGATTGAGGATTGAGGGTTGAAATTGAGGATTGGGTATTGATGATTGAAGAATGAGGATTGAGGAATTAGGATTGAGTATTGAGGATTGAAGGTTGAATATTGATGAATGAAGATTGAGGATTGATGATTGAGGGTTGTGTATTGAGGACGAGGACTGAGGGTTGAGTATTGATACTTGAGGTCTGAGGATTGAGGATTGAGGGTTGAGGATTGAGGATTGAGTATTGAAGATTGAGGATTGATGATTGAGGATTGAGGATTGGGGATTGAGGATTGAGGAATGAGTATTGGAGATTGAGGATTGATGATTGAGGATTGAGGATTGAGGAATGGGGATTGAGGAATGAGGATTGAGGTTTGAGGACTGAGGGCTGAGGATTGAGGGTTGACGATTGAGGATTGAGGATGAGGGCTGAGGATTGAGAATTGAGATTTTAGGACAGAGGACTGAGGATTGACGATTGAGAATTGAGGATTGAGGATTGAGGGATGAAGATTGAGGACTGGGTATTGAGGATTGAAGAATGAGGATTGAGGATTGAGGATTGAGGACTGAGTATTGAGAATTGAGGATTGAGGATTGAGGATTGAGGATTGAAGATTGAGGATTGGGTATTGCGTATTGAACATTGAGGATTGAGGATTGAGGATTGAGGATTGAGGATTGAGGACTGAAGATTGAATATTGATGATTGAAGATTGAGGATTGAGGATTCAGTGTTGTGGATTGAGGACGAGGACTGAGGGTTGAGTATTGATGTTTGAGGTCTGGGGATTGAGGACTGAGGATTGAGAATTGAGGATTGAGGATTGAGGACTGAAGATTGAGGATTGGGTATTGAGGACTGAAGAATGAGGATTGAGGATTGAGGATTGAGGATTGAGGATTGAGGATTGAGTATTGAGTATTGAAGATTGAGGATTGATGATAGAGGATTGAGGATTGAGCGTTGAGGTTTGAGGACTGAGGATTGAGTATTGAGAATTGAGGATTGAGGATTGAGGTTGAGGACTGAGGATTGAAGATTGAGGATTGGGGACTGAGGATTGCATATTCAGGATAGAGGATTGAGGATTGAGGATTGAGGATTGATGATTGAAGATTCATTATTGAGGATTGAAGGTTGAGGATTGAGGATTGAGGATTGAAGATTGAGGACTGAGTGTTGATGGTTTAGTGATGAGAATTGATATTTGTGGATTGAGATTTGAAGAGTGAAGAATGGGGATTGAGTATTGAAAACTGTGAATTGAGGATATTCTATTGAGGACTGAGGATTGACAATTGATTTAAGAGGACTGAGGGCTGAAGATTGAGTATTCAGGATTGAGGATTAGGGATTGAGGTTTGAGGACTGAGGATTGAGGGTTGACGATTCAGGATTATGGATTGACGCTTGAGGATTGAGGATTGACGATTGAGGATTGAGGATTGAGGATTGAGTATTGAAGATTGAGTATTGATGCCTGAGGATTGAGGATTGAGTATTGAGGATTGAGGATTGAGGGTTGAATATTGAGGACCGAGGATTGAGGGTTGTGGATTGAGGACGAGGACTGAGGGTTGAATATTGATGTTTGAGTTCTGAGGATTAAGGATTGAGGATTGAGAATTGACGATTGAGGATTGAGGATTGGAAATTGAGGATTGGGTATTTAGGATTGAAGAATGAGGATTGAGGATTGAGGTTTGAGGATCGAGGATTGAATATTGAGTATTGATGATTGAATATTGAGGATTGAGGATTGAGGATTGAGGATGGAGAATGAGGACTGACGGTTGAGGATTGAGGTTTGAGGATTGAAGATTGAGGACTGAGGTCTGAGGATTGAGGATTGAGGATTGAGCATTGAGGATTGAAGATTGAGTACTGGGGATTGGGGATTGAAGATTGAGGATTAAGGATTGAAGATTGGGGATTGAGGATCTAGAATTGGAGATTGATTATTGAGGATTGAAGATTGAGGATTGAGGATTGAGGATTGAGAATTGAGAACTGAGTATGAGAACTGAGGGTTGAGGGTTGAGGTTTGAGGAATGAGGATTGAGGGTTGAGGATTGAGGATTGACGATTGAGGACTGAGGATGGAGGATGAGGGCTGAGGGTAGAGGATTGAGGTTTGAGGACAGAGGACTGAGGATTGAGGATTGTGAATTGAGGATTGAGGATTGAGGATTGAAGATTGAGGATTGGGTATTGAGTATTGAAGAATGAGGATTGAGGATTGAGGATTGAGGATTGAGGATTGAAGATTGAGTATTGAGGATTGAAGATTGACGATTGAGGATTAAGGATTGAGGATTGAGGATTGAGGATTGAGGATTGAAGATTGAGTAATGAGGATTGAAGATTGACGATTGAGAATTAAGGATTGAAGATTGGGGATTAAGGATTGAAGATTGGGGATTGAGGATCTAGGATTGGACGTTGATTATTGAGGATTGAAGATTGAGGATTGAGGATTGAGGATTGAGAATTGAGAATTGAGTATGAGGACGGAGGGTTGAGGTTTGAGGGTTGAGGAATGAGGATTGAGGGTTGAGGATTGAGGATTGACGATTGAGGATTGAGGATTGAAGATTGAGGATTGATGATTGAATATTGAGGATTGAGGATTGAGGTTTGAAGATTGAGGACGAGGACTGACGGTTGAGGATTGAGGTTTGAGGATTGAGGATTGGGGACTGAGGACTGAGGATTGAGGATTGAGGATTGAGCATTGAGAATTGAAGATTGATGACTGGGGATTGAGGATTGAATATTGAGGATTAACGACTGAAGATTGGGGATTGAGGATCTAGGATCGGAGATTGATTATTGAGGATTGAGTATTGAGGATTGAGGATTGAGGATTGAGGATTGAGGATTGCGTATTGAAGATTGAGTATTGATGCCTGAGGATTGAGGATTGAGGATTGAGGATTGAGGATTGAGGATTGAGGATTGAGAATTGAGAATTGAGGATGAGGACTGAGGGATGAGGATTGAGGTTTGAGGAATGAGGATTGATGGTTGAGGATTGAGGATTGAGGATTGAGGTTTGAGGATTGAGTATTGAAGATTGAATATTGATGCCTGAGTATTGAGGATTGAGGATTGAGGATTGAGGATTGAGGATTGAGGATTGAGGATTGAAGATTGAATATTGATGATTGAATATTGAGGACTGAGGATTGAGGGTTGTGGATTGAGGACGAGGACTGACGGTTGAGCATTGATGTTTGAGGTCTGAGGAATAAGGATTGAGGATTGAGAATTGAGGATTGAGGATTGAGGATTGAAGATTGAGGATTGGGTATTTAGGATTGAAGAATGAGGATTGAGGATTGAGGTTTGAGGATTGAGGTTTGAGGATTGAGGATTGAAGATTGTGTATTGATGATTGAATATTGAGGATTGAGGATTGAGGTTTGAGGATTGAGGACGAGGACTGACGGTTGAGGATTGAGGTTTGAGGATTGAGGATTGGGGATTGAGGGCTGAGGATTGAGGATTGAGGATTGAGCATTGAGGATTGAAGATTGATGACTGGGGATTGAGGATTGAATATTGAGGATTAACGATTGAAGATTGGGGATTGAGGATCTAGGATCGGAGATTGATTATTGAGGATTGAATATTCAGGATTGAGGATTGAGGATTGAGGATTGAGGATTGAGTATTGAAGATTGGGCATTTAGGATTGAAGAATGAGGATTGAGGATTGAGGTTTGAGGATCGAGGATTGAAGATTGAGTATTGATGATTGAATATTGAGGATTGAGGATTGAGGATTGAGGATGGAGAATGAGGACTGACGGTTGAGGATTGAGGTTTGAGGATTGAAGATTGAGGACTGAGGTCTGAGGATTGAGGATTGAGGATTGTGCATTGAGGATTGAAGATTGAGTACTGGGGATTGGGGATTGAAGATTGAGGATTAAGGATTGAAGATTGGGGATTGAGGATCTAGAATTGGAGATTGATTATTGAGGATTGAAGATTGAGGATTGAGGATTGAGGATTGAGAATTGAGAACTGAGTATGAGAACTGAGGGTTGAGGGTTGAGGTTTGAGGAATGAGGATTGAGGGTTGAGGATTGAGGATTGAGGATTGAGGATTGAGGATTGAGTATTGAAGATTGAGTATTGATGCCTGAGGATTGAGGATTGAGTATTGATGATTCAGGATCGAGGATTGAAGATTAAGAATTGAGGATTGAAGATTGAGGATTGAGGATTGAGGATTGAGGATGAGGGCTGAGGATTGAGAATTGAGGTTTTAGGACAGAGGACTGAGGATTGACGATTGAGAATTGAGGATTGAGGATTGAGGGATGAAGATTGAGGACTGGGTATTGAGGATTGAAGAATGAGGATTGAGGATTGAGGATTGAGGACTGAGTATTGAGAATTGAGGATTGAGGATTGAGGATTGAGGATTGAAGATTGAGGATTGGGTATTGCGTATTGAACATTGAGGATTGAGGATTGAGGATTGAGTATTGAGGATTGAGGACTGAAGATTGAATATTGATGATTGAAGATTGAGGATTGAGGATTCAGTGTTGTGGATTGAGGACGAGGACTGAGGGTTGAGTATTGATGTTTGAGGTCTGGGGATTGAGGACTGAGGATTGAGAATTGAGGATTGAGGATTGAGGATTGAAGATTGAGGATTGGGTATTGAGGACTGAAGAATGAGGATTGAGGATTGAGGATTGAGGATTGAGGATTGAGGATTGAGTATTGAGTATTGAAGATTGAGGATTGATGATAGAGGATTGAGGATTGAGCGTTGAGGTTTGAGGACTGAGGATTGAGTATTGAGAATTGAGGATTGAGGTTTGAGGTTGAGGACTGAGGATTGAAGATTGAGGATTGGGGACTGAGGATTGAATATTCAGGATAGAGTATTGAGGATTGAGGATTGAGGATTGATGATTGAAGATTCATTATTGAGGATTGAAGGTTGAGGATTGAGGATTGAGGATTGAAGATTGAGGACTGAGTGTTGATGGTTTAGTGATGAGAATTGATATTTGTGGATTGAGATTTGAAGAGTGAAGAATGGGGATTGAGTATTGAAAACTGTGAATTGAGGATATTCTATTGAGGACTGAGGATTGACAATTGATTTAAGAGGACTGAGGGCTGAAGATTGAGGATTCAGGATTGAGGATTAGGGATTGAGGTTTGAGGACTGAGGATTGAGGGTTGACGATTCAGGATTATGGATTGACGCTTGAGGATTGAGGATTGACGATTGAGGATTGAGGATTGAGGATTGAGTATTGAAGATTGAGTATTGATGCCTGAGGATTGAGGATTGAGTATTGAGGATTGAGGATTGAGGGTTGAATATTGAGGACTGAGGATTGAGGGTTGTGGATTGAGGACGAGGACTGAGGGTTGAATATTGATGTTTGATTTCTGAGGATTAAGGATTGAGGATTGAGAATTGAGGATTGAGGATTGAGGATTGGAAATTGAGGATTGGGTATTTAGGATTGAAGAATGAGGATTGAGGATTGAGGTTTGAGGATCGAGGATTGAATATTGAGTATTGATGATTGAATATTGAGGATTGAGGATTGAGGATTGAGGATGGAGAATGAGGACTGACGGTTGAGGATTGAGGTTTGAGGATTGAAGATTGAGGACTGAGGTCTGAGGATTGAGGATTGAGGATTGAGCATTGAGGATTGAAGATTGAGTACTGGGGATTGGGGATTGAAGATTGAGGATTAAGGATTGAAGATTGGGGATTGAGGATCTAGAATTGGAGATTGATTATTGAGGATTGAAGATTGAGGATTGAGGATTGAGGATTGAGAATTGAGAACTGAGTATGAGAACTGAGGGTTGAGGGTTGAGGTTTGAGGAATGAGGATTGAGGGTTGAGGATTGAGGATTGACGATTGAGGACTGAGGATGGAGGATGAGGGCTGAGGGTAGAGGTTTGAGGACAGAGGACAGAGGACTGAGGATTGAGGATTGTGAATTGAGGATTGAGGATTGAGGATTGAAGATTGAGGAGTGGGTATTGAGTATTGAAGAATGAGGATTGAGGATTGAGGATTGAGGATTGAGGATTGAAGATTGAGTATTGAGGATTGAAGATTGACGATTGAGGATTAAGGATTGAGGATTGAGGATTGAGGATTGAGGATTGAAGATTGAGTATTGAGGATTGAAGATTGACGATTGAGAATTAAAGATTGAAGATTGGGGATTAAGGATTGAAGATTGGGGATTGAGGATCTAGGATTGGACGTTGATTATTGAGGATTGAAGATTGAGGATTGAGGATTGAGGATTGAGAATTGAGAATTGAGTATGAGGACGGAGGGTTGAGGATTGAGGGTTGAGGAATGAGGATTGAGGGTTGAGGATTGAGGATTGACGATTGAGGATTGAGGATTGAGGATTGAGTATTGAAGATTGAGTATTGATGCCCGAGGATTGAGGATTGAGTATTGATGATTCAGGATCGAGGATTGAAGATTGAGAATTGAGGATTGAAGATTGAGGATTGAGGATTGAGGATTGAGGATGGATGATGAGGGCTGAGGGTTGATGATTGCGGTTTGAGGACTGATGACTGAGGATTGAGGATTGAGAATTGAGGATTGAGGATTGAGGATTGAAATTGAGGATTGGGTATTGATGACTGAAGAATGAGGATTGAGGAATTAGGATTGAGTATTGAGGATTGAGGATTGAAGATTGAGGAGTGGGTATTCAGGATTGAAGATTGAGGATTGAGTATTGAGGATTGAGGATTGAGGATTGAAGATTGAGGATTCAGAATTGAGGATTGAGGATTGAGTATTGAGGATTGAAGATTGAATATTGATGATTGAATATTGAGGACTGAGGATTGAGGGTTGTGGATTGAGGACGAGGACTGAGGGTTGAATATTGATGTTTGAGTTCTGAGGATTAAGGATTGAGGATTGAGAATTGAGGATTGAGGATTGGTGATTGGAAATTGAGGATTGGGTATTTAGGATTGAAGAATGAGGATTGAGGATTGAGGTTTGAGGATCGAGGATTGAATATTGAGTATTGATGATTGAATATTGAGGATTGAGGATTGAGGTTTGAGGATTGAGGACGAGGACTGACGGTAGAGGATTGAGGTTTGAGGATTGAGGATTGGGGATTGATGACTGAGGATTGAGGATTGAGGATTGAGCATTAAGGATTGAAGATTGATGACTGGGGATTGAGGATTGAAGATTGAGGATTGACGATTGAAGATTGGGGACTGAGTATCTAGGATCGGATATTGATTATTGAGGATTGAAGATTGAGGATTGAGGATTGAGGATTGGGAATTGAGAATTGAGGATGAGGACTGAGGGATGAGGATTGAGGTTTGAGGGATGAGGATTGATGGTTGAGGATTGAGGATTGAGGATTGAGGATTGAGGATTGAGTATTGAAGATTGAGTATTGATGCCTGATGATTGAGAATTGAGGATTGAGGATTGAGGATTGAGGATTGAAGATTGAATATTGATGATTGAATATTGAGGACTGAGGATTGAGGGTTGTGGATTGAGGACGAGGACTGAAGGTTGAATATTGATGTTTGAGGTCTGAGGATTAAGGATTGAGGATTGAGAATTGAGGATTGAGGATTGAGGATTGAAGATTGAGGATTGGGTATTTAGGATTGAAGAATGAGGATTGAGGATTGAGGTTTGAGGATTGAGGATTGAAGATTGAGGATTGATGATTGAATATTGAGGATTGAGGATTGAGGTTTGAAGATTGAGGACGAGGACTGACGGTTGAGGATTGCGGTTTGAGGATTGAGGATTGGGGATTGAGGACTGAGGATTGAGGATTGAGGATTGAGCATTGAGAATTGAAGATTGATGACTGGGGATTGAGGATTGAATATTGAGGATTAACGACTGAAGATTGGGGATTGAGGATCTAGGATCGGAGATTGATTCTGGAGGATTGAGTATTGAGGATTGAGGATTGAGGATTGAGGATTGAGGATTGAGTATTGAAGATTGAGTATTGATGCCTGAGGATTGAGGATTGAGGATTGAGGATTGAGGATTGAGGATTGAGGATTGAGAATTGAGAATTGAGGATGAGGACTGAGGGATGAGGATTGAGGTTTGAGGAATGAGATTTGATGATTGAGGATTGAGGATTGAGGATTGAGGATTGAGGATTGAGTATTGAAGATTGAGTATTGATGCCTGAGGATTGAGGATTGAGGATTGAGGATTGAGGATTGAGGATTGAGGATTGAGGATTGAAGATTGAATATTGATGATTGAATATTGAGGACTGAGGATTGAGGGTTGTGGATTGAGGACGAGGACTGAGGGTTGAACATTGATGTTTGAGGTCTGAGGAATAAGGATTGAGGATTGAGAATTGAGGATTGAGGATTGAGGATTGAAGATTGAGGATTGGGTATTTAGGATTGAAGAATGAGGATTGAGGATTGAGGTTTGAGGATTGAGGTTTGAGGATTGAGGATTGAAGATTGAGTATTGATGATTGAATATTGATGTTTGAGGTCTGAGGATTAAGGATTGAGGGTTGAGAATTGAGGATTGAGGATTGAGGATTGAAGATTGAGGATTGGGCATTGAGGATTGAAGAATGATGATTGAGGATTGAGGTTTGAGGATTGAGGATTGCAGATTGAGTATTGAGGATTGAAGATTGTGTATTGAGGATTGAGGATTGAGGATTGAGGCTTGAGGATTGAGGATTGAGGATGGAAGATTGAGGATTCAGGATTGAGGATGAGGGCTGAGAGTTGAGGATTGAGGTTTGAGGTCTGAGGACTGAGGACTGAGGATTGAGGATTGAGAATTGAGGATTGAGGATTGAGTATTGAAGATTGAGGATTGGGGACTGAGTGTTGAGGGTTGAGTGATGAGAATTGATGTTTGTGGATAGAGATTTGAAGATTGCAGATTGAGTATTGAGTATTGAAATGTGTGAATTGATGATATTCTATTGAGGACTGAGAATTGACGACTAATTGTTGAGGACTGAGGTCTGAAGATTGGGGATTCAGGATAGTGGATTCAGGATTGAGGTTTGAGGACTGAGAATTGAGGACTGAGTATTGAGAATTGAGGATTGAGGATCGAGGATTGAGGATTGAAGGATGAATATTGATGACTGAAGATTGAGGATTGATGATTGAGGGTTGTGTATTGAGGACGAGGACTGAGGGTTGAGTATTGAAGATTGAGGATTGATGATAGAGGATTGAGGATTGAGCGTTGAGGTTTGAGGACTGAAGATTGAGGATTGAGGTTTGAGGTCTGAGGACTGAGGACTGAGGATTGAGGATTGAGAATTGAGGATTGAGGACTGAGTATTGAGAATTGAGGATTGAGGATTGAGGATTGAGGATTGAAGATTGAGGATTGGGTATTGCGTATTGAACATTGAGGATTGAGGATTGAGGATTGAGTATTGAGGATTGAGGACTGAAGATTGAATATTGATGATTGAAGATTGAGGATTGAGGATTCAGTGTTGTGGATTGAGGACGAGGACTGAGGGTTGAGTATTGATGTTTGAGGTCTGGGGATTGAGGACTGAGGATTGAGAATTGAGGATTGAGGATTGAGGATTGAAGATTGAGGATTGGGTATTGAGGACTGAAGAATGAGGATTGAGGATTGAGGATTGAGGATTGAGGATTGAGGATTGAGTATTGAGTATTGAAGATTGAGGATTGATGATAGAGGATTGAGGATTGAGCGTTGAGGTTTGAGGACTGAGGATTGAGTATTGAGAATTGAGGATTGAGGATTGAGGTTGAGGACTGAGGATTGAAGATTGAGGATTGGGGACTGAGGATTGAATATTCAGGATAGAGGATTGAGGATTGAGGATTGAGGATTGATGATTGAAGATTCATTATTGAGGATTGAAGGTTGAGGATTGAGGATTGAGGATTGAGGATTGAGAATTGAGGATTGAGGATTGAGGATTGAAGATTGAGGATTGGGTATTTAGGATTGAAGAATGAGGATTGAGGATTGAGGTTTGAGGATTGAGGATTGAAGATTGAGGATTGATGATTGAATATTGAGGATTGAGGATTGAGGTTTGAAGATTGAGGACGAGGACTGACGGTTGAGGATTGAGGTTTGAGGATTGAGGATTGGGGATTGAGGACTGAGGATTGAGGATTGAGGATTGAGCATTGAGAATTGAAGATTGATGACTGGGGATTGAGGATTGAATATTGAGGATTAACGACTGAAGATTGGGGATTGAGGATCTAGGATCGGAGATTGATTCTTGAGGATTGAGTATTGAGGATTGAGGATTGAGGATTGAGGATTGAGGATTGAGTATTGAAGATTGAGTATCGATGCCTGAGGATTGAGGATTGAGGATTGAGGATTGAGGATTGAGGATTGAGGATTGAGAATTGAGAATTGAGGATGAGGACTGAGGGATGAGGATTGAGGTTTGAGGAATGAGGATTGATGGTTGAGGATTGAGGATTGAGGATTGAGGATTGAGGATTGAGTATTGAAGATTGAGTATTGATGCCTGAGGATTGAGGATTGAGGATTGAGGATTGAGGATTGAGGATTGAGGATTGAGGATTGAAGATTGAATATTGATGATTGAATATTGAGGACTGAGGATTGAGGGTTGTGGATTGAGGACGAGGACTGAGGGTTGAACATTGATGTTTGAGGTCTGAGGAATAAGGATTGAGGATTGAGAATTGAGGATTGAGGATTGAGGATTGAAGATTGAGGATTGGGTATTTAGGATTGAAGAATGAGGATTGAGGATTGAGGTTTGAGGATTGAGGTTCGAGGATTGAGGATTGAAGATTGAGTATTGATGATTGAATATTGAGGATTGAGGATTGAGGTTTGAGGATTGAGGACGAGGACTGACGGTTGAGGATTGAGGTTTGAGGATTGAGGATTGGGGATTGAGGGCTGAGGATTGAGGATTGAGGATTGAGCATTGAGGATTGAAGATTGATGACTGGGGATTGAGGATTGAATGTTGAGGATTAACGGTTGAAGATTGGGGATTGAGGATCTAGGATCGGAGATTGATTATTGAGGATTGAATATTCAGGATTGAGGATTGAGGATTGAGGATTGAGGATTGAGTATTGAAGATTGGGTATTTAGGATTGAAGAATGAGGATTGAGGATTGAGGTTTGAGGATCGAGGATTGAAGATTGAGTATTGATGATTGAATATTGAGGATTGAGGATTGAGGATTGAGGATGGAGAATGAGGACTGACGGTTGAGGATTGAGGTTTGAGGATTGAAGATTGAGGACTGAGGTCTGAGGATTGAGGATTGAGGATTGAGCATTGAGGATTGAAGATTGAGTACTGGGGATTGGGGATTGAAGATTGAGGATTAAGGATTGAAGATTGGGGATTGAGGATCTAGAATTGGAGATTGATTATTGAGGATTGAAGATTGAGGATTGAGGATTGAGGATTGAGAATTGAGAACTGAGTATGAGAACTGAGGGTTGAGGGTTGAGGTTTGAGGTATGAGGATTGAGGGTTGAGGATTGAGGATTGAGGATTGAGGATTGAGGATTGAGTATTGAAGATTGAGTATTGATGCCTGAGGATTGAGGATTGAGTATTGATGATTCAGGATCGAGGATTGAAGATTAAGAATTGAGGATTGAAGATTGAGGATTGAGGATTGAGGATTGAGGTTTGAGGATTGAGGATTGCAGATTGAGTATTGAGGATTGAAGATTGAGGATTGAGGATTGAGTAACGAAGATTGAGGATTGAGGATTGAGGATTGAGGATTGAGGATTGAAGATTAAGTATTGAGGATTGAAGGTTGAGGATTGAGGATTGAGTACTGAGGATTGAGGATTGAGGATTGAGCATTGAGGATTGAGGATTGAGGATTGAAGATTGAATATTGAGGATATAAGATTGAGGATTGACGATTGAGGACTGAGGATGGAGGATGAGGGCTGAGGGTAGAGGATTGATGTTTGAGGACAGAGGACTGAGGATTGAGGATTGTGAATTGAGGATTGAGGATTGAGGATTGAAGATTGAGGATTGGGTATTGAGTATTGAAGAATGAGGATTGAGGATTGAGGATTGAGAATTGAGGATTGAAGATTGAGTATTGAGGATTGAAGGTTGACGATTGAGGATTAAGGATTGAGGATTGAGGATTGAGGATTGAGGATTGAAGATTGAGTAATGAGGATTGAAGATTGACGATTGAGAATTAAGGATTGAAGATTGAGGATTAAGGATTGAAGATTGGGGATTGTGGATCTAGGATTGGACGTTGATTCTTGAGGATTGAAGATTGAGGATTGAGGATTGAGGATTGAGAATTGAGAATTGAGTATGAGGACGGAGGGTTGAGGATTGAGGGTTGAGGAATGAGGATTGAGGGTTGAGGATTGAGGATTGAGGATTGAGGATTGAGGATTGAGGATTGAGTATTGAGGATTGAGTATTGATGCCTGAGGATTGAGGATTGAGTATTGATGATTCAGGATCGAGGATTAAAGATTGAGAATTGAGGATTGAAGATTGAGGATTGAGGATTGAGGATTGAGGATGGAGGATGAGGGCTGAGGGTTGATGATTGCGGTTTGAGGACTGATGACTGAGGATTGAGGATTGAGAATTGAGGATTGAGGATTGAGGGTTGAAATTGAGGATTGGGTATTGATGATTGAAGAATGAGGATTGAGGAATTAGGATTGAGTATTGAGGATTGAGGATTGAAGATTGAGGAGTGGGTATTCAGGATTGAAGTTTGAGGATTGAGTATTGAGGATTGAGGATTGAGGATTGAAGATTGAGGATTCAGAATTGAGGATTGAGGATTGAGGATTGAGGATTGAAGATTGAATATTGATGATTGAATATTGAGGACTGAGGATTGAGGGTTGTGGATTGAGGACGAGGACTGAGGGTTGAATATTGATGTTTGAGGTCTGAGGATTAAGGATTGAGGGTTGAGAATTGAGGATTGAGGATTGAGGATTGAAGATTGAGGATTGGGCATTGAGGATTGAAGAATGATGATTGAAGATTGAGGATTGAGGATTGATGATTGAGGATTGAGGATTGAGGATGGAAGATTGAGTATTGAGGATTGAAGGTTGACGATTGAGAATTAAGGATTGAAGGTTGAGGATTAAGGATTGAAGATTGGGGATTGAGGATCTAGGATTTGAGGTTGATTGTTGAGGATTGAAGATTGAGGATTGAGGATTGAGGATTGAGAATTGAGAATTGAGGATGAGGACTGAGGGTTGAGGATTGAGGTTTGAGGAATGAGGATTGAGGGTTGACGATTGAGGATTGAGGATTGAGGATCGAGGATTGAGTATTGAAGATTGAGTATTGATGCCTGAGGATTGAGGATTGGTGATTGTGGATTGAGGATTGAGGATTGAAGATTGAGGATTGAGAATTGAGTGTTGAGGATTGAGGTTTGAGGACTGAGGATTGAGGATTGAGGATTGAGGATTGAGGCTTGAGGATTGAGGATTGAGGATGGAAGATTGAGGATTCAGGATTGAGGATGAGGGCTGAGAGTTGAGGATTGAGGTTTGAGGTCTGAGGACTGAGGACTGAGGATTGAGGATTGAGAATTGAGGATTGAGGATTGAGTATTGAAGATTGAGGATTGGGGACTGAGTGTTGAGTGTTGAGTGATGAGAATTGATGTTTGTGGATAGAGATTTGAAGATTGCAGATTGAGTATTGAGTATTGAAATGTGTGAATTGATGATATTCTATTGAGGACTGAGAATTGACGACTGATTGTTGAGGACTGAGGTCTGAAGATTGGGGATTCAGGATTGTGGATTCAGGATTGAGGTTTGAGGACTGAGAATTGAGGACTGAGTATTGAGAATTGAGGATTGAGGATTGAGGATTGAGGATTGAAGATTGAGGATTGGGTATTGCGGATTGAACATTGAGGATTGAGGATTGAGGATTGAGGATTGAGGATTGAAGGTTGAATATTGATGAATGAAGATTGAGGATTGATGATTGAGGGTTGTGTATTGAGGACGAGGACTGAGGGTTGAGTATTGATACTTGAGGTCTGAGGATTGAGGATTGAGGGTTGAGGATTGAGGATTGAGTATTGAAGATTGAGGATTGATGATTGAGGATTGAGGATTGGGGATTGAGGATTGAGGAATGAGTATTGGAGATTGAGGATTGATGATTGAGGATTGAGGATTGAGGAATGGGGATTGAGGAATGAGGATTGAGGTTTGAGGACTGAGGGCTGAGGATTGAGGGTTGACGATTGAGGATTGAGGATGAGGGCTGAGGATTGAGAATTGAGATTTTAGGACAGAGGACTGAGGATTGACGATTGAGAATTGAGGATTGAGGATTGAGGGATGAAGATTGAGGACTGGGTATTGAGGATTGAAGAATGAGGATTGAGGATTGAGGATTGAGGACTGAGTATTGAGAATTGAGGATTGAGGATTGAGGATTGAGGATTGAAGATTGAGGATTGGGTATTGCGTATTGAACATTGAGGATTGAGGATTGAGGATTGAGGATTGAGGATTGAGGACTGAAGATTGAATATTGATGATTGAAGATTGAGGATTGAGGATTCAGTGTTGTGGATTGAGGACGAGGACTGAGGGTTGAGTATTGATGTTTGAGGTCTGGGGATTGAGGACTGAGGATTGAGAATTGAGGATTGAGGATTGAGGATTGAAGATTGAGGATTGGGTATTGAGGACTGAAGAATGAGGATTGAGGATTGAGGATTGAGGATTGAGGATTGAGGATTGAGTATTGAGTATTGAAGATTGAGGATTGATGATAGAGGATTGAGGATTGAGCGTTGAGGTTTGAGGACTGAGGATTGAGTATTGAGAATTGAGGATTGAGGATTGAGGTTGAGGACTGAGGATTGAAGATTGAGGATTGGGGACTGAGGATTCAATATTCAGGATAGAGGATTGAGGATTGAGGATTGAGGATTGATGATTGAAGATTCATTATTGAGGATTGAAGGTTGAGGATTGAGGATTGAGGATTGAAGATTGAGGACTGAGTGTTGATGGTTTAGTGATGAGAATTGATATTTGTGGATTGAGATTTGAAGAGTGAAGAATGGGGATTGAGTATTGAAAACTGTGAATTGAGGATATTCTATTGAGGACTGAGGATTGACAATTGATTTAAGAGGACTGAGGGCTGAAGATTGAGTATTCAGGATTGAGGATTAGGGATTGAGGTTTGAGGACTGAGGATTGAGGGTTGACGATTCAGGATTATGGATTGACGCTTGAGGATTGAGGATTGACGATTGAGGATTGAGGATTGAGGATTGAGTATTGAAGATTGAGTATTGATGCCTGAGGATTGAGGATTGAGTATTGAGGATTGAGGATTGAGGGTTGAATATTGAGGACTGAGGATTGAGGGTTGTGGATTGAGGACGAGGACTGAGGGTTGAATATTGATGTTTGAGTTCTGAGGATTAAGGATTGAGGATTGAGAATTGACGATTGAGGATTGAGGATTGGAAATTGAGGATTGGGTATTTAGGATTGAAGAATGAGGATTGAGGATTGAGGTTTGAGGATCGAGGATTGAATATTGAGTATTGATGATTGAAGATTGAGGATTGAGGATTGAGGATTGAGAATTGAGAACTGAGTATGAGAACTGAGGGTTGAGGGTTGAGGTTTGAGGAATGAGGATTGAGGGTTGAGGATTGAGGATTGACGATTGAGGACTGAGGATGGAGGATGAGGGCTGAGGGTAGAGGATTGAGGTTTGAGGACAGAGGACTGAGGATTGAGGATTGTGAATTGAGGATTGAGGATTGGGGATTGAAGATTGAGGATTGGGTATTGAGTATTGAAGAATGAGGATTGGGGATTGAGGATTGAGGATTGAGGATTGAAGATTGAGTATTGAGGATTGAAGATTGACGACTGAGGATTAAGGATTGAGGATTGAGGATTGAGGATTGAGGATTGAAGATTGAGTAATGAGGATTGAAGATTGACGATTGAGAATTAAGGATTGAAGATTGGGGATTAAGGATTGAAGATTGGGGATTGAGGATCTAGGATTGGACGTTGATTATTGAGGATTGAAGATTGAGGATTGAGGATTGAGGATTGAGAATTGAGAATTGAGTATGAGGACGGAGGGTTGAGGATTGAGGGTTGAGGAATGAGGATTGAGGGTTGAGGATTGAGGATTGACGATTGAGGATTGAGGATTGAGGATTGAGGATTGAGGATGGAGGATGAGGGCTGAGGGTTGATGATTGCGGTTTGAGGACTGATGACTGAGGATTGAGGATTGAGAATTGAGGATTGAGGATTGAGGATTGAAATTGAGGATTGGGTATTGATGATTGAAGAATGAGGATTGAGGAATTAGGATTGAGTATTGAGGATTGATGATTGAAGATTGAGGAGTGGGTATTCAGGATTGAAGATTGAGGATTGAGTATTGAGGATTGAGGATTGAGGATTGAAGATTGAGGATTCAGAATTGAGGATTGAGGATTGAGGATTGAGGATTGAAGATTGAATATTGATGATTGAATATTGAGGACTGAGGATTGAGGGTTGTGGATTGAGGACGAGGACTGAAGGTTGAATATTGATGTTTGAGGTCTGAGGATTAAGGATTGAGGATTGAGAATTGAGGATTGAGGATTGAGGATTGAAGATTGAGGATTGGGTATTTAGGATTGAAGAATGAGGATTGAGGATTGAGGTTTGAGGATTGAGGATTGAAGATTGAGGATTGATGATTGAATATTGAGGATTGAGGATTGAGGTTTGAAGATTGAGGACGAGGACTGACGGTTGAGGATTGAGGTTTGAGGATTGAGGATTGGGGATTGAGGACTGAGGATTGAGGATTGAGGATTGAGCATTGAGAATTGAAGATTGATGACTGGGGATTGAGGATTGAATATTGAGGATTAACGACTGAAGATTGGGGATTGAGGATCTAGGATCGGAGATTGATTCTTGAGGATTGAGTATTGAGGATTGAGGATTGAGGATTGAGTATTGAGGATTGAGTATTGAAGATTGAGTATTGATGCCTGAGGATTGAGGATTGAGGATTGAGGATTGAGGATTGAGGATTGAGGATTGAGAATTGAGAATTGAGGATGAGGACTGAGGGATGAGGATTGAGGTTTGAGGAATGAGGATTGATGGTTGGGGATTGAGGATTGAGGATTGAGGATTGAGGATTGAGTATTGAAGATTGAGTATTGATGCCTGAGGATTGAGGATTGAGGATTGAGGATTGAGGATTGAGGATTGAGGATTGAGGATTGAAGATTGAATATTGATGATTGAATATTGAGGACTGAGGATTGAGGGTTGTGGATTGAGGACGAGGACTGAGGGTTGAACATTGATGTTTGAGGTCTGAGGAATAAGGATTGAGGATTGAGAATTGAGGATTGAGGATTGAGGATTGAAGATTGAGGATTGGGTATTTAGGATTGAAGAATGAGGATTGAGGATTGAGGTTTGAGGATTGAGGTTTGAGGATTGAGGATTGAAGATTGAGTATTGATGATTGAATATTGATGTTTGAGGTCTGAGGATTAAGGATTGAGGGTTGAGAATTGAGGATTGAGGATTGAGGATTGAAGATTGAGGATTGGGCATTGAGGATTGAAGAATGATGATTGAGGATTGAGGTTTGAGGATTGAGGATTGCAGATTGAGTATTGAGGATTGAAGATTGTGTATTGAGGATTGAGGATTGAGGATTGAGGCTTGAGGATTGAGGATTGAGGATGGAAGATTGAGGATTCAGGATTGAGGATGAGGGCTGAGAGTTGAGGATTGAGGTTTGAGATCTGAGGACTGAGGACTGAGGATTGAGGATTGAGAATTGAGGATTGAGGATTGAGTATTGAAGATTGAGGATTGGGGACTGAGTGTTGAGGGTTGAGTGATGAGAATTGATGTTTGTGGATAGAGATTTGAAGATTGCAGATTGAGTATTGAGTATTGAAATGTGTGAATTGATGATATTCTATTGAGGACTGAGAATTGACGACTAATTGTTGAGGACTGAGGTCTGAAGATTGGGGATTCAGGATAGTGGATTCAGGATTGAGGTTTGAGGACTGAGAATTGAGGACTGAGTATTGAGAATTGAGGATTGAGGATCGAGGATTGAGGATTGAAGGATGAATATTGATGACTGAAGATTGAGGATTGATGATTGAGGGTTGTGTATTGAGGACGAGGACTGAGGGTTGAGTATTGAAGATTGAGGATTGATGATAGAGGATTGAGGATTGAGCGTTGAGGTTTGAGGACTGAAGATTGAGGATTGAGGTTTGAGGTCTGAGGACTGAGGACTGAGGATTGAGGATTGAGAATTGAGGATTGAGGACTGAGTATTGAGAATTGAGGATTGAGGATTGAGGATTGAGGATTGAAGATTGAGGATTGGGTATTGCGTATTGAACATTGAGGATTGAGGATTGAGGATTGAGTATTGAGGATTGAGGACTGAAGATTGAATATTGATGATTGAAGATTGAGGATTGAGGATTCAGTGTTGTGGATTGAGGACGAGGACTGAGGGTTGAGTATTGATGTTTGAGGTCTGGGGATTGAGGACTGAGGATTGAGAATTGAGGATTGAGGATTGAGGATTGAAGATTGAGGATTGGGTATTGAGGACTGAAGAATGAGGATTGAGGATTGAGGATTGAGGATTGAGGATTGAGGATTGAGTATTGAGTATTGAAGATTGAGGATTGATGATAGAGGATTGAGGATTGAGCGTTGAGGTTTGAGGACTGAGGATTGAGTATTGAGAATTGAGGATTGAGGATTGAGGTTGAGGACTGAGGATTGAAGATTGAGGATTGGGGACTGAGGATTGAATATTCAGGATAGAGGATTGAGGATTGAGGATTGAGGATTGAGGATTGATGATTGAAGATTCATTATTGAGGATTGAAGGTTGAGGATTGAGGATTGAGGATTGAGGATTGAGAATTGAGGATTGAGGATTGAGGATTGAAGATTGAGGATTGGGTATTTAGGATTGAAGAATGAGGATTGAGGATTGAGGTTTGAGGATTGAGGATTGAAGATTGAGGATTGATGATTGAATATTGAGGATTGAGGATTGAGGTTTGAAGATTGAGGACGAGGACTGACGGTTGAGGATTGAGGTTTGAGGATTGAGGATTGGGGATTGAGGACTGAGGATTGAGGATTGAGGATTGAGCATTGAGAATTGAAGATTGATGACTGGGGATTGAGGATTGAATATTGAGGATTAACGACTGAAGATTGGGGATTGAGGATCTAGGATCGGAGATTGATTCTTGAGGATTGAGTATTGAGGATTGAGGATTGAGGATTGAGGATTGAGGATTGAGTATTGAAGATTGAGTATCGATGCCTGAGGATTGAGGATTGAGGATTGAGGATTGAGGATTGAGGATTGAGGATTGAGAATTGAGAATTGAGGATGAGGACTGAGGGATGAGGATTGAGGTTTGAGGAATGAGGATTGATGGTTGAGGATTGAGGATTGAGGATTGAGGATTGAGGATTGAGTATTGAAGATTGAGTATTGATGCCTGAGGATTGAGGATTGAGGATTGAGGATTGAGGATTGAGGATTGAGGATTGAGGATTGAAGATTGAATATTGATGATTGAATATTGAGGACTGAGGATTGAGGGTTGTGGATTGAGGACGAGGACTGAGGGTTGAACATTGATGTTTGAGGTCTGAGGAATAAGGATTGAGGATTGAGAATTGAGGATTGAGGATTGAGGATTGAAGATTGAGGATTGGGTATTTAGGATTGAAGAATGAGGATTGAGGATTGAGGTTTGAGGATTGAGGTTTGAGGATTGAGGATTGAAGATTGAGTATTGATGATTGAATATTGAGGATTGAGGATTGAGGTTTGAGGATTGAGGACGAGGACTGACGGTTGAGGATTGAGGTTTGAGGATTGAGGATTGGGGATTGAGGGCTGAGGATTGAGGATTGAGGATTGAGCATTGAGGATTGAAGATTGATGACTGGGGATTGAGGATTGAATGTTGAGGATTAACGGTTGAAGATTGGGGATTGAGGATCTAGGATCGGAGATTGATTATTGAGGATTGAATATTCAGGATTGAGGATTGAGGATTGAGGATTGAGGATTGAGTATTGAAGATTGGGTATTTAGGATTGAAGAATGAGGATTGAGGATTGAGGTTTGAGGATCGAGGATTGAAGATTGAGTATTGATGATTGAATATTGAGGATTGAGGATTGAGGATTGAGGATGGAGAATGAGGACTGACGGTTGAGGATTGAGGTTTGAGGATTGAAGATTGAGGACTGAGGTCTGAGGATTGAGGATTGAGGATTGAGCATTGAGGATTGAAGATTGAGTACTGGGGATTGGGGATTGAAGATTGAGGATTAAGGATTGAAGATTGGGGATTGAGGATCTAGAATTGGAGATTGATTATTGAGGATTGAAGATTGAGGATTGAGGATTGAGGATTGAGAATTGAGAACTGAGTATGAGAACTGAGGGTTGAGGGTTGAGGTTTGAGGTATGAGGATTGAGGGTTGAGGATTGAGGATTGAGGATTGAGGATTGAGGATTGAGTATAGAAGATTGAGTATTGATGCCTGAGGATTGAGGATTGAGTATTGATGATTCAGGATCGAGGATTGAAGATTAAGAATTGAGGATTGAAGATTGAGGATTGAGGATTGAGGATTGAGGTTTGAGGATTGAGGATTGCAGATTGAGTATTGAGGATTGAAGATTGAGGATTGAGGATTGAGTAACGAAGATTGAGGATTGAGGATTGAGGATTGAGGATTGAGGATTGAAGATTAAGTATTGAGGATTGAAGGTTGAGGATTGAGGATTGAGTACTGAGGATTGAGGATTGAGGATTGAGGATTGAGGATTGAGGATTGAGGATTGAAGATTGAATATTGAGGATATAAGATTGAGGATTGACGATTGAGGACTGAGGATGGAGGATGAGGGCTGAGGGTAGAGGATTGATGTTTGAGGACAGAGGACTGAGGATTGAGGATTGTGAATTGAGGATTGAGGATTGAGGATTGAAGATTGAGGATTGGGTATTGAGTATTGAAGAATGAGGATTGAGGATTGAGGATTGAGAATTGAGGATTGAAGATTGAGTATTGAGGATTGAAGGTTGACGATTGAGGATTAAGGATTGAGGATTGAGGATTGAGGATTGAGGATTGAAGATTGAGTAATGAGGATTGAAGATTGACGATTGAGAATTAAGGATTGAAGATTGAGGATTAAGGATTGAAGATTGGGGATTGTGGATCTAGGATTGGACGTTGATTCTTGAGGATTGAAGATTGAGGATTGAGGATTGAGGATTGAGAATTGAGAATTGAGTATGAGGACGGAGGGTTGAGGATTGAGGGTTGAGGAATGAGGATTGAGGGTTGAGGATTGAGGATTGAGGATTGAGGATTGAGGATTGAGGATTGAGTATTGAGGATTGAGTATTGATGCCTGAGGATTGAGGATTGAGTATTGATGATTCAGGATCGAGGATTAAAGATTGAGAATTGAGGATTGAAGATTGAGGATTGAGGATTGAGGATTGAGGATGGAGGATGAGGGCTGAGGGTTGATGATTGCGGTTTGAGGACTGATGACTGAGGATTGAGGATTGAGAATTGAGGATTGAGGATTGAGGGTTGAAATTGAGGATTGGGTATTGATGATTGAAGAATGAGGATTGAGGAATTAGGATTGAGTATTGAGGATTGAGGATTGAAGATTGAGGAGTGGGTATTCAGGATTGAAGTTTGAGGATTGAGTATTGAGGATTGAGGATTGAGGATTGAAGATTGAGGATTCAGAATTGAGGATTGAGGATTGAGGATTGAGGATTGAAGATTGAATATTGATGATTGAATATTGAGGACTGAGGATTGAGGGTTGTGGATTGAGGACGAGGACTGAGGGTTGAATATTGATGTTTGAGGTCTGAGGATTAAGGATTGAGGGTTGAGAATTGAGGATTGAGGATTGAGGATTGAAGATTGAGGATTGGGCATTGAGGATTGAAGAATGATGATTGAAGATTGAGGATTGAGGATTGATGATTGAGGATTGAGGATTGAGGATGGAAGATTGAGTATTGAGGATTGAAGGTTGACGATTGAGAATTAAGGATTGAAGGTTGAGGATTAAGGATTGAAGATTGGGGATTGAGGATCTAGGATTTGAGGTTGATTGTTGAGGATTGAAGATTGAGGATTGAGGATTGAGGATTGAGAATTGAGAATTGAGGATGAGGACTGAGGGTTGAGGATTGAGGTTTGAGGAATGAGGATTGAGGGTTGACGATTGAGGATTGAGGATTGAGGATCGAGGATTGAGTATTGAAGATTGAGTATTGATGCCTGAGGATTGAGGATTGGTGATTGTGGATTGAGGATTGAGGATTGAAGATTGAGGATTGAGAATTGAGTGTTGAGGATTGAGGTTTGAGGACTGAGGATTGAGGATTGAGGATTGAGGATTGAGGCTTGAGGATTGAGGATTGAGGATGGAAGATTGAGGATTCAGGATTGAGGATGAGGGCTGAGAGTTGAGGATTGAGGTTTGAGGTCTGAGGACTGAGGACTGAGGATTGAGGATTGAGAATTGAGGATTGAGGATTGAGTATTGAAGATTGAGGATTGGGGACTGAGTGTTGAGTGTTGAGTGATGAGAATTGATGTTTGTGGATAGAGATTTGAAGATTGCAGATTGAGTATTGAGTATTGAAATGTGTGAATTGATGATATTCTATTGAGGACTGAGAATTGACGACTGATTGTTGAGGACTGAGGTCTGAAGATTGGGGATTCAGGATTGTGGATTCAGGATTGAGGTTTGAGGACTGAGAATTGAGGACTGAGTATTGAGAATTGAGGATTGAGGATTGAGGATTGAGGATTGAAGATTGAGGATTGGGTATTGCGGATTGAACATTGAGGATTGAGGATTGAGGATTGAGGATTGAGGATTGAAGGTTGAATATTGATGAATGAAGATTGAGGATTGATGATTGAGGGTTGTGTATTGAGGACGAGGACTGAGGGTTGAGTATTGATACTTGAGGTCTGAGGATTGAGGATTGAGGGTTGAGGATTGAGGATTGAGTATTGAAGATTGAGGATTGATGATTGAGGATTGAGGATTGGGGATTGAGGATTGAGGAATGAGTATTGGAGATTGAGGATTGATGATTGAGGATTGAGGATTGAGGAATGGGGATTGAGGAATGAGGATTGAGGTTTGAGGACTGAGGGCTGAGGATTGAGGGTTGACGATTGATTTAAGAGGACTGAGGGCTGAAGATTGAGTATTCAGGATTGAGGATTAGGGATTGAGGTTTGAGGACTGAGGATTGAGGGTTGACGATTCAGGATTATGGATTGACGCTTGAGGATTGAGGATTGACGATTGAGGATTGAGGATTGAGGATTGAGTATTGAAGATTGAGTATTGATGCCTGAGGATTGAGGATTGAGTATTGAGGATTGAGGATTGAGGGTTGAATATTGAGGACTGAGGATTGAGGGTTGTGGATTGAGGACGAGGACTGAGGGTTGAATATTGATGTTTGAGTTCTGAGGATTAAGGATTGAGGATTGAGAATTGACGATTGAGGATTGAGGATTGGAAATTGAGGATTGGGTATTTAGGATTGAAGAATGAGGATTGAGGATTGAGGTTTGAGGATCGAGGATTGAATATTGAGTATTGATGATTGAAGATTGAGGATTGAGGATTGAGGATTGAGAATTGAGAACTGAGTATGAGAACTGAGGGTTGAGGGTTGAGGTTTGAGGAATGAGGATTGAGGGTTGAGGATTGAGGATTGACGATTGAGGACTGAGGATGGAGGATGAGGGCTGAGGGTAGAGGATTGAGGTTTGAGGACAGAGGACTGAGGACTGAGGATTGTGAATTGAGGATTGAGGATTGGGGATTGAAGATTGAGGATTGGGTATTGAGAATTGAAGAATGAGGATTGGGGATTGAGGATTGAGGATTGAGGATTGAAGATTGAGTATTGAGGATTGAAGATTGACGACTGAGGATTAAGGATTGAGGATTGAGGATTGAGGATTGAGGATTGAAGATTGAGTAATGAGGATTGAAGATTGACGATTGAGAATTAAGGATTGAAGATTGGGGATTAAGGATTGAAGATTGGGGATTGAGGATCTAGGATTGGACGTTGATTATTGAGGATTGAAGATTGAGGATTGAGGATTGAGGATTGAGAATTGAGAATTGAGTATGAGGACGGAGGGTTGAGGATTGAGGGTTGAGGAATGAGGATTGAGGGTTGAGGATTGAGGATTGACGATTGAGGATTGAGGATTGAGGATTGAGGATTGAGGATGGAGGATGAGGGCTGAGGGTTGATGATTGCGGTTTGAGGACTGATGACTGAGGATTGAGGATTGAGAATTGAGGATTGAGGATTGAGGATTGAAATTGAGGATTGGGTATTGATGATTGAAGAATGAGGATTGAGGAATTAGGATTGAGTATTGAGGATTGATGATTGAAGATTGAGGAGTGGGTATTCAGGATTGAAGATTGAGGATTGAGTATTGAGGATTGAGGATTGAGGATTGAAGATTGAGGATTCAGAATTGAGGATTGAGGATTGAGTATTGAGGATTGAAGATTGAAT
Organism: Calliopsis andreniformis; assembly: GCF_051401765.1. Taxonomy (NCBI): domain Eukaryota; kingdom Metazoa; phylum Arthropoda; class Insecta; order Hymenoptera; family Andrenidae; genus Calliopsis; species Calliopsis andreniformis. The sequence continues at coordinate 1,066,313 of NW_027480511.1, read as the reverse complement.
ATTGATGATTGAATATTGAGGACTGAGGATTGAGAGTTGTGGATTGAGGACGAGGACTGAGGGTTGAATATTGATGTTTGAGTTCTGAGGATTAAGGATTGAGGATTGAGAATTGAGGATTGAGGATTGAGGATTGGAAATTGAGGATTGGGTATTTAGGATTGAAGAATGAGGATTGAGGATTGAGGTTTGAGGATCGAGGATTGAATATTGAGTATTGATGATTGAATATTGAGGATTGAGGATTGAGGTTTGAGGATTGAGGACGAGGACTGACGGTAGAGGATTGAGGTTTGAGGATTGAGGTTTGGGGATTGATGACTGAGGATTGAGGATTGAGGATTGAGCATTAAGGATTGAAGATTGATGACTGGGGATTGAGGATTGAAGATTGAGGATTGACGATTGAAGATTGGGGACTGAGGATCTAGGATCGGATATTGATTATTGAGGATTGAAGATTGAGGATTGAGGATTGAGGATTGGGAATTGAGAATTGAGGATGAGGACTGAGGGATGAGGATTGAGGTTTGAGGGATGAGGATTGATGGTTGAGGATTGAGGATTGAGGATTGAGGATTGAGGATTGAGTATTGAAGATTGAGTATTGATGCCTGAGGATTGAGAATTGAGGATTGAGGATTGAGGATTGAGGATTGAGGATTGAAGATTGAATATTGATGATTGAATATTGAGGACTGAGGATTGAGGGTTGTGGATTGAGGACGAGGACTGAAGGTTGAATATTGATGTTTGAGGTCTGAGGATTAAGGATTGAGGATTGAGAATTGAGGATTGAGGATTGAGGATTGAAGATTGAGGATTGGGTATTTAGGATTGAAGAATGAGGATTGAGGATTGAGGTTTGAGGATTGAGGATTGAAGATTGAGGATTGATGATTGAATATTGAGGATTGAGGATTGAGGTTTGAAGATTGAGGACGAGGACTGACGGTTGAGGATTGAGGTTTGAGGATTGAGGATTGGGGATTGAGGACTGAGGATTGAGGATTGAGGATTGAGCATTGAGAATTGAAGATTGATGACTGGGGATTGAGGATTGAATATTGAGGATTAACGACTGAAGATTGGGGATTGAGGATCTAGGATCGGAGATTGATTCTTGAGGATTGAGTATTGAGGATTGAGGATTGAGGATTGAGTATTGAGGATTGAGTATTGAAGATTGAGTATTGATGCCTGAGGATTGAGGATTGAGGATTGAGGATTGAGGATTGAGGATTGAGGATTGAGAATTGAGAATTGAGGATGAGGACTGAGGGATGAGGATTGAGGTTTGAGGAATGAGGATTGATGGTTGGGGATTGAGGATTGAGGATTGAGGATTGAGGATTGAGTATTGAAGATTGAGTATTGATGCCTGAGGATTGAGGATTGAGGATTGAGGATTGAGGATTGAGGATTGAGGATTGAGGATTGAAGATTGAATATTGATGATTGAATATTGATGACTGAGGATTGAGGGTTGTGGATTGAGGACGAGGACTGAGGGTTGAACATTGATGTTTGAGGTCTGAGGAATAAGGATTGAGGATTGAGAATTGAGGATTGAGGATTGAGGATTGAAGATTGAGGATTGGGTATTTAGGATTGAAGAATGAGGATTGAGGATTGAGGTTTGAGGATTGAGGTTTGAGGATTGAGGATTGAAGATTGAGTATTGATGATTGAAGATTGAGGATTGAGGATTGAGGTTTGAGGATTGAGGACGAGGACTGACGGTTGAGGATTGAGGATTGAGGATTGAGGATTGAAGATTGAGTAGTGGGGATTGAAGATTGAGGATTGAGGATTGAGGATTGAGGATGGAGAATGAGGACTGACGGTTGAGGATTGAGGTTTGAGGATTGAAGATTGAGGACTGAGGACTGAGGATTGAGGATTGAGGATTGAGCATTGAGGACTGAAGATTGAGTACAGGGGATGCGGGATAGAAGATTGAGGATTAAGGATCGAAGATTGGGGATTGAGGACCTAGAATTAGAGATTGATTATTGAGGATTGAAGATTGAGGATTGAGGATTGAGGATTGACAATTCAGAATTGAGTATGAGGACTGAGGGTTGAGGATTGAGGTTTGAGGAATCAGGATTGAGGGTTGAGGATTGAGGATTGAGGATTGAGGATTGAGGATTGAGGATTGAGGATTGAGTATTAAAGATTGAGTGTTGAAGCCTGAGGATTGAGGATTGTGGATTGATGATTCAGGATCGAGGATTGAAGATTGAGAATTGAGGATTGAAGATTGAGGCTTGAGGATTGAGGATTGAGGATGGAGGATGAGGGCTGAGGGTTGAGGATTGCGGTTTGAGGACTGAGGACTGAGGATTGAGGATTCAGAATTGAGGATTGAGGATTGAGGATTGAAATTGAGGATTGGGTATTGAGGATTGAAGAATGAGGATTGAGGAATTAGGATTGAGGATTGAGGATTGAGGATTGAAGATTCAGGAGTGGGTATTGAGGATTGAAGATTGAGGATTGAGTATTGAGGATTGAGGGTTGAGGATTGAAGATTGAGGATTGAGAATTGAGGATTGAGGGTTGAGGATTGAGGATTGAAGATTGAATATTGATGATTGAAAATTGAGGACTGAGGATTGAGGGTTGTGGATTGAGGACGAGGTCTGAGGGTTGAATATTGATGCTTGAGGTCTGCGGATTAAGGATTGAGGGTTGAGAATTGAGGATTGAGGATTGAGGATTGAAGATTGAGGATTGGGTATTGAGGATTGAAGATTGAGGATTGAGTATTGAGGATTGAGGGTTGAGGATTGAAGATTGAGGATTGAGATTTGAGGATTGAGGATTGAGGATTGAGGATTGAAGATTGAATATTGATGATTGAATATTGAGGACTGAGGATTGAGGGTTGTGGATTGAGGACGAGGTCTGAGGGTTGAATATTGATGCTTGAGGTCTGCGGATTAAGGATTGAGGGTTGAGAATTGAGGATTGAGGATTGAGGATTGAAGATTGAGGATTGGGTATTGAGGATTGAAGAATGAGGATTGAGGAATTAGGATTGAGGATTGAGGATTGAGGATTGAAGATTGAGGATTGGGTATTGAGGATTGAAGAATGAGGATTGAGGATTGAGGATTGAGGATTGAGGATTGAAGATTAGTGTTGAGGATTGAAGATTGAGGATTGAGGATTGAGGATTGAGGATTGGGGATTGATGATTGAGTATTGAGGATTGAAGATTGAGGACTGAGTATTGAGGATTGAGGATTCAGGGTTGAAGATTGAGGATTGAGGATTGAGGATTGAGGATTGAGGATTGAGGATTGAAGATTCAATATTGATGATTGAATATTGAGGACTGAGGATTGAGGGTTGTGGATTGAGGACGAGGACTGAGGGTTGAATATTGAGGACTGAGGATTGAGGGTTGTGGATTGAGGACCAGGACTGAGGGTTGAATATTGATGTTTGAGTTCTGAGGATTAAGGTTTGAGGATTGAGAATTGAGGATTGAGGATTGAGGATTGGAAATTGAGGATTGAGTATTTAGGATTGAAGAATGAGGATTGAGGATTGAGGTTTGAGGATCGAGGATTGAAGATTGAGTATTGATGATTGAAGATTGAGGATTGAGCATTGAGGATTGAAGATTGAGTACTGAGGATTGGGGATTGAAGATTGAGGATTAAGGATTGAAGATTGGGGATTGAGGATCTAGAATTGGAGATTGATTATTGAGGATTGAAGATTGAGGATTGAGGATTGATGATTGAGAATTGAGAACTGAGTATGAGAACTGAGGGTTGAGGGTTGAGGTTTGAGGAATGAGGATTGAGGGTTGAGGATTGAGGATTGAGGATTGAGGATTGAGGATTGAGTATTGAAGATTGAGTATTGATGCCTGAGGATTGAGGATTGAGTATTGATGATTCAGGATCGAGGATTGAAGATTAAGAATTGAGGATTGAAGATTGAGGATTGAGGATTGAGGATTGAGGATGGAGGATGAGGGCTGAGGGTTGAGGATTGCGGTTTGAGGACTAAGGACTGAGGATTGAGGATTGAGAATTGAGGATTGAGGATTGATTATTGAAATTGAGGATTGGGTATTGATGATTGAAGAATGAGGATTGAGGAATTAGGATTGAGGATTGAGGATTGAGGATTGAAGATTGAGGAGTGGGTATTCAGAATTGAAGATTGAGGACTGAGTATTGAGGATTGAGGATTGAGGATTGAAGATTGAGGATTCAGAATTGAGGATTGAGGATTGAGGTTTGAGGATTGAAGATTGAATATTGATGATTGAATATTGAGGACAGAGGATTGAGGGTTGTGGATTGAGGACGAGGACTGAGGGTTGAATATTGATGTTTGAGGTCTGAGGATTAAGGATTGAGGGTTGAGAATTGAGGATTGAGGATTGAGGATTGAAGATTGAGGATTGGGCACTGAGGATTGAAGAATGAGGATTGAGGATTGAGGTTTGAGGATTGAGGATTGCAGATTGAGTATTGAGGATTGAAGATTGAGGATTGAGGATTGAGTAACGAAGATTGAGGATTGAGTATTGATGCCTGAGGATTGAGGATTGAGTATTGATGATTCAGGATCGAGGATTGAAGATTAAGAATTGAGGATTGAAGATTGAGGATTGAGGATTGAGGATTGAGGATGGAGGATGAGGGCTGAGGGTTGAGGATTGCGGTTTGAGGACTAAGGACTGAGGATTGAGGATTGAGAATTGAGGATTGAGGATTGATTATTGAAATTGAGGATTGGGTATTGATGATTGAAGAATGAGGATTGAGGAATTAGGATTGAGGATTGAGGATTGAGGATTGAAGATTGAGGAGTGGGTATTCAGAATTGAAGATTGAGGACTGAGTATTGAGGATTGAGGATTGAGGATTGAAGATTGAGGATTCAGAATTGAGGATTGAGGATTGAGGTTTGAGGATTGAAGATTGAATATTGATGATTGAATATTGAGGACAGAGGATTGAGGGTTGTGGATTGAGGACGAGGACTGAGGGTTGAATATTGATGTTTGAGGTCTGAGGATTAAGGATTGAGGGTTGAGAATTGAGGATTGAGGATTGAGGATTGAAGATTGAGGATTGGGCACTGAGGATTGAAGAATGAGGATTGAGGATTGAGGTTTGAGGATTGAGGATTGCAGATTGAGTATTGAGGATTGAAGATTGAGGATTGAGGATTGAGTAACGAAGATTGAGGATTGAGTATTGAGGATTGAGGATTGAGGATTGAAGATTAAGTATTGAGGATTGAAGGTTGAGGATTGAGGATTGAGTACTGAGGATTGAGGATTGAGGATTGAGGATTGAGGATTGAGGATTGAGGATTGAAGATTGAATATTGAGGATATAAGATTGAGGATTGACGATTGAGACTGAGGATGGAGGATGAGGGCTGAGCGTAGAGGATTGATGTTTGAGGACAGAGGACTGAGGATTGAGGATTGTGAATTGAGGATTGAGGATTGAGGATTGAAGATTGAGGATTGGGTATTGAGTATTGAAGAATGAGGATTGAGGATTGAGGATTGAGGATTGAGGATTGAAGATTGAGTATTGAGGATTGAAGATTGACGATTGAGGATTAAGGATTGAGAATTGAGGATTGAGGATTGAGGATTGAAGATTCAGTAATGAGGATTGAAGATTGACGATTGAGAATTAAGGATTGAAGATTGAGGATTAAGGATTGAAGATTGGGGATTGTGGATCTAGGATTGGACGTTGATTCTTGAGGATTGAAGATTGAGGATTGAGGATTGAGGATTGAGAATTGAGAATTGAGTATGAGGACGGAGGGTTGAGGATTGAGGGTTGAGGAATGAGGATTGAGGGTTGAGGATTGAGGATTGAGGATTGAGGATTGAGGATTGAGGATAGAGTATTGAAGATTGAGTATTGATGCCTGAGGATTGAGGATTGAGTATTGATGATTCAGGATCGAGGATTGAAGATTGAGAATTGAGGATTGAAGATTGAGGATTGAGGATTGAGGATTGAGGATGGAGGATGAGGGCTGAGGGTTGATGATTGCGGTTTGAGGACTGATGACTGAGGATTGAGGATTGAGAATTGAGGATTGAGGATTGAGGATTGAAATTGAGGATTGGGTATTGATGATTGAAGAATGAGGATTGAGGAATTAGGATTGAGTATTGAGGATTGAGGAGAAGATTGAGGAGTGGGTATTCAGGATTGAAGTTTGAGGATTGAGTATTGAGGATTGAGGATTGAGGATTGAAGATTGAGGATTCAGAATTGAAGATTGAGGATTGAGGATTGAGGATTGAAGATTGAATATTGATGATTGAATATTGAGGACTGAGGATTGAGGGTTGTGGATTGAGGACGAGGACTGAGGGTTGAACATTGATGTTTGAGGTCTGAGGAATAAGGATTGAGGATTGAGAATTGAGGACTGAGGATTGAGGATTGAAGATTGAGGATTGGGTATTTAGGATTGAAGAATGAGTATTGAGGATTGAGGTTTGAGGAATGAGGATTGAGGGTTGAGGATTGAGGATTGAGGATTGAGGATTGAGGATTGAGTATTGAAGATTGAGTATTGATGCCTGAGGATTGAGGATTGAGTATTGATGATTCAGGATCGAGGATTGAAGATCAAGAATTGAGGATTGAGGATTGAGGATTGAGGATTGAGGATTGAGGATTGAGGATTGAGGATTGAGTATTGAAGATTGAGTGTTGAAGCCTGAGGATTGAGGATTGTGGATTGATGATTCAGGATCGAGGATTGAAGATTGAGAATTGAGGATTGAAGATTGAGGATTGAGGATTGAGGATTGAGGATGGAGGATGAGGGCTGAGGGTTGAGGATTGCGGTTTGAGGACTGAGGACTGATGATTGAGGATTCAGAATTGAGGATTGAGGATTGAGGATTGAAATTGAGGATTGGGTATTGAGGATTGAAGAATGAGGATTGAGGAATTAGGATTGAGGATTGAGGATTGAGGATTGAAGATTCAGGAGTGGGTATTGAGGATTGAAGATTGAGGATTGAGTATTGAGGATTGAGGGTTGAGGATTGAAGATTGAGGATTGAGAATTGAGGATTGAGGGTTGAGGATTGAGGATTGAAGATTGAATATTGATGATTGAATATTGAGGACTGAGGATTGAGGGTTGAGGATTGAGGATTGAAGATTGAATATTGATGATTGAATATTGAGGACTGAGGATTGAGGGTTGTGGATTGAGGACGAGGTCTGAGGGTTGAATATTGATGCTTGAGGTCTGCGGATTAAGGATTGAGGGTTGAGAATTGAGGATTGAGGATTGAGGATTGAAGATTGAGGATTGGGCACTGAGGATTGAAGAATGAGGATTGAGGATTCAGGTTTGAGGATTGGGGATTGAGGATTGAGGATTGGGTATTGATGATTGAAGAATGAGGATTGAGGAATTAGGATTGAGTATTGAGGATTGAGGATTGAAGATTGAGGAGTGGGTATTCAGGATTGAAGATTGAGGATTGGGGATTGAGGATTGAGGATTGGGTATTGATGATTGAAGAATGAGGATTGAGGAATTAGGATTGAGTATTGAGGATTGAGGATTGAAGATTGAGGAGTGGGTATTCAGGATTGAAGATTGAGGATTGAGTATTGAGGATTGAGGATTGAGTACTGAGGATTGAGGATTGAGGATTGAGGATTGAGGATTGAGGATTGAGGATTGAAGATTGAATATTGAGGATATAAGATTGAGGATTGATGATTGAGGATTGAGGATGGAGGATGAGGACTGAGGGTAGAGGATTGAGGTTTGAGGACAGAGGACTGAGGATTGAGGATTGAGAATTGAGGATTGAGGATTGAGGATTGAAGATTGAGGATTGGGTATTGAGTATTGAAGAATGAGGATTGAGGATTGAGGATTGAGGATTGAGGATTGAAGATTGAGTGTTGAGGATTGAAGATTGACGATTGAGGATTAGGGATTGATGATTGAGGATTGAGGATTGAGGATTGAAGATTGAGTATTGAGGATTGAAGATTGACGATTGAGAACTAAGGATTGAAGGTTGAGGATTAAGGATTGAAGATTGGGGATTGAGGATCTAGGATTTGAGGTTGATTATTGAGGATTGAAGATTGAGGATTGAGGATTGAGGATTTAGAATTGAGAATTGAGGATGAGGACTGAGGGTTGAGGATTGAGGTTTGAGGAATGAGGATTGAGGGTTGACGATTGAGGATTGAGGATTGAGGATCGAGGATTGAGTATTGAAGATTGAGTATTGATGCCTGAGGATTGAGGATTGGTGATTGTGGATTGAGGATTGAGGATTGAAGATTGAGGATTGAGAATTGAGTGTTGAGGATTGAGGTTTGAGGACTGAGGATTGAGGATTGAGGATTGAGGATTGAGGCTTGAGGATTGAGGATTGAGGATGGAAGATTGAGGATTCAGGATTGAGGATGAGGGCTGAGAGTTGAGGATTGAGGTTTGAGGTCTGAGGAGTGAGGACTGAGGGTTGAGGATTGAGAATTGAGGATTGAGGGTTGAGTATTGGAGATTGAGGATTCGGGACTGAGTGTTGAGGGTTGAGTGATGAGAATTGATGTTTGTGGATAGAGATTTGAAGATTGCAGATTGAGTATTGAGGATTGAAATGTGTGAATTGATGATATTCTATTGAGGACTGAGAATTGACGACTGATTGTTGAGGACTGAGGTCTGAATATTGGGGATTCAGGATTGTGGATTCAGGATTGAGGTTTGAGGACTGAGAATTGAGGACTGAGTATTGAGAATTGAGGATTGAGGATTGAGGATTGAGGATTGAAGATTGAGGATTGGGTATTGCGGATTGAACATTGAGGATTGAGGATTGAGGATTGAGGATTGAGGATTGAAGGTTGAATATTGATGAATGAAGATTGAGGATTGATGATTGAGGGTTGTGCATTGAGGACGAGGACTGAGGTTTGAGTATTGATACTTGAGGTCTGAGGATTGAGGATTGAGGGTTGAGGATTGAGGATTGAGTATTGAAGATTGAGGATTGATGATTGAGGATTGAGGATTGAGGATTGAGGATTGGGGATTGATGATTGAGTATTGAGGATTGAAGATTGAGGACTGAGTATTGAGGATTGAGGATTCAGGGTTGAAGATTGAGGATTGAGGATTGAGGATTGAGGATTGAGGATTGAGGATTGAAGATTGAATATTGATGATTGAATATTGAGGACTGAGGATTGAGGGTTGTGGATTGAGGACGAGGACTGAGGGTTGAATATTGAGGACTGAGGATTGAGGGTTGTGGATTGAGGACGAGGACTGAGGGTTGAATTTTGATGTTTGAGTTCTGAGGATTAAGGATTGAGGATTGAGAATTGAGGATTGAGGATTGAGGATTGGAAATTGAGGATTGGGTATTTAGTATTGAAGAATGAGGATTGAGGATTGAGGTTTGAGGATCGAGGATTGAATATTGAGTATTGATGATTGAATATTGAGTATTGAGGATTGAGGTTTGAGGATTGAGGACGAGGACTGACGGTAGAGGATTGAGGTTTGAGGATTGAGGATTGGGGATTGATGACTGAGGATTGAGGATTGAGGATTGAGCATTAAGGATTGAAGATTGATGACTTGGGATTGAGGATTGAAGATTGAGGATTGACGATTGAAGATTGGGGACTGAGGATCTAGGATGGGATATTGATTATTGAGGATTGAAGATTGAGGATTGAGGATTGAGGATTGAGGATTGGGAATTGAGAATTGAGGATGAGGACTGAGGGATGAGAATTGAGGTTTGAGGGTTGAGGATTGATGGTTGAGGATTGAGGATTGAGGATTGAGGATTGAGGATTGAGTATTGAAGATTGACTATTGATGCCTGAGGATTGAGAATTGAGGATTGAGGATTGAGGATTGAGGATTGAGGATTGAAGATTGAATATTGATGATTGAATATTGAGGACTGAGGATTGAGGGTTGTGGATTGAGGACGAGGACTGAGGGTTGAATATTGATGTTTGAGGTCTGAGGATTAAGGATTGAGGATTGAGAATTGAGGATTGAGGATAGAGGATTGAAGATTGAGGATTGGGTATTTAGGATTGAAGAATGAGGATTGAGGATTGAGGTTTGAGGATTGAGGATTGAAGATTGAGGATTGATGATTGAATATTGAGGACTGTGGATTGAGGTTTGAAGATTGAGGACGAGGACTCACGGTTGAGGATTGAGGTTTGAGGATTGAGGATTGGGGATTGAGGACTGAGGATTGAGGATTGAGGATTGAGCATTGAGAATTGAAGATTGAGGATTGAGGATTGAGTATTGAAGATTGAGTATTGATGCCTGAGGATTGAGGATTGAGGATTGAGGATTGAGGATTGAGGATTGAGAATTGAGAATTGAGGATGAGGACTGAGGGATGAGGATTGAGGTTTGAGGAATGAGGATTGATGGTTGAGGATTGAGGATTGAGGATTGAGGATTGAGGATTGAGTATTGAAGATTGAGTATTGATGCCTGAGGATTGAGGATTGAGGGTTGACGATTGAATATTGAGGATATAAGATTGAGGATTGACGATTGAGGACTGAGGATGGAGGATGAGGGCTGAGCGTAGAGGATTGAGGTTTGAGGACAGAGGACTGAGGATTGAGGATTGTGAATTGAGGATTGAGGATTGAGGATTGAAGATTGAGGATTGGGTATTGAGTATTGAAGAATGAGGATTGAGGATTGAGGATTGAGGATTGAGGATTGAAGATTGAGTATTGAGGATTGAAGATTGACGATTGAGGATTAAGGATTGAGGATTGAGGATTGAGGATTGAGGATTGAAGATTGAGTAATGAGGATTGAAGATTGACGATTGAGAATTAAGGATTGAAGATTGAGGATTAAGGATTGAAGATTGGGGATTGAGGATCTAGGATTGGACGTTGATTATTGAGGATTGAAGATTGAGGATTGAGGATTGAGGATTGAGAATTGAGAATTGAGTATGAGGACGGAGGGTTGAGGATTGAGGGTTGAGGAATGAGGACTGAGGGTTGAGGATTGAGGATTGAGGATTGAGGATTGAGGATTGAGGATTGAGTATTGAGGATTGAGTATTGATGCCTGAGGATTGAGGATTGAGTATTGATGATTCAGGATCGAGGATTGAAGATTGAGAATTGAGGATTGAAGATTGAGGATTGAGAATTGAGGATTGAGGATGGAGGATGAGGGCTGAGGGTTGATGATTGCGGTTTGAGGACTGATGACTGAGGATTGAGGATTGAGAATTGAGGATTGAGGATTGAGGATTGAAATTGAGGATTGGGTATTGATGATTGAAGAATGAGGATTGAGGAATTAGGATTGAGCATTGAGGATTGAGGATTGAAGATTGAGGAGTGGGTATTCAGAATTGAAGATTGAGGATTGAGTATTGAGGATTGAGGATTGAGGATTGAAGATTGAGGATTCAGAATTGAGGATTGAGGATTGAGGATTGAGGATTGAAGATTGAATATTGATGATTGAATATTGAGGACTGAGGATTGAGGGTTGTGGATTGAGGACGAGGACTGAGGGTTGAATATTGATGTTTGAGGTCTGAGGATTAAGGATTGAGGGTTGAGAATTGAGGATTGAGGATTGAGGATTGAAGATTGAGGATTGGGCACTGAGGATTGAAGAATGAGGATTGAGGATTGAGGTTTGAGGATTGAGGATTGCAGATTGAGTATTGAGGATTGAAGATTGAGGATTGAGGATTGAGGAACGAAGATTGAGGATTGAGGATTGAGGATTGAGGATTGAGGATTGAAGATTAAGTATTGAGGATTGAAGGTTGAGGATTGAGGATTGAGTACTGAGGATTGAGGATTGAGGATTGAGGATTGAGGATTGAGGGTTGAGGATTGAAGATTGAATATTGAGGATATAAGATTGAGGATTGACGATTGAGGACTGAGGATGGAGGATGAGAGCTGAGGGTAGAGGATTGAGGTTTGAGGACAGAGGACTGAGGATTGAGGATTGTGAATTGAGGATTGAGGATTGAGGATTGAAGATTGAGGATTGGGTATTGAGTATTGAAGAATGAGGATTGAGGATTGAGGATTGAGGATTGAGGATTGAAGATTGAGTATTGAGGATTGAAGATTGACGATTGAGGATTAAGGATTGAGGATTGAGGATTGAGGATTGAGGATTGAAGATTGAGTAATGAGGATTGAAGATTGACGATTGAGAATTAAGGATTGAAGATTGAGGATTAAGGATTGAAGATTGGGGATTGAGGATCTAGGATTGGACGTTGATTATTGAGGATTGAAGATTGAGGATTGAGGATTGAGGATTGAGAATTGAGAATTGAGTATGAGGACGGAGGGTTGAGGATTGAGGGTTGAGGAATGAGGACTGAGGGTTGAGGATTGAGGATTGAGGATTGAGGATTGAGGATTGAGGATTGAGTATTGATGATTGAGTATTGATGCCTGAGGATTGAGGATTGAGTATTGATGATTCAGGATCGAGGATTGAAGATTGAGAATTGAGGATTGAAGATTGAGGATTGAGAATTGAGGATTGAGGATGGAGGATGAGGGCTGAGGGTTGACGATTGAGGATTGAGGATTGAGGATCGAGGATTGAGTATTGAAGATTGAGTATTGATGCCTGAGGATTGAGGATTGGTGATTGTGGATTGAGGATTGAGGATTGAAGATTGAGGATTGAGAATTGAGTGTTGAGGATTGAGGTTTGAGGACTGAGGATTGAGGATTGAGGATTGAGGATTGAGGCTTGAGGATTGAGGATTGAGGATGGAAGATTGAGGATTCAGGATTGAGGATGAGGGCTGAGAGTTGAGGATTGAGGTTTGAGGTCTGAGGACTGAGGACTGAGGGTTGGGGATTGAGAATTGAGGATTGAGGGTTGAGTATTGGAGATTGAGGATTCGGGACTGAGTGTTGAGGGTTGAGTGATGAGAATTGATGTTTGTGGATAGAGATTTGAAGATTGCAGATTGAGTATTGAGGATTGAAATGTGTGAATTGATGATATTCTATTGAGGACTGAGAATTGACGACTGATTGTTGAGGACTGAGGTCTGAATATTGGGGATTCAGGATTGTGGATTCAGGATTGAGGTTTGAGGACTGAGAATTGAGGACTGAGTATTGAGAATTGAGGATTGAGGATTGAGGATTGAGGATTGAAGATTGAGGATTGGGTATTGCGGATTGAACATTGAGGATTGAGGATTGAGGATTGAGGATTGAGGATTGAAGGTTGAATATTGATGAATGAAGATTGAGGATTGATGATTGAGGGTTGTGCATTGAGGACGAGGACTGAGGTTTGAGTATTGATACTTGAGGTCTGAGGATTGAGGATTGAGGGTTGAGGATTGAGGATTGAGTATTGAAGATTGAGGATTGATGATTGAGGATTGAGGATTGAGGATTGAGGATTGGGGATTGATGATTGAGTATTGAGGATTGAAGATTGAGGACTGAGTATTGAGGATTGAGGATTCAGGGTTGAAGATTGAGGATTGAGGATTGAGGATTGAGGATTGAGGATTGAGGATTGAAGATTGAATATTGATGATTGAATATTGAGGACTGAGGATTGAGGGTTGTGGATTGAGGACGAGGACTGAGGGTTGAATATTGAGGACTGAGGATTGAGGGTTGTGGATTGAGGACGAGGACTGAGGGTTGAATTTTGATGTTTGAGTTCTGAGGATTAAGGATTGAGGATTGAGAATTGAGGATTGAGGATTGAGGATTGGAAATTGAGGATTGGGTATTTAGTATTGAAGAATGAGGATTGAGGATTGAGGTTTGAGGATCGAGGATTGAATATTGAGTATTGATGATTGAATATTGAGTATTGAGGATTGAGGTTTGAGGATTGAGGACGAGGACTGACGGTAGAGGATTGAGGTTTGAGGATTGAGGATTGGGGATTGATGACTGAGGATTGAGGATTGAGGATTGAGCATTAAGGATTGAAGATTGATGACTTGGGATTGAGGATTGAAGATTGAGGATTGACGATTGAAGATTGGGGACTGAGGATCTAGGATCGGATATTGATTATTGAGGATTGAAGATTGAGGATTGAGGATTGAGGATTGAGGATTGGGAATTGAGAATTGAGGATGAGGACTGAGGGATGAGAATTGAGGTTTGAGGGTTGAGGATTGATGGTTGAGGATTGAGGATTGAGGATTGAGGATTGAGGATTGAGTATTGAAGATTGACTATTGATGCCTGAGGATTGAGAATTGAGCATTGAGGATTGAGGATTGAGGATTGAGGATTGAAGATTGAATATTGATGATTGAATATTGAGGACTGAGGATTGAGGGTTGTGGATTGAGGACGAGGACTGAGGGTTGAATATTGATGTTTGAGGTCTGAGGATTAAGGATTGAGGATTGAGAATTGAGGATTGAGGATAGAGGATTGAAGATTGAGGATTGGGTATTTAGGATTGAAGAATGAGGATTGAGGATTGAGGTTTGAGGATTGAGGATTGAAGATTGAGGATTGATGATTGAATATTGAGGACTGTGGATTGAGGTTTGAAGATTGAGGACGAGGACTCACGGTTGAGGATTGAGGTTTGAGGATTGAGGATTGGGGATTGAGGACTGAGGATTGAGGATTGAGGATTGAGCATTGAGAATTGAAGATTGAGGATTGAGGATTGAGTATTGAAGATTGAGTATTGATGCCTGAGGATTGAGGATTGAGGATTGAGGATTGAGGATTGAGGATTGAGAATTGAGAATTGAGGATGAGGACTGAGGGATGAGGATTGAGGTTTGAGGAATGAGGATTGATGGTTGAGGATTGAGGATTGAGGATTGAGGATTGAGGATTGAGTATTGAAGATTGAGTATTGATGCCTGAGGATTGAGGATTGAGGGTTGACGATTGAATATTGAGGATATAAGATTGAGGATTGACGATTGAGGACTGAGGATGGAGGATGAGGGCTGAGCGTAGAGGATTGAGGTTTGAGGACAGAGGACTGAGGATTGAGGATTGTGAATTGAGGATTGAGGATTGAGGATTGAAGATTGAGGATTGGGTATTGAGTATTGAAGAATGAGGATTGAGGATTGAGGATTGAGGATTGAGGATTGAAGATTGAGTATTGAGGATTGAAGATTGACGATTGAGGATTAAGGATTGAGGATTGAGGATTGAGGATTGAGGATTGAAGATTGAGTAATGAGGATTGAAGATTGACGATTGAGAATTAAGGATTGAAGATTGAGGATTAAGGATTGAAGATTGGGGATTGAGGATCTAGGATTGGACGTTGATTATTGAGGATTGAAGATTGAGGATTGAGGATTGAGGATTGAGAATTGAGAATTGAGTATGAGGACGGAGGGTTGAGGATTGAGGGTTGAGGAATGAGGACTGAGGGTTGAGGATTGAGGATTGAGGATTGAGGATTGAGGATTGAGGATTGAGTATTGAGGATTGAGTATTGATGCCTGAGGATTGAGGATTGAGTATTGATGATTCAGGATCGAGGATTGAAGATTGAGAATTGAGGATTGAAGATTGAGGATTGAGAATTGAGGATTGAGGATGGAGGATGAGGGCTGAGGGTTGATGATTGCGGTTTGAGGACTGATGACTGAGGATTGAGGATTGAGAATTGAGGATTGAGGATTGAGGATTGAAATTGAGGATTGGGTATTGATGATTGAAGAATGAGGATTGAGGAATTAGGATTGAGCATTGAGGATTGAGGATTGAAGATTGAGGAGTGGGTATTCAGGATTGAAGATTGAGGATTGAGTATTGAGGATTGAGGATTGAGGATTGAAGATTGAGGATTCAGAATTGAGGATTGAGGATTGAGGATTGAAGATTGAATATTGATGATTGAATATTGAGGACTGAGGATTGAGGGTTGTGGATTGAGGACGAGGACTGAGGGTTGAATATTGATGTTTGAGGTCTGAGGATTAAGGATTGAGGGTTGAGAATTGAGGATTGAGGATTGAGGATTGAAGATTGAGGATTGGGCACTGAGGATTGAAGAATGAGGATTGAGGATTGAGGTTTGAGGATTGAGGATTGCAGATTGAGTATTGAGGATTGAAGATTGAGGATTGAGGATTGAGGAACGAAGATTGAGGATTGAGGATTGAGGATTGAGGATTGAGGATTGAAGATTAAGTATTGAGGATTGAAGGTTGAGGATTGAGGATTGAGTACTGAGGATTGAGGATTGAGGATTGAGGATTGAGGATTGAGGGTTGAGGATTGAAGATTGAATATTGAGGATATAAGATTGAGGATTGACGATTGAGGACTGAGGATGGAGGATGAGAGCTGAGGGTAGAGGATTGAGGTTTGAGGACAGAGGACTGAGGATTGAGGATTGTGAATTGAGGATTGAGGATTGAGGATTGAAGATTGAGGATTGGGTATTGAGTATTGAAGAATGAGGATTGAGGATTGAGGATTGAGGATTGAGGATTGAAGATTGAGTATTGAGGATTGAAGATTGACGATTGAGGATTAAGGATTGAGGATTGAGGATTGAGGATTGAGGATTGAAGATTGAGTAATGAGGATTGAAGATTGACGATTGAGAATTAAGGATTGAAGATTGAGGATTAAGGATTGAAGATTGGGGATTGAGGATCTAGGATTGGACGTTGATTATTGAGGATTGAAGATTGAGGATTGAGGATTGAGGATTGAGAATTGAGAATTGAGTATGAGGACGGAGGGTTGAGGATTGAGGGTTGAGGAATGAGGACTGAGGGTTGAGGATTGAGGATTGAGGATTGAGGATTGAGGATTGAGGATTGAGTATTGAGGATTGAGTATTGATGCCTGAGGATTGAGGATTGAGTATTGATGATTCAGGATCGAGGATTGAAGATTGAGAATTGAGGATTGAAGATTGAGGATTGAGAATTGAGGATTGAGGATGGAGGATGAGGGCTGAGGGTTGATGATTGCGGTTTGAGGACTGATGACTGAGGATTGAGGATTGAGAATTGAGGATTGAGGATTGAGGATTGAAATTGAGGATTGGGTATTGATGATTGAAGAATGAGGATTGAGGAATTAGGATTGAGCATTGAGGATTGAGGATTGAAGATTGAGTAGTGGGTATTCAGGATTGAAGATTGAGGATTGAGTATTGAGGATTGAGGATTGAGGATTGAAGATTGAGGATTCAGAATTGAGGATTGAGGATTGAGGATTGAGGATTGAAGATTGAATATTGATGATTGAATATTGAGGACTGAGGATTGAGGGTTGTGGATTGAGGACGAGGACTGAGGGTTGAATATTGATGTTTGAGGTCTGAGGATTAAGGATTGAGGGTTGAGAATTGAGGATTGAGGATTGAGGATTGAAGATTGAGGATTGGGCACTGAGGATTGAAGAATGATGATTGAAGATTGAGGATTGAGGATTGATGATTGAGGATTGAGGATTGAGGATGGAAGATTGAGTATTGAGGATTGAAGGTTGACGATTGAGAATTAAGGATTGAAGGTTGAGGATTAAGGATTGAAGATTGGGGATTGAGGATCTAGGATTTGAGGTTGATTGTTGAGGATTGAAGATTGAGGATTGAGGATTGAGGATTGAGAATTGAGAATTGAGGATGAGGACTGAGGGTTGAGGATTGAGGTTTGAGGAATGAGGATTGAGGGTTGACGATTGAGGATTGAGGATTGAGGATCGAGGATTGAGTATTGAAGATTGAGTATTGATGCCTGAGGATTGAGGATTGGTGATTGTGGATTGAGGATTGAGGATTGAAGATTGAGGATTGAGAATTGAGTGTTGAGGATTGAGGTTTGAGGACTGAGGATTGAGGATTGAGGATTGAGGATTGAGGCTTGAGGATTGAGGATTGAGGATGGAAGATTCAGGATTCAGGATTGAGGATGAGGGCTGAGAGTTGAGGATTGAGGTTTGAGGTCTGAGGACTGAGGACTGAGGATTGAGGGTTGAGAATTGAGGATTGAGGATTGAGTATTGAAGATTGAGGATTGGGGACTGAGTGTTGAGTGTTGAGTGATGAGAATTGATGTTTGTGGATAGAGATTTGAAGATTGCAGATTGAGTATTGAGTATTGAAATGTGTGAATTGATGATATTCTATTGAGGACTGAGAATTGACGACTGATTGTTGAGGACTGAGGTCTGAAGATTGGGGATTCAGGATTGTGGATTCAGGATTGAGGTTTGAGGACTGAGAATTGAGGACTGAGTATTGAGAATTGAGGATTGAGGATTGAGGATTGAGGATTGAAGATTGAGGATTGGGTATTGCGGATTGAACATTGAGGATTGAGGATTGAGGATTGAGGATTGAGGATTGAAGGTTGAATATTGATGAATGAAGATTGAGGATTGATGATTGAGGGTTGTGTATTGAGGACGAGGACTGAGGGTTGAGTATTGATACTTGAGGTCTGAGGATTGAGGATTGAGGGTTGAGGATTGAGGATTGAGTATTGAAGATTGAGGATTGATGATTGAGGATTGAGGATTGGGGATTGAGGATTGAGGAATGAGTATTGGAGATTGAGGATTGATGATTGAGGATTGAGGATTGAGGAATGGGGATTGAGGAATGAGGATTGAGGTTTGAGGACTGAGGGCTGAGGATTGAGGGTTGACGATTGAGGATTGAGGATGAGGGCTGAGGATTGAGAATTGAGATTTTAGGACAGAGGACTGAGGATTGACGATTGAGAATTGAGGATTGAGGATTGAGGGATGAAGATTGAGGACTGGGTATTGAGGATTGAAGAATGAGGATTGAGGATTGAGGATTGAGGACTGAGTATTGAGAATTGAGGATTGAGGATTGAGGATTGAGGATTGAAGATTGAGGATTGGGTATTGCGTATTGAACATTGAGGATTGAGGATTGAGGATTGAGGATTGAGGATTGAGGACTGAAGATTGAATATTGATGATTGAAGATTGAGGATTGAGGATTCAGTGTTGTGGATTGAGGACGAGGACTGAGGGTTGAGTATTGATGTTTGAGGTCTGGGGATTGAGGACTGAGGATTGAGAATTGAGGATTGAGGATTGAGGATTGAAGATTGAGGATTGGGTATTGAGGACTGAAGAATGAGGATTGAGGATTGAGGATTGAGGATTGAGGATTGAGGATTGAGTATTGAGTATTGAAGATTGAGGATTGATGATAGAGGATTGAGGATTGAGCGTTGAGGTTTGAGGACTGAGGATTGAGTATTGAGAATTGAGGAATGAGGATTGAGGTTGAGGACTGAGGATTGAAGATTGAGGATTGGGGACTGAGGATTGAATATTCAGGATAGAGGATTGAGGATTGAGGATTGAGGATTGATGATTGAAGATTCATTATTGAGGATTGAAGGTTGAGGATTGAGGATTGAGGATTGAAGATTGAGGACTGAGTGTTGATGGTTTAGTGATGAGAATTGATATTTGTGGATTGAGATTTGAAGAGTGAAGAATGGGGATTGAGTATTGAAAACTGTGAATTGAGGATATTCTATTGAGGACTGAGGATTGACAATTGATTTAAGAGGACTGAGGGCTGAAGATTGAGTATTCAGGATTGAGGATTAGGGATTGAGGTTTGAGGACTGAGGATTGAGGGTTGACGATTCAGGATTATGGATTGACGCTTGAGGATTGAGGATTGACGATTGAGGATTGAGGATTGAGGATTGAGTATTGAAGATTGAGTATTGATGCCTGAGGATTGAGGATTGAGTATTGAGGATTGAGGATTGAGGGTTGAATATTGAGGACTGAGGATTGAGGGTTGTGGATTGAGGACGAGGACTGAGGGTTGAATTTTGATGTTTGAGTTCTGAGGACTAAGGATTGAGGATTGAGAATTGAGGATTGAGGATTGAGGATTGGAAATTGAGGATTGGGTATTTAGTATTGAAGAATGAGGATTGAGGATTGAGGTTTGAGGATCGAGGATTGAATATTGAGTATTGATGATTGAATATTGAGTATTGAGGATTGAGGTTTGAGGATTGAGGACGAGGACTGACGGTAGAGGATTGAGGTTTGAGGATTGAGGATTGGGGATTGATGACTGAGGATTGAGGATTGAGGATTGAGCATTAAGGATTGAAGATTGATGACTTGGGATTGAGGATTGAAGATTGAGGATTGACGATTGAAGATTGGGGACTGAGGATCTAGGATCGGATATTGATTATTGAGGATTGAAGATTGAGGATTGAGGATTGAGGATTGAGGATTGGGAATTGAGAATTGAGGATGAGGACTGAGGGATGAGAATTGAGGTTTGAGGGTTGAGGATTGATGGTTGAGGATTGAGGATTGAGGATTGAGGATTGAGGATTGAGTATTGAAGATTGACTATTGATGCCTGAGGATTGAGAATTGAGGATTGAGGATTGAGGATTGAGGATTGAGGATTGAAGATTGAATATTGATGATTGAATATTGAGGACTGAGGATTGAGGGTTGTGGATTGAGGACGAGGACTGAGGGTTGAATATTGATGTTTGAGGTCTGAGGATTAAGGATTGAGGATTGAGAATTGAGGATTGAGGATAGAGGATTGAAGATTGAGGATTGGGTATTTAGGATTGAAGAATGAGGATTGAGGATTGAGGTTTGAGGATTGAGGATTGAAGATTGAGGATTGATGATTGAATATTGAGGACTGTGGATTGAGGTTTGAAGATTGAGGACGAGGACTCACGGTTGAGGATTGAGGTTTGAGGATTGAGGATTGGGGATTGAGGACTGAGGATTGAGGATTGAGGATTGAGCATTGAGAATTGAAGATTGAGGATTGAGGATTGAGTATTGAAGATTGAGTATTGATGCCTGAGGATTGAGGATTGAGGATTGAGGATTGAGGATTGAGGATTGAGAATTGAGAATTGAGGATGAGGACTGAGGGATGAGGATTGAGGTTTGAGGAATGAGGATTGATGGTTGAGGATTGAGGATTGAGGATTGAGGATTGAGGATTGAGTATTGAAGATTGAGTATTGATGCCTGAGGATTGAGGATTGAGGGTTGACGATTGAATATTGAGGATATAAGATTGAGGATTGACGATTGAGGACTGAGGATGGAGGATGAGGGCTGAGCGTAGAGGATTGAGGTTTGAGGACAGAGGACTGAGGATTGAGGATTGTGAATTGAGGATTGAGGATTGAGGATTGAAGATTGAGGATTGGGTATTGAGTATTGAAGAATGAGGATTGAGGATTGAGGATTGAGGATTGAGGATTGAAGATTGAGTATTGAGGATTGAAGATTGACGATTGAGGATTAAGGATTGAGGATTGAGGATTGAGGATTGAGGATTGAAGATTGAGTAATGAGGATTGAAGATTGACGATTGAGAATTAAGGATTGAAGATTGAGGATTAAGGATTGAAGATTGGGGATTGAGGATCTAGGATTGGACGTTGATTATTGAGGATTGAAGATTGAGGATTGAGGATTGAGGATTGAGAATTGAGAATTGAGTATGAGGACGGAGGGTTGAGGATTGAGGGTTGAGGAATGAGGACTGAGGGTTGAGGATTGAGGATTGAGGATTGAGGATTGAGGATTGAGGATTGAGTATTGAGGATTGAGTATTGATGCCTGAGGATTGAGGATTGAGTATTGATGATTCAGGATCGAGGATTGAAGATTGAGAATTGAGGATTGAAGATTGAGGATTGAGAATTGAGGATTGAGGATGGAGGATGAGGGCTGAGGGTTGATGATTGCGGTTTGAGGACTGATGACTGAGGATTGAGGATTGAGAATTGAGGATTGAGGATTGAGGATTGAAATTGAGGATTGGGTATTGATGATTGAAGAATGAGGATTGAGGAATTAGGATTGAGCATTGAGGATTGAGGATTGAAGATTGAGGAGTGGGTATTCAGGATTGAAGATTGAGGATTGAGTATTGAGGATTGAGGATTGAGGATTGAAGATTGAGGATTCAGAATTGAGGATTGAGGATTGAGGATTGAGGATTGAAGATTGAATATTGATGATTGAATATTGAGGACTGAGGATTGAGGGTTGTGGATTGAGGACGAGGACTGAGGGTTGAATATTGATGTTTGAGGTCTGAGGATTAAGGATTGAGGGTTGAGAATTGAGGATTGAGGATTGAGGATTGAAGATTGAGGATTGGGCACTGAGGATTGAAGAATGATGATTGAAGATTGAGGATTGAGGATTGATGATTGAGGATTGAGGATTGAGGCTTGAGGATTGAGGATTGAGGATTGAAGGTTGAATATTGATGAATGAAGATTGAGGATTGATGATTGAGGGTTGTGTATTGAGGACGAGGACTGAGGGTTGAGTATTGATACTTGAGGTCTGAGGATTGAGGATTGAGGGTTGAGGATTGAGGATTGAGTATTGAAGATTGAGGATTGATGATTGAGGATTGAGGATTGGGGATTGAGGATTGAGGAATGAGTATTGGAGATTGAGGATTGATGATTGAGGATTGAGGATTGAGGAATGGGGATTGAGGAATGAGGATTGAGGTTTGAGGACTGAGGGCTGAGGATTGAGGGTTGACGATTGAGGATTGAGGATGAGGGCTGAGGATTGAGAATTGAGATTTTAGGACAGAGGACTGAGGATTGACGATTGAGAATTGAGGATTGAGGATTGAGGGATGAAGATTGAGGACTGGGTATTGAGGATTGAAGAATGAGGATTGAGGATTGAGGATTGAGGACTGAGTATTGAGAATTGAGGATTGAGGATTGAGGATTGAGGATTGAAGATTGAGGATTGGGTATTGCGTATTGAACATTGAGGATTGAGGATTGAGGATTGAGGATTGAGGATTGAGGACTGAAGATTGAATATTGATGATTGAAGATTGAGGATTGAGGATTCAGTGTTGTGGATTGAGGACGAGGACTGAGGGTTGAGTATTGATGTTTGAGGTCTGGGGATTGAGGACTGAGGATTGAGAATTGAGGATTGAGGATTGAGGATTGAAGATTGAGGATTGGGTATTGAGGACTGAAGAATGAGGATTGAGGATTGAGGATTGAGGATTGAGGATTGAGGATTGAGTATTGAGTATTGAAGATTGAGGATTGATGATAGAGGATTGAGGATTGAGCGTTGAGGTTTGAGGACTGAGGATTGAGTATTGAGAATTGAGGATTGAGGAATGAGGTTGAGGACTGAGGATTGAAGATTGAGGATTGGGGACTGAGGATTGAATATTCAGGATAGAGGATTGAGGATTGAGGATTGAGGATTGATGATTGAAGATTCATTATTGAGGATTGAAGGTTGAGGATTGAGGATTGAGGATTGAAGATTGAGGACTGAGTGTTGATGGTTTAGTGATGAGAATTGATATTTGTGGATTGAGATTTGAAGAGTGAAGAATGGGGATTGAGTATTGAAAACTGTGAATTGAGGATATTCTATTGAGGACTGAGGATTGACAATTGATTTAAGAGGACTGAGGGCTGAAGATTGAGTATTCAGGATTGAGGATTAGGGATTGAGGTTTGAGGACTGAGGATTGAGGGTTGACGATTCAGGATTATGGATTGACGCTTGAGGATTGAGGATTGACGATTGAGGATTGAGGATTGAGGATTGAGTATTGAAGATTGAGTATTGATGCCTGAGGATTGAGGATTGAGTATTGAGGATTGAGGATTGAGGGTTGAATATTGAGGACTGAGGATTGAGGGTTGTGGATTGAGGACGAGGACTGAGGGTTGAATATTGATGTTTGAGTTCTGAGGATTAAGGATTGAGGATTGAGAATTGACGATTGAGGATTGAGGATTGGAAATTGAGGATTGGGTATTTAGGATTGAAGAATGAGGATTGAGGATTGAGGTTTGAGGATCGAGGATTGAATATTGAGTATTGATGATTGAAGATTGAGGATTGAGGATTGAGGATTGAGAATTGAGAACTGAGTATGAGAACTGAGGGTTGAGGGTTGAGGTTTGAGGAATGAGGATTGAGGGTTGAGGATTGAGGATTGACGATTGAGGACTGAGGATGGAGAATGAGGGCTGAGGGTAGAGGATTGAGGTTTGAGGACAGAGGACTGAGGATTGAGGATTGTGAATTGAGGATTGAGGATTGGGGATTGAAGATTGAGGATTGGGTATTGAGTATTGAAGAATGAGGATTGAGGATTGAGGATTGAGGATTGAGGATTGAAGATTGAGTATTGAGGATTGAAGATTGACGATTGAGGATTAAGGATTGAGGATTGAGGATTGAGGATTGAGGATTGAAGATTGAGTAATGAGGATTGAAGATTGACGATTGAGAATTAAGGATTGAAGATTGGGGATTAAGGATTGAAGATTGGGGATTGAGGATCTAGGATTGGACGTTGATTATTGAGGATTGAAGATTGAGGATTGAGGATTGAGGATTGAGAATTGAGAATTGAGTATGAGGACGGAGGGTTGAGGATTGAGGGTTGAGGAATGAGGATTGAGGGTTGAGGATTGAGGATTGACGATTGAGGATTGAGGATTGAGGATTGAGGATTGAGGATGGAGGATGAGGGCTGAGGGTTGATGATTGCGGTTTGAGGACTGATGACTGAGGATTGAGGATTGAGAATTGAGGATTGAGGATTGAGGATTGAAATTGAGGATTGGGTATTGATGATTGAAGAATGAGGATTGAGGGATTAGGATTGAGTATTGAGGATTGATGACTGAAGATTGAGGAGTGGGTATTCAGGATTGAAGATTGAGGATTGAGTATTGAGGATTGAGGATTGAGGATTGAAGATTGAGGATTCAGAATTGAGGATTGAGGATTGAGTATTGAGGATTGAAGATTGAATATTGATGATTGAATATTGAGGACTGAGGATTGAGAGTTGTGGATTGAGGACGAGGACTGAGGGTTGAATATTGATGTTTGAGTTCTCAGGATTAAGGATTGAGGATTGAGAATTGAGGATTGAGGATTGAGGATTGGAAATTGAGGATTGGGTATTTAGGATTGAAGAATGAGGATTGAGGATTGAGGTTTGAGGATCGAGGATTGAATATTGAGTATTGATGATTGAATATTGAGGATTGAGGATTGAGGTTTGAGGATTGAGGACGAGGACTGACGGTAGAGGATTGAGGTTTGAGGATTGAGGATTGGGGATTGATGACTGAGGATTGAGGATTGAGGATTGAGCATTAAGGATTGAAGATTGATGACTGGGGATTGAGGATTGAAGATTGAGGATTGACGATTGAAGATTGGGGACTGAGGATCTAGGATCGG
This sequence comes from Calliopsis andreniformis, assembly GCF_051401765.1. Taxonomy (NCBI): domain Eukaryota; kingdom Metazoa; phylum Arthropoda; class Insecta; order Hymenoptera; family Andrenidae; genus Calliopsis; species Calliopsis andreniformis. The sequence continues at coordinate 1,040,979 of NW_027480511.1, read as the reverse complement.
ATATTGATTATTGAGGATTGAAGATTGAGGATTGAGGATTGAGGATTGGGAATTGAGAATTGAGGATGAGGACTGAGGGATGAGGATTGAGGTTTGAGGGATGAGGATTGATGGTTGAGGATTGAGGATTGAGGATTGAGGATTGAGGATTGAGTATTGAAGATTGAGTATTGATGCCTGAGGATTGAGAATGGAGGATTGAGGATTGAGGATTGAGGATTGAGGATTGAAGATTGAATATTGATGATTGAATATTGAGGACTGAGGATTGAGGGTTGTGGATTGAGGACGAGGACTGAAGGTTGAATATTGATGTTTGAGGTCTGAGGATTAAGGATTGAGGATTGAGAATTGAGGATTGAGGATTGAGGATTGAAGATTGAGGATTGGGTATTTAGGATTGAAGAATGAGGATTGAGGATTGATGTTTGAGGATTGAGGATTGAAGATTGAGGATTGATGATTGAATATTGAGGATTGAGGATTGAGGTTTGAAGATTGAGGACGAGGACTGACGGTTGAGGATTGAGGTTTGAGGATTGAGGATTGGGGATTGAGGACTGAGGATTGAGGATTGAGGATTGAGCATTGAGAATTGAAGATTGATGACTGGGGATTGAGGATTGAATATTGAGGATTAACGACTGAAGATTGGGGATTGAGGATCTAGGATCGGAGATTGATTCTTGAGGATTGAGTATTGAGGATTGAGGATTGAGGATTGAGTATTGAGGATTGAGTATTGAAGATTGAGTATTGATGCCTGAGGATTGAGGATTGAGGATTGAGGATTGAGGATTGAGGATTGAGGATTGAGAATTGAGAATTGAGGATGAGGACTGAGGGATGAGGATTGAGGTTTGAGGAATGAGGATTGATGGTTGGGGATTGAGGATTGAGGATTGAGGATTGAGGATTGAGTATTGAAGATTGAGTATTGATGCCTGAGGATTGAGGATTGAGGATTGAGGATTGAGGATTGAGGATTGAGGATTGAGGATTGAAGATTGAATATTGATGATTGAATATTGATGACTGAGGATTGAGGGTTGTGGATTGAGGACGAGGACTGAGGGTTGAACATTGATGTTTGAGGTCTGAGGAATAAGGATTGAGGATTGAGAATTGAGGATTGAGGATTGAGGATTGAAGATTGAGGATTGGGTATTTAGGATTGAAGAATGAGGATTGAGGATTGAGGTTTGAGGATTGAGGTTTGAGGATTGAGGATTGAAGATTGAGTATTGATGATTGAAGATTGAGGATTGAGGATTGAGGTTTGAGGATTGAGGACGAGGACTGACGGTTGAGGATTGAGGATTGAGGATTGAGGATTGAAGATTGAGTAGTGGGGATTGAAGATTGAGGATTGAGGATTGAGGATTGAGGATGGAGAATGAGGACTGACGGTTGAGGATTGAGGTTTGAGGATTGAAGATTGAGGACTGAGGACTGAGGATTGAGGATTGAGGATTGAGCATTGAGGACTGAAGATTGAGTACAGGGGATGCGGGATAGAAGATTGAGGATTAAGGATCGAAGATTGGGGATTGAGGACCTAGAATTAGAGATTGATTATTGAGGATTGAAGATTGAGGATTGAGGATTGAGGATTGACAATTCAGAATTGAGTATGAGGACTGAGGGTTGAGGATTGAGGTTTGAGGAATCAGGATTGAGGGTTGAGGATTGAGGATTGAGGATTGAGGATTGAGGATTGAGGATTGAGGATTGAGTATTGAAGATTGAGAGTTGAAGCCTGAGGATTGAGGATTGTGGATTGATGATTCAGGATCGAGGATTGAAGATTGAGAATTGAGGATTGAAGATTGAGGCTTGAGGATTGAGGATTGAGGATGGAGGATGAGGGCTGAGGGTTGAGGATTGCGGTTTGAGGACTGAGGACTGAGGATTGAGGATTCAGAATTGAGGATTGAGGATTGAGGATTGAAATTGAGGATTGGGTATTGAGGATTGAAGAATGAGGATTGAGGAATTAGGATTGAGGATTGAGGATTGAGGATTGAAGATTCAGGAGTGGGTATTGAGGATTGAAGATTGAGGATTGAGTATTGAGGATTGAGGGTTGAGGATTGAAGATTGAGGATTGAGAATTGAGGATTGAGGGTTGAGGATTGAGGATTGAAGATTGAATATTGATGATTGAAAATTGAGGACTGAGGATTGAGGGTTGTGGATTGAGGACGAGGTCTGAGGGTTGAATATTGATGCTTGAGGTCTGCGGATTAAGGATTGAGGGTTGAGAATTGAGGATTGAGGATTGAGGATTGAAGATTGAGGATTGGGTATTGAGGATTGAAGATTGAGGATTGAGTATTGAGGATTGAGGGTTGAGGATTGAAGATTGAGGATTGAGAATTGAGGATTGAGGATTGAGGATTGAGGATTGAAGATTGAATATTGATGATTGAATATTGAGGACTGAGGATTGAGGGTTGTGGATTGAGGACGAGGTCTGAGGGTTGAATATTGATGCTTGAGGTCTGCGGATTAAGGATTGAGGGTTGAGAATTGAGGATTGAGGATTGAGGATTGAAGATTGAGGATTGGGTATTGAGGATTGAAGAATGAGGATTGAGGAATTAGGATTGAGGATTGAGGATTGAGGATTGAAGATTGAGGATTGGGTATTGAGGATTGAAGAATGAGGATTGAGGATTGAGGATTGAGGATTGAGGATTGAAGATTAGTGTTGAGGATTGAAGATTGAGGATTGAGGATTGAGGATTGAGGATTGGGGATTGATGATTGAGTATTGAGGATTGAAGATTGAGGACTGAGTATTGAGGATTGAGGATTCAGGGTTGAAGATTGAGGATTGAGGATTGAGGATTGAGGATTGAGGATTGAGGATTGAAGATTCAATATTGATGATTGAATATTGAGGACTGAGGATTGAGGGTTGTGGATTGAGGACGAGGACTGAGGGTTGAATATTGAGGACTGAGGATTGAGGGTTGTGGATTGAGGACCAGGACTGAGGGTTGAATATTGATGTTTGAGTTCTGAGGATTAAGGTTTGAGGATTGAGAATTGAGGATTGAGGATTGAGGATTGGAAATTGAGGATTGAGTATTTAGGATTGAAGAATGAGGATTGAGGATTGAGGTTTGAGGATCGAGGATTGAAGATTGAGTATTGATGATTGAAGATTGAGGATTGAGCATTGAGGATTGAAGATTGAGTACTGAGGATTGGGGATTGAAGATTGAGGATTAAGGATTGAAGATTGGGGATTGAGGATCTAGAATTGGAGATTGATTATTGAGGATTGAAGATTGAGGATTGAGGATTGATGATTGAGAATTGAGAACTGAGTATGAGAACTGAGGGTTGAGGGTTGAGGTTTGAGGAATGAGGATTGAGGGTTGAGGATTGAGGATTGAGGATTGAGGATTGAGGATTGAGTATTGAAGATTGAGTATTGATGCCTGAGGATTGAGGATTGAGTATTGATGATTCAGGATCGAGGATTGAAGATTAAGAATTGAGGATTGAAGATTGAGGATTGAGGATTGAGGATTGAGGATGGAGGATGAGGGCTGAGGGTTGAGGATTGCGGTTTGAGGACTAAGGACTGAGGATTGAGGATTGAGAATTGAGGATTGAGGATTGATTATTGAAATTGAGGATTGGGTATTGATGATTGAAGAATGAGGATTGAGGAATTAGGATTGAGGATTGAGGATTGAGGATTGAAGATTGAGGAGTGGGTATTCAGAATTGAAGATTGAGGACTGAGTATTGAGGATTGAGGATTGAGGATTGAAGATTGAGGATTCAGAATTGAGGATTGAGGATTGAGGTTTGAGGATTGAAGATTGAATATTGATGATTGAATATTGAGGACAGAGGATTGAGGGTTGTGGATTGAGGACGAGGACTGAGGGTTGAATATTGATGTTTGAGGTCTGAGGATTAAGGATTGAGGGTTGAGAATTGAGGATTGAGGATTGAGGATTGAAGATTGAGGATTGGGCACTGAGGATTGAAGAATGAGGATTGAGGATTGAGGTTTGAGGATTGAGGATTGCAGATTGAGTATTGAGGATTGAAGATTGAGGATTGAGGATTGAGTAACGAAGATTGAGGATTGAGTATTGAGGATTGAGGATTGAGGATTGAAGATTAAGTATTGAGGATTGAAGGTTGAGGATTGAGGATTGAGTACTGAGGATTGAGGATTGAGGATTGAGGATTGAGGATTGAGGATTGAGGATTGAGGATTGAAGATTGAATATTGAGGATATAAGATTGAGGATTGACGATTGAGGACTGAGGATGGAGGATGAGGGCTGAGCGTAGAGGATTGATGTTTGAGGACAGAGGACTGAGGATTGAGGATTGTGAATTGAGGATTGAGGATTGAGGATTGAAGATTGAGGATTGGGTATTGAGTATTGAAGAATGAGGATTGAGGATTGAGGATTGAGGATTGAGGATTGAAGATTGAGTATTGAGGATTGAAGATTGACGATTGAGGATTAAGGATTGAGGATTGAGGATTGAGGATTGAGGATTGAAGATTCAGTAATGAGGATTGAAGATTGACGATTGAGAATTAAGGATTGAAGATTGAGGATTAAGGATTGAAGATTGGGGATTGTGGATCTAGGATTGGACGTTGATTCTTGAGGATTGAAGATTGAGGATTGAGGATTGAGGATTGAGAATTGAGAATTGAGTATGAGGACGGAGGGTTGAGGATTGAGGGTTGAGGAATGAGGATTGAGGGTTGAGGATTGAGGATTGAGGATTGAGGATTGAGGATTGAGGATAGAGTATTGAAGATTGAGTATTGATGCCTGAGGATTGAGGATTGAGTATTGATGATTCAGGATCGAGGATTGAAGATTGAGAATTGAGGATTGAAGATTGAGGATTGAGGATTGAGGATTGAGGATGGAGGATGAGGGCTGAGGGTTGATGATTGCGGTTTGAGGACTGATGACTGAGGATTGAGGATTGAGAATTGAGGATTGAGGATTGAGGATTGAAATTGAGGATTGGGTATTGATGATTGAAGAATGAGGATTGAGGAATTAGGATTGAGTATTGAGGATTGAGGAGAAGATTGAGGAGTGGGTATTCAGGATTGAAGTTTGAGGATTGAGTATTGAGGATTGAGGATTGAGGATTGAAGATTGAGGATTCAGAATTGAAGATTGAGGATTGAGGATTGAGGATTGAAGATTGAATATTGATGATTGAATATTGAGGACTGAGGATTGAGGGTTGTGGATTGAGGACGAGGACTGAGGGTTGAATATTGATGTTTGAGGTCTGAGGATTAAGGATTGAGGGTTGAGAATTGAGGATTGAGGATTGAGAATTGAAGATTGTGGATTGGGCATTGAGGATTGAAGAATGATGATTGAGGATTGAGGTTTGAGGATTGAGGATTGCAGATTGAGTATTGAGGATTGAAGATTGTGTATTGAGGATTGAGGATTGAGGAATGAAGATTGAGGATTGAGGATTGAGGATTGAGGATAGAGGATTGAAGATTGAGTATTGAGGATTGAAGGTTGAGGATTGAGGATTGAGTACTGAGGATTGAGGATTGAGGATTGAGGATTGAGGATTGAGGATTGAGGATTGAAGATTGAATATTGAGGATATAAGATTGAGGATTGATGATTGAGGATTGAGGATGGAGGATGAGGACTGAGGGTAGAGGATTGAGGTTTGAGGACAGAGGACTGAGGATTGAGGATTGAGAATTGAGGATTGAGGATTGAGGATTGAAGATTGAGGATTGGGTATTGAGTATTGAAGAATGGGGGTTGAGGATTGAGGATTGAGGATTGAGGATTGAAGATTGAGTGTTGAGGATTGAAGATTGACGATTGAGGATTAAGGATTGATGATTGAGGATTGAGGATTGAGGTTTGAAGATTGAGTATTGAGGATTGAAGATTGACGATTGAGAATTAAGGATTGAAGGTTGAGGATTAAGGATTGAAGATTGGGGATTGAGGATCTAGGATTTGAGGTTGGTTGTTGAGGATTGAAGATTGAGGATTGAGGATTGAGGATTGAGAATTGAGAATTGAGGATGAGGACTGAGGGTTGAGGATTGAGGTTTGGGGAATGAGGATTGAGGGTTGACGATTGAGGATTGAAGATCGAGGATTGGGTATTGCGGATTGAACATTGAGGATTGAGGATTGAGGATTGAGGATTGAGGATTGAAGGTTGAATATTGATGAATGAAGATTGAGGATTGATGATTGAGGGTTGTGTATTGAGGACGAGGACTGAGGGTTGAGTATTGATACTTGAGGTCTGAGGATTGAGGATTGAGGGTTGAGGATTGAGGATTGAGTATTGAAGATTGAGGATTGATGATTGAGGATTGAGGATTGGGGATTGAGGATTGAGGAATGAGTATTGGAGATTGAGGATTGATGATTGAGGATTGAGGATTGCGGAATGGGGATTGAGGATTGAGGATTGAGTATTGAGGATTGAAGATTGAATATTCATGATTGAATATTGAGGACTGAGGATTGAGAGTTGTGGATTGAGGACGAGGACTGAGGGTTGAATATTGATGTTTGAGTTCTGAGGATTAAGGATTGAGGATTGAGAATTGAGGATTGAGGATTGAGGATTGGAAATTGAGGATTGGGTATTTAGGATTGAAGAATGAGGATTGAGGATTGAGGTTTGAGGATCGAGGATTGAATATTGAGTATTGATGATTGAATATTTAGATTGAGGATTGAGGTTTGAGGATTGAGGACGAGGACTGACGGTAGAGGATTGAGGTTTGAGGATTGAGGATTGGGGATTGATGACTGAGGATTGAGGATTGAGGATTGAGCATTAAGGATTGAAGATTGATGACTGGGGATTGAGGATTGAAGATTGAGGATTGACGATTGAAGATTGGGGACTGAGGATCTAGGATCGGATATTGATTATTGAGGATTGAAGATTGAGGATTGAGGATTGAGGATTGGGAATTGAGAATTGAGAATGAGGACTGAGGGATGAGGATTGAGGTTTGAGGGATGAGGATTGATGGTTGAGGATTGAGGATTGAGGATTGAGGATTTAGGATTGAGTATTGAAGATTGAGTATTGATGCCTGAGGATTGAGGACTGAGGATTGAGGATTGAGGATTGAGGATTGGGGATTGAAGATTGAATATTGATGATTGAATATTGAGGACTGAGGATTGAGGGTTGTGGATTGAGGACGAGGACTGAAGGTTGAATATTGATGTTTGAGGTCTGAGGATTAAGGATTGAGGATTGAGAATTGAGGATTGAGGATTGAGGATTGAAGATTGAGGATTGGGTATTTAGGATTGAAGAATGAGGATTGAGGATTGAGGTTTGAGGATTGAGGATTGAAGATTGAGGATTGATGATTGAATATTGAGGATTGAGGATTGAGGTTTGAAGATTGAGGACGAGGACTGACGGTTGAGGATTGAGGTTTGAGGATTGAGGATTGGGGATTGAGGACTGAGGATTGAGGATTGAGGATTGAGCATTGAGAATTGAAGATTGATGACTGGGGATTGAGGATTGAATATTGAGGATTAACGACTGAAGATTGGGGATTGAGGATCTAGGATCGGAGATTGATTCTTGAGGATTGAGTATTGAGGATTGAGGATTGAGGATTGAGGATTGAGGATTAAGTATTGAAGATTGAGTATTGATGCCTGAGGATTGAGGATTGAGGATTGAGGATTGAGGATTGAGGATTGAGGATTGAGAATTGAGAATTGAGGATGAGGACTGAGGGATGAGGATTGAGGTTTGAGGAATGAGGATTGATGGTTGAGGATTGAGGATTGAGGATTGAGGATTGAGGATTGAGTATTGAAGATTGAGTATTGATGCCTGAGGATTGAGGATTGAGGATTGAGGATTGAGGATTGAAGATTGAATATTGATGATTGAATATTGAGGACTGAGGATTGAGGGTTGTGGATTGAGGACGAGGACTGAGGGTTGAACATTGATGTTTGAGGTCTGAGGAATAAGGATTGAGGATTGAGAATTGAGGACTGAGGATTTAGGATTGAAGATTGAGGATTGGGTATTTAGGATTGAAGAATGAGGATTGAGGATTGAGGTTTGAGGAATGAGGATTGAGGGTTGAGGATTGAGGATTGAGGATTGAGGATTGAGGATTGAGTATTGAAGATTGAGTATTGATGCCTGAGGATTGAGGATTGAGTATTGATGATTCAGGATCGAGGATTGAAGATCAAGAATTGAGGATTGAGGATTGAGGATTGAGGATTGAGGATTGAGGATTGAGGATTGAGGATTGAGTATTGAAGATTGAGTGTTGAAGCCTGAGGATTGAGGATTGTGGATTGATGATTCAGGATCGAGGATTGAAGATTGAGAATTGAGGATTGAAGATTGAGGATTGAGGATTGAGGATTGAGGATGGAGGATGAGGGCTGAGGGTTGAGGATTGCGGTTTGAGGACTGAGGACTGATGATTGAGGATTCAGAATTGAGGATTGAGGATTGAGGATTGAAATTGAGGATTGGGTATTGAGGATTGAAGAATGAGGATTGAGGAATTAGGATTGAGGATTGAGGATTGAGGATTGAAGATTCAGGAGTGGGTATTGAGGATTGAAGATTGAGGATTGAGTATTGAGGATTGAGGGTTGAGGATTGAAGATTGAGGATTGAGAATTGAGGATTGAGGGTTGAGGATTGAGGATTGAAGATTGAATATTGATGATTGAATATTGAGGACTGAGGATTGAGGGTTGTGGATTGAGGACGAGGTCTGAGGGTTGAATATTGATGCTTGAGGTCTGCGGATTAAGGATTGAGGGTTGAGAATTGAGGATTGAGGATTGAGGATTGAAGATTGAGGATTGGGTATTGAGGATTGAAGAATGAGGATTGAGGAATTAGGATTGAGGATTGAGGATTGAGGATTGAAGATTGAGGATTGGGTATTGAGGATTGAAGAATGAGGATTGAGGATTGAGGATTGAGGATTGAGGATTGAAGATTAGTGTTGAGGATTGAAGATTGAGGATTGAGGATTGAGGATTGAGGATTGGGGATTGATGATTGAGTATTGAGGATTGAAGATTGAGGACTGAGTATTGAGGATTGAGGATTCAGGGTTGAAGATTGAGGATTGAGGATTGAGGATTGAGGATTGAGGATTGAAGATTGAATATTGATGATTGAATATTGAGGACTGAGGATTGAGGGTTGTGGATTGAGGACGAGGACTGAGGGTTGAATATTGAGGACTGAGGATTGAGGGTTGTGGATTGAGGACGAGGACTGAGGGTTGAATATTGATGTTTGAGTTCTGAGGATTAAGGATTGAGGATTGAGAATTGAGGATTGAGGATTGAGGATTGGAAATTGAGGATTGGGTATTTAGGATTGAAGAATGAGGATTGAGGATTGAGGTTTGAGGATCGAGGATTGAAGATTGAGTATTGATGATTGAATATTGAGGATTGAGGATTGAGGTTTGAGGATGGAGAATGAGGACTGACGGTTGACGATTGAGGTTTGAGGATTGTAGATTGAGGACTGAGGTCTGAGGATTGAGGATTGAGGATTGAGCATTGAGGATTGAAGATTGAGTACTGGGGATTGGGGATTGAAGATTGAGGATTAAGGATTGAAGATTGGGGATTGAGGATCTAGAATTGGAAATTGATTATTGAGGATTGAAGATTGAGGATTGAGGATTGATGATCGAGAATTGAGAACTGAGTATGAGAACTGAGGGTTGAGGGTTGAGGTTTGAGGAATGAGGATTGAGGGTTGAGGATTGAGGATTGAGGATTGAGGATTGAGGATTGAGTATTGAAGATTGAGTATTGATGCCTGAGGATTGAGGATTGAGTATTGATGATTCAGGATCGAGGATTGAAGATCAAGAATTGAGGATTGAAGATTGAGGATTGAGGATTGAGGACTGAGGATGGAGGATGAGGGCTGAGGGTTGAGGATTGCGGTTTGAGGACTGAGGACTGAGGATTGAGGATTGAGAATTGAGGATTGAGGATTGATTATTGAAATTGAGGATTGGGTATTGATGATTGAAGAATGAGGATTGAGGAATTAGGATTGAGGATTGAGGATTGAGGATTCAAGATTGAGGAGTGGGTATTCAGAATTGAAGATTGAAGATTGAGTATTGAGGATTGAGGATTGAGGATTGAAGATTGAGGATTCAGAATTGAGGATTGAGGATTGAGGTTTGAGGATTGAAGATTGAATATTGATGATTGAATATTGAGGACAGAGGATTGAGGGTTGTGGATTGAGGACGAGGACTGACGGTTGAATATTGATGTTTGAGGTCTGAGGAATAAGGATTGAGGGTTGAGAATTGAGGATTGAGGATTGAGGATTGAAGATTGAGGATTGGGCACTGAGGATTGAAGAATGAGGATTGAGGATTCAGGTTTGAGGATTGGGGATTGAGGATTGAGGATTGGGTATTGATGATTGAAGAATGAGGATTGAGGAATTAGGATTGAGTATTGAGGATTGAGGATTGAAGATTGAGGAGTGGGTATTCAGGATTGAAGATTGAGGATTGAGTATTGAGGATTGAGGATTGAGTACTGAGGATTGAGGATTGAGGATTGAGGATTGAGGATTGAGGATTGAGGATTGAAGATTGAATATTGAGGATATAAGATTGAGGATTGATGATTGAGGATTGAGGATGGAGGATGAGGACTGAGGGTAGAGGATTGAGGTTTGAGGACAGAGGACTGAGGATTGAG